>NC_141023.1:59327500-59682500 GCF_052040795.2 Danio rerio
GGAGGGCCAGGGGGCACACTGGGGCCTATACTGCAAGTCCAGGAAGAGAGGTGGACCCCTGGGTAGCTTGCTGGGGTCAGGCGCCCCTGGGTGAAGGGCCAGGGAGCACCCTGAGGCCTATACTGCAAGCCCAGGGAGGGAGGTGGACCCCTGGGTAGCTTGCTGGGGTCAGGGGCCTCTAGGTTGAGGTCCAGGGGGCATCCTGGGGCCTGTACTGCAAGTCCAGGGACATCGGTGGACCCCTGGGTAGCTTGCTGGGGTCAGAGGCCCCTAGGTGGAGGGCCAGGGGATCCCCTGGAGCCTATACTGCAAGTCCAGGGAGTGAGGTGGACTTCTGGGTAGCTTGCTGGGGTCATAGGCTTCTAGGTGGAGGGCCAGGGGGCACCCTGGGGCCTATACTGCAAGTCCAGGGAGAGATGTGGACCCCTGGGTAGCTTGCTGGGGTCAGGGGTCCTTAGGTTGAGGTCCAGGGGGCATCCTGGGGACTATACTGCAAGTCCAGGAAGAGAGGTGGACCCCTGGGTAGCTTGCTGGGGTCAGGGGCCCCTAGGTGGAGGTCCAGGGGGCACCCTGGGGCCTATACTGCAAGTCCAGGGACATCGGTGGACCCCTGGGTAGCTTGCTGGGGTCAGGGGCCCTTAGTTGGAGGGCCAGGGGGCACCCTGAGGCCTAAACTGCAAGTCCAGGGAGATCAGTGGACCCCTGGGTAGCTTGCTGAGGTCAGAGACCCCTATGTGGAGGGCCAGAATGTCCCCTGGGGCCTATACTGCAAGTCCAGGGAGTGACGTGCACTCCTGGGTAGCTTGCTGGGATCAGAGGCCCCTAGGTGGAGTGCCAGGGGCTCCCTGGGGCCTATACTGCAAGTCCAGGGACATCGGTGGACCCCTGGGTAGCTTGCTGGGGTCAGAGGCCCCTAGTTGGAGGGCCAGGGGGCACCCTGGGGCCTATACTACAAGTCCAGGGACATCGGTGGACCACTGTGTAGCTTGCTGGGGTCAGGGGCCCTTAGGTGGAGGGCCAGGGGGCACCCTGGGGCCTATACTGCAAGTCCAGGAAGAGAGGTAGACCCATGGGTAGCTTGCTGGGGTCCGGCACCCCTAGGTGAAGGGCCAGGGAGCACCCAGAGGCCTATACTGCAAGCCCAGGGAAGAGAGGTGGACCCCTGGGTAGCTTGCTAGGGTCAGGGGCCCCTAGGTGGAGGGCAAGGGGGCACCCTGGGGCCTATACTACAAGTCCATGAACATCGGTGGACCACTGGGTAGCTTGCTGGGGTCAGGGGCCCTTAGGTGGAGGGCCAGGGGGCACCCTGGGGCCTATACTGCAAGTCCAGGAAGAGAGGTGGACCCCTGGGTAGCTTGCTGGGGTCAGGCGCCCCTGGGTGAAGGGCCAGGGAGCACCCTGAGGCCTATACTGCAAGCCCAGGGAGGGAGGTGGACCCCTGGGTAGCTTGCTGGGGTCAGGGGCCTCTAGGTTGAGGTCCAGGGGGCATCCTGGGAACTGTACTGCAAGTCCAGGGACATTGGTGGACCCCTGGGTAGCTTGCTGGGGTCAGAGGCCCCTAGGTGGAGGGCCAGGGGATCCCCTGGAGCCTATACTGCAAGTCCAGGGAGTGAGGTGGACTTCTGGGTAGCTTGCTGGGGTCATAGGCTTCTCGGTGGAGGGCCAGGGGGCACCCTGGGGCCTATACTGCAAGTCCAGGGAAGGAGGTGGACCCCTGGGTAGCTTGCTGGGGTCAGGGTCCCCTAGGTGGAGGGCCTGGGGGCACACTGGGGCCTATACTGCAAGTCCAGGAAGAGAGGTGGACCCCTGGGTAGCTTGCAGGGGTCAGAGGCCCCTAGGTGGAGGGCCAGGGGTTCCCCTGGGGCCTATATTGCAAGTCCAGGAAGAGAGGTGGACCCCTGGGTAGCTTGCTGGGGTCAGGGTCCCCTAGGTGGAGGGCCAGGGGGCACACTGGGGCCTATACTGCAAGTCCAGGGAGATCGGTGGACCCCTGGGTAGCTTGCTGGGGTCAGAGGCCCCTAGGTGGAGGGCCAGGGGTTCCCCTGGGGCCTATATTGCGAGTCCAGGAAGAGAGGTGGACCCCTGGGTAGCTTGCTGGGGTAAGGCGCCCCTAGGTGGAGGGCCAGGGAGCACCCTGAGGCCTATACTGCAAGTCCAGGAAGAAAGGTTGACCCCTGGGTAGCTTGCTGGGGTCAGGGTCCCCTAGGTGGAGGGCCAGGGGGCACCCTGGGGCCTATACTGCAAGTCCAGGGACATCAGTGGATCCCTGGGTAGCTTGCTGTGGTCAGAGGCCCCTAGGTGGAGGGCCAGGGGGCTCCCTGGGGCCTATACTGCAAGTCCAGGAACATTGGTGGACCACTGGGTAGCTTGCTAGGGTCAGGGGCCCTTAGGTAGAGGGCCAGGGGGCACCCTGGGGCCTATACTGCAAGTCCAGGAAGAGAGGTTGACCCCTGGGTAGCTTGCTGAAGTCTGGAGCCCCTAGGTGGAGGGCCAGGGGGCACACTGGGGCCTATACTGCAAGTCCAGGAAGAGAGGTGGACCCCTGGGTAGCTTGCTGGGGTCAGAGGCCCCTAGGTGAAGGGCCAGGGGGCACCCTGGGGCCTATACTGCAAGTCCAAGGACATCGGTGGACCGCTGGGTAGCTTGCGGGGGTCAGAGGCCCCTAAGTGGAGGGCCAGGGGGCACCCTGGGGCCTATACTGGAAGCCCAGGGAGGGAGGTGGACCCCTGGGTAGCTTGCTGGGGTCAGGGTCCCCTAGGTGGAGGGCCAGGGGTCACCTTGTGGGCTATACTGCAAGTCCAGGAAGAGAGGTGGACCCCTGGGTAGCTTGCTGGGGTCATAGGCTCCTAGGTGGAGGGCCAGGGGGCACCCTGGGGCCTATACTGCAATTCCAGAAAGAGAGGTGGACCCCTGGGTAGCTTGCTGGGTTCATAGGCTCCTAGCTGGAGGGCCAGGGGGCACCCTGGGGCCTACATTGCAAGTCCAGGGACATCGGTGGACCCCTGGGTAGCTTGCTGGGGTTAGAGGCCCCTAGGTGGAGGGCCAGGGGTTCCCCTGGGGCCTATACTGCAAGTCCAGGGAGTGAGGTGGACTTCTGGGTAGCTTGCTGGGGTCATAGGCTCCTAGGTGGAGGGCCAGGGGGCACCCTGGGGCCTACACTGCAAGTCCAGGTAGAGATGTGCACCCCTGGGTAGCTTGCTGGGGTCAGGGGCCCCTAGGTGGAGGACCAGGGGGCACCCTGGGGCCTATACTGCAAGTCCAGGGACATCGGTGGACCCCTGGGTAGCTTGCTGGGGTCAGGGGCCCTTAGGTGGAGGGCCAGGGGGCACCCTGAGGCCTATACTGCAAGTCCAGGGACATCGGTGGACCCCTGGGTAGCTTGCTGGGGCCAGAGGCCCATAGGTGGAGGGCCAGGGGGCACCCTGGGGCCTATACTGCAAGTCCAGGGACATCGGTGGACCCCTGGGTAGCTTGCTGGGGTCATAGGATTCTAGGTGGAGGGCCAGGGGGCATCCTGGGGCCTATACTGCAAGTCCAGGAAGAGAGGTGGACCCCTGTGTAGCTAGCTGGGGTCAGGGGCCCCTAGGTGGAGGGCCAGGTGGCAGCCTGTGTGCTATACTGCAAGTCCAGGAAGAGAGGTTGACCCCTGGGTAGCTTGCTGGGGCCAGAGGCCCATAGGTGGAGGGCCAAGGGGCACCCTGGAGCCTATACTGCAAGTCCAGGGACATCGGTGGACCACTGGGTAGCTTGCTGGGGTCAGGGGCCCTTAGGTGGAGGGCCAGGGGGCACCCTGGGGCCTATACTGCAAGTCCAGGAAGAGAGGTAGACCCCTGGGTAGCTTGCTGGGGTCAGGCGCCCCTAGGTGAAGGGCCAGGGAGCACCCTGAGTTCTATACTGCAAGCCCAGGGAGGGAGGTGGACCCCTGGGTAGCTTGCTGGGGTCAGGGTCCCCTAGGTGGAGGGCCAGGGGGCACACTGGGGCCTATACTGCAAGTCCAGGAAGAGAGGTGGACCCCTGGGTAGCTTGCTGGGGTCAGAGGCCCCTTGGTGAAGGGCCAGGAGGCACCCTGGGGCCTATACTGCAAGTTTAGGGAGATTGGTGGACCCCTGGGTAGCTTGCTGGGGTCAGAGGCCCCTAGGTGGAGGGCCAGGGGTTCCCCTGGGGCCTATATTGCAAGTCCAGGGACATCGGTGGACCCCTGGGTAGCTTGCTGGGGCCAGAGGCCCCTATGTGGAGGGCCAGGGGGCACCCTGGGGCCTATACTGCAAGTCCAGGGACATCGGTGGACCCCTGGGTAGCTTGCTGGGGCCAGAGGCCCATAGGTGGAGGGCCAAGGGGCACCCTGGGGCCTATACTGCAAGTCCAGGGACATCGGTGGACCCCTGGGTAGCTTGCTGGGGTCATAGGCTTCTAGGTGGAGGGCCAGGGGGCACCCTGGGGCCTATACTGCAAGTCCAGGAAAAGAGGTGGACCCCTGGGTAGCTTGCTGGGGTCAGGGGCCCCTAGGTGAAAGGCCAGGGGGCACCCTGAGGCCTATACTGCAAGTCCAGGAAGAGAGGTGGACCCCTGGGTAGCTTGCTGGGGTTAGGGGCCCCTAGGTGGAGGTCCAGGGGGCACCCTGGGGCCTATACTGCATGTCGAGGGACATCGGTGGACCCCTGGGTAGCATGCTGGGGTCAGGGGCCCTTAGGTGGAGGGCCAGGGGACACCCTGAGGCCTATACTGCAAGTCTAGGGAGATCAGTGGACCCCTGGGTAGCTTGCTGTGGTCAAAGACCCCTATGTGGAGGGCCAGAAGGTCCCCTGGGGCCTATACTGCAAGTCCAGGGAGTGAGGTGCACTCCTGGGTAGCTTGCTGGGGTCAGAGACCCCTAGGTGGAGGGCCAGGGGGCACCCTGGGGCCTATACTGCAAGTCCAGGGACATCGGTGGACCCCTGGGTAGCTTGCTGGGGTCAGAGGCCCCTAGGTGGAGGGCCAGGGGGCACCTTGGGGCCTATACTACAAGTCCAAGGACATCGGTGGACCACTGTGCAGCTTGCTGGTGTCAGGGGCCCTTAGGTGGAGGGCCAGGGGGCACCCTGGGGCCTATACTGCAAGTCCAGGAAGAGAGGTAGACCCCTGGGTAGCTTGCTGGGGTCAGGCGCCCCTAGGTGAAGGGCCAGGGAGCACCCAGAGGCCTATACTGCAAGCCCAGGGAGGGAGGTGGACCCCTGTGTAGCTTGCTGGGGTCAGGGTTCCCTAGGTGGAGGGCCTGGGGGCACACTGGGGCCTATACTGCAAGTCCAGGAAGAGAGGTGGACCCCTGGGTAGCTTGCAGGGGTCAGAGGCCCCTAGGTGGAGGGCCAGGGGTTCCCCTGGGGCCTACATTGCACGTCCAGGAAGAGAGGTGGACCCCTGGGTAGCTTGCTGGGGTCAGGCGCCCCTAGGTGAAGGGCCAGGGGGCACCCTGGGGCCTATACTGCAAGCCCAGGGAAGGAGGTGGACCCCTGGGTAGCTTGCTGGGGTCAGGGTCCCCTAGGTGGATGGCCAGGGGGCACCCTGTGGGCTATACTGCAAGTCTAGGAAGAGAGGTGGACCCCTGGGTAGCTTGCTGGGGTCAGAGGCCCCTAGGTGAAGGGCCAAGGGGCACCCTGGGGCCTATACTGCAAGTCCAGGGACAACGGTGGACCCCTGGGTAGCTTGCTGGGGTCAGAGGCCCCTAGGTGGAGGGCCAGGGGTTCCCCTGGGGCCTATACTGCAAGTCCAGGGAGTAAGGTTGACTTCTGGGTAGCTTGATGGGGTCATAGGCTCCTAGGTGGAGGGCCAGGGGGCACCCTGGGGCCTACACTGCAAGTCCAGGGAGAGATGTGGACCCCTGGGTAGCTTGCTGGGGTCAGGGGCCCCTAGGTTGAGGTCCAGGGGGCACCCTGGGGTCTATACTGCAAGTCCAGGGACATCGGTGGACCCCTGGGTAGCTTGCTGGGGTCAGGGGCCCTTAGGTGGAGGGCCAGGGGGCACCCTTGGGCCTATACTGCAAATCCAGGGAGTGAGGTGGACTCCCGGGTAGCTTGCTGGGGTCAGAGGCCCCTAGGTGGAGGGCCAGGGGGCACCCTGGGGCCTATACTGCAAGTCCAGGAAGAGAGGTGGACCCCTGTGTAGCTTGCTGGGGTCAGGGGCCCCTAGGTGGAGGGCCAGGTGGCAGCCTGTGGGCTATACTGCAAGTCCAGGAAGAGAGGTTACCCCTGGGTAGCTTGCTGGGGCCAGAGGCCCATAGGTGGAGGGCCAAGGGGCACCCTGGGGCCTATACTGCAAGTCCAGGGACATAGGTGGACCACTGGGTAGCTTGCTTGGGTCAGGGGCCCTTAGGTGGAGGGCCAGGGGGCACCTTGGGGCCTATACTGGAAGTCCAGGAAGAGAGGTAGACCCCTGGGTAGCTTGCTGGGGTCAGGCGCCCCTAGGTGAAGGGCCAGGGAGCACCCTGAGGCCTATACTGCAAGCCCAGGGAGGGAGGTGGACCCCTGGGTAGCTTGCTGGGGTCAGGGTCCCCTAGGTGGAGGGCCAGGGGGCACACTGGGGCCTATACTGCAAGTCCAGGAAGAGAGGTGGACCCCTGGGTAGCTTGCTGGGGTCAGAGGCCCCTTGGTGAAGGGCCAGGGGGCACCCTGGGGCCTATACTGCAAGTCCAGGGAGATTGGTGGACCCCTAGGTGGAGGGCCAGGGGTTCCCCTGGGGCCTATATTGCAAGTCCAGGGACATCGGTGGACCCCTGGGTAGCTTGCTGGGGCCAGAGGCCCCTAGGTGGAGGGCCAGGGGGCACCCTGGGGCCTATACTGCAAGTCCAGGGACATCGGTGGACCCCTGGGTAGCTTGCTGGGGTCATAGGCTTCTAGGTGGAGGGCCAGGGGGCACCCTGGGGCCTATACTGCAAGTCCAGGAAGAGAGGTGGACCCCTGGGTAGCTTGCTGGGGTCAGGGGCCCCTAGGTGAAAGGCCAGGGGGAACCCTGAGGCCTATACTGCAAGTCCAGGAAGAGAGGTGGACCCCTGGGTAGCTTGCTGGGGTCAGGGGCCCCTAGGTGGAGGTCCAGGGGGCACCCTGGGGCCTATACTGCAAATCCAGGGAGTGAGGTGGACTCCCGGGTAGCTTGCTGGGGTCAGAGGCCCCTAGGTGGAGGGCCAGGGGGCACCCTGGGGCCTATACTGCAAGTCCAGGAAGAGAGGTGGACCCCTGTGTAGCTTGCTGGGGTCAGGGGCCCCTAGGTGGAGGGCCAGGTGGCAGCCTGTGGGCTATACTGCAAGTCCAGGAAGAGAGGTTACCCCTGGGTAGCTTGCTGGGGCCAGAGGCCCATAGGTGGAGGGCCAAGGGGCACCCTGGGGCCTATACTGCAAGTCCAGGGACATAGGTGGACCACTGGGTAGCTTGCTGGGGTCAGGGGCCCTTAGGTGGAGGGCCAGGGGGCACCTTGGGGCCTATACTGGAAGTCCAGGAAGTGAGGTAGACCCCTGGGTAGCTTGCTGGGGTCAGGCGCCCCTTGGTGAAGGGCCAGGGAGCACCCTGAGGCCTATACTGCAAGCCCAGGGAGGGAGGTGGACCCCTGGGTAGCTTGCTGGGGTCAGGGTCCCCTAGGTGGAGGGCCAGGGGGCACACTGGGGCCTATACTGCAAGTCCAGGGAGAGAGGTGGACCCCTGGGTAGCTTGCTGGGGTCAGAGGCCCCTTGGTGAAGGGCCAGGGGGCACCCTGGGGCCTATACTGCAAGTCCAGGGAGATTGGTGGACCCCTAGGTGGAGGGCCAGGGGTTCCCCTGGGGCCTATATTGCAAGTCCAGGGACATCGGTGGACCCCTGGGTAGCTTGCTGGGGCCAGAGGCCCCTAGGTGGAGGGCCAGGGGGCACCCTGGGGCCTATACTGCAAGTCCAGGGACATCGGTGGACCCCTGGGTAGCTTGCTGGGGTCATAGGCTTCTAGGTGGAGGGCCAGGGGGCACCCTGGGGCCTATACTGCAAGTCCAGGAAGAGAGGTGGACCCCTGGGTAGCTTGCTGGGGTCAGGGGCCCCTAGGTGAATGGCCAGGGGGAACCCTGAGGCCTATACTGCAAGTCCAGGAAGAGAGGTGGACCCCTGGGTAGCTTGCTGGGGTCAGGGGCCCCTAGGTGGAGGTCCAGGGGGCACCCTGGGGCCTATACTGCAAGTCCAGGGACATCGGTGGACCCCTGGGTAGCATGCTGGGGTCAGGGGCCCTTAGGTGGACGGCCAGGGGGCACCCTGAGGCCTATACTGCAAGTCCAGGGAGATCAGTGGACCCCTGGGTAGCTTGCTGGGGTCAGAGTCCCCTAGGTGGAGGGCCAGGGGGCACACTGGGGCCTATACTGCAAGTCCAGGAAGAGAGGTGGACCCCTGGGTAGCTTGCTGGGGTCAGAGGCCCCTTGGTGAAGGGCCAGGGGGCACCCTGGGGCCTATACTGCAAGTCCAGGGAGATTGGTGGACCCCTGGGTAGCTTGCTGGGGTCAGAGGCCCCTAGGTGGAGGGCCAGGGGTTCCCCTGGGGCCTATATTGCAAGTCCAGGGACATCGGTGGACCCCTGGGTAGCTTGCTGGGGCCAGAGGCCCCTAGGTGGAGGGCCAGGGGGCACCCTGGGGCCTATACTGCAAGTCCAGGGACATCGGTGGACCCCTGGGTAGCTTGCTGGGGACAGAGGCCCATAGGTGGAGGGCCAGGGGGCACCATGGGGCCTATACTGCAAGTCCAGGGACATCGGTGGACCCCTGGGTAGCTTGCTGGGGTCATAGGCTTCTAGGTGGAGGGCCAGGGGGCACCCTGGGGCCTATACTGCAAGTCCAGGAAGAGAGGTGGACCCCTGGGTAGCTTGCTGGGGTCAGGGGCCCCTAGGTGGAGGTCCAGGGGGCACCCTGGGGCCTATACTGCATGTCCAGGGACATCGGTGGACCCCTGGGTAGCATGCTGGGGTCAGGGGCCCTTAGGTGGAGGGCCAGGGGGCACCCTGAGGCCTATACTGCAAGTCCAGGGAGATCAGTGGACCCCTGGATAGCTTGCTGTGGTCAAAGACCCCTATGTGGAGGGCCAGAAGGTCCCCTGGGGCCTATACTGCAAGTCCAGGGAGTGAGGTGCACTCCTGGGTAGCTTGCTGGGGTCAGAGACCCCTAGGTGAAGGGCCAGGGGCACCCTGGGGCCTATACTGCAAGTCCAGGGACATCGGTGGACCCCTGGGTAGCTTGCTGGGGTCAGAGGCCCCTAGGAGGAGGGCCAGGGGGCACCCTGGGGCCTATACTACAAGTCCAGGGACATCGGTGGACCACTGTGCAGCTTGCTGGTGTCAGGGGCCCTTAGGTGGAGGGCCAGGGGGCACCCTGGGGCCTATACTGCAAGTCCAAGAAGAGAGGTAGACCCCTGGGTAGCTTGCTGGGGTCAGGCGCCCCTAGGTGAAGGACCAGGGAGCACCCAGAGGCCTATACTGCAAGTCCAGGGAGGCAGGTGGACCCCTGGGTAGCTTGCTGGGGTCAGGGTTCCCTAGGTGGAGGGCCTGGGGGCACACTGGGGCCTATACTGCAAGTCCAGGAAGAGAGGTGGACCCCTGGGTAGCTTGCAGGGGTCAGAGGCCCCTAGGTGGAGGACCAGGGGTTCCCCTGGGGCCTACATTGCACGTCCAGGAAGAGAGGTGGACCCCTGGGTAGCTTGCTGGGGTCAGGCGCCCCTAGGTGAAGGGCCAGGGAGCACCCTGAGGCCTATACTGCAAGCCCAGGGAGGGAGGTGGACCCCTGGGAAGCTTGCTGGGGTCAGGGTCCCCTAGGTGGATGGCCAGGGGGCACCCTGTGGGCTATACTGCAAGTCTAGGAAGAGAGGTGGACCCCTGGGTAGCTTGCTGGGGTCAGAGGCCCCTAGGTGGAGGGCCAAGGGGCACCCTGGGGCCTATACTGCAAGTCCAGGGACAACGGTGGACCCCTGGGTAGCTTGCTGGGGTCAGAGGCCCCTAGGTGGAGGGCCAGGGGTTCCCCTGGGGCCTATACTGCAAGTCCAGGGAGTAAGGTTGACTTCGGGGTAGCTTGCTGGGGTCATAGGCTCCTAGGTGGAGGGCCAGGGGGCACCCTGGGGCCTACACTGCAAGTCCAGGAAGAGAGGTGGACCCCTGGGTAGCTTGCTGGGGTCATAGGCTCCTAGGTGGAGGGCCAGGGGGCACCCTGGGGCCTATACTGCAAGTCCAGGAAGAGAGGTTGACCCCTGGGTAGCTTGCTGGGGCCAGAGGCCCATAGGTGGAAGGCCAGGGGGCACCCTTGGGCCTATACTGCAAGTACAGGGACATCGGTGGACCACTGGGTAGTTTGCTGGGGTCAGGGGCCCTTAGGTGGAGGGCCAGGGGGCACCCTGGGGCCTATACTGCAAGTCCAGGAAGAGAGGTAGACCCCTGGGTAGCTTGCTGGGGTCAGGCGCCCCTAGGTGAAGGGCCAGGCAGCACCCTGAGGCCTATACTGCAAGCCCAGGGAGGGAGGTGGACCCCTGGGTAGCTTGCTGGGGTCAGGGTCCCATAGGTGGAGAGCCAGGGGGCACACTGGGGCCTATACTGCAAGTCCAGGAAGAGAGGTGGACCCCTGGGTAGCTTGCTGGGGTCAGAGGCCCCTAGGTGGAGGGCCAGGGGTTCCCTTGGGGCCTATATTGCAAGTCCAGGAAGAGAGGTGGACCCCTGGGTAGCTTGCTGGGGTAAGGCGCCCCTAGGTGAAGGGCCAGGGAGCACCCTGAGGCCTTTACTGCAAGCCCAGGGAGGGAGGTGGACCCCTGGGTAGCTTGCTGGGGTCAGTGTCCCCTAGGTGGATGGCCAGGGGGCACCCTGAGGCCTATACTGCAAGCCCAGGGAGGGAGGTGGACCCCTGGGTAGCTTGCTGGGGTCAGGGGCCTCTAGGTTGAGGTCCAGGGGGCATCCTGGGGCCTGTACTGCAAGTAAAGGGACATCGGTGGACCCCTGGGTAGCTTGCTGGGGTCAGAGGCCCCTAGGTGGAGGGCCAGGGGATCCCCTGGAGCCTATACTGCAAGTCCAGGGAGTGAGGTGGACTTCTGGGTAGCTTGCTGGGGTCATAGGCTTCTAGGTGGAGGGCCAGGGGGCACCCTGGGGCCTATACTGCAAGACCAGGTAGAGATATGGACCCCTGGGTAGCTTGCTGGGGTCAGGGGCCGCTAGGTTGAGGTCCAGGGGGCATCCTGGGGACTATACTGCAAGTCCAGGAAGAGAGGTGGACCCCTAGGTAGCTTGCTGGGGTCAGGGGCCCCTAGTTGGAGGTCCAGGGGGCACCCTGGGGCCTATACTGCAAGTCCAGGGACATCGGTGGACCCCTGGGTAGCTTGCTGGGGTCAGGGGCCCTTAGGTGGAAGGCCAGGGGGCACCCTGAGGCCTATACTGCAAGTACAGGGAGATCAGTGGACCCCTGGGTAGCTTGCTGAGGTCAGAGACCCCTATGTGGAGGGCCAGAAGGTCCCCTGGGGCCTACACTGCAAGTCCAGGGAGTGAGGTGCACTCCTGGGTAGCTTGCTGGGGTCAGAGGCCCCTAGGTGGAGGGCCAGGGGGCTCCCTGGGGCCTATACTGCAAGTCCAGGGACATCGGTGGACCCCTGGGTAGCTTGCTGGGGTCAGAGGCCCCTAGGTGGAGGACCAGGGGGCACCCTGGGGCCTATACTACAAGTCCAGGGACATCGGTGGACCACTGTGTAGCTTGCTGGGGTCAGGGGCCCTTAGGTGGAGGGCCAGGGGGCACCCTGGGGCCTATACTGCAAGTCCATTAAAAGAGGTAGACCCATGGGTAGCTTGCTGGGGTCAGGCGCCCCTAGGTGAAGGGCCAGGGAGCACCCAGAGGCCTATACTGTAAGCCCAGGGAGGGAGGTGGACCCCTGGGTAGCTTGCTGGGGTCAGGGTCCCCTAGGTGGAGGGCCTGGGGGCACACTGGGGCCTATACTGCAAGTCCAGGAAGAGAGGTGGACCCCTGGGTAGCTTGCTGGGGTCAGAGGCCCTTAGGTGGAGGGCCAGGGGTTCCCCTGGGGCCTATATTGCAAGTCCAGGAAGAGAGGTGGACCCCTGGGTAGCTTGCTGGGGTAAGGGTCCCCTAGGTGGAGGGCCAGGGGGCACACTGGGGCCTATACTGCAAGTCCAGGGAGATCGGTGGACCCCTGGGTAGCTTGCTGGGGTCAGAGGCCCCTAGGTGGATGGCCAGGGGGCACCCTATGGGCTATACTGCAAGTCCAGGAAGAGAGGTGGACCCCTGGGTAGCTTGCCGGGGTCAGAGGCCCCTAGGTGGAGGGCCAAGGGGCACCCTGGGGCCTATACTGCAAGTCCAGGGACATCAGTGGACCCCTGGGTAGCTTGCTGGGGTCATAGGCTCCTAGGTGGAGGGCCAGGGGGCACCCTGGGGCCTATACTGCAAGTCCAGGAAGAGAGGTGGACTCCTGGGTAGCTTGCTGGGGTCAGGGGCCCCTAGGTGGAGGTCCAGGGGGCACCCTGGGGCCTATACTGCATGTCCAGGGACATCGGTGGACCCCTGGGTAGCATGCTGGGGTCAGGGGCCCTTAGGTGGAGGGCCAGGGGGCACCCTAAGGCCTATACTGCAAGTCCAGGGAGATCAGTGGACCCCTGGGTAGCTTGCTGTGGTCAAAGAACCCTATGTGGAGGGCCAGAAGGTCCCCTGGGGCCTATACTGCAAGTCCAGGGAGTGAGGTGCACTCCTGGGTAGCTTGCTGGGGTCAGAGACCCCTAGGTGGAGGGCCAGGGGCACCCTGGGGCCTATACTGCAAGTCCAGGGACATCGGTGGACCCCTGGGTAGCTTGCTGGGGTCAGAGGCCCCTAGGTGGAGGGCCAGGGGGCACCCTGGGGCCAATACTACAAGTCCAGGGACATCGGTGGACCACTGTGCAGCTTGCTGGTGTCAGGGGCCCTTAGGTGGAGGGCCAGGGGGCACCCTGGGGCCTATACTGCAAGTCCAAGAAGAGAGGTAGACCCCTGGGTAGCTTGCTGGGGTCAGGCGCCCCTAGGTGAAGGACCAGGGAGCACCCAGAGGCCTATACTGCAAGTCCAGGGAGGGAGGTGGACCCCAGGGTAGCTTGCTGGGGTCAGGGTTTCCTAGGTGGAGGGCCTGGGGGCACACTGGGGCCTATACTGCAAGTCCAGGAAGAGAGGTGGACCCCTGGGTAGCTTGCAGGGATCAGAGGCCCCTAGGTGGAGGACCAGGGGTTCCCCTGGGGCCTACATTGCACGTCCAGGAAGAGAGGTGGACCCCTGGGTAGCTTGCTGGGGTCAGGCGCCCCTAGGTGAAGGGCCAGGGAGCACCCTGAGGCCTATACTGCAAGCCCAGGGAGGGAGGTGGACCCCTGGGAAGCTTGCTGGGGTCAGGGTCCCCTAGGTGGATGGCCAGGGGGCACCCTGTGGGCTATACTGCAAGTCTAGGAAGAGAGGTGGACCCCTGGGTAGCTTGCTGGGGTCAGAGGCCCCTAGGTGGAGGGCCAAGGGGCACCCTGGGGCCTATACTGCAAGTCCAGGGACAACGGTGGACCCCTGGGTAGCTTGCTGGGGTCAGAGGCCCCTAGGTGGAGGGCCAGGGGTTCCCCTGGGGCCTATACTGCAAGTCCAGGGAGTAAGGTTGACTTCGGGGTAGCTTGCTGGGGTCATAGGCTCCTAGGTGGAGGGCCAGGGGGCACCCTGGGGCCTACACTGCAAGTCCAGGGAGAGATGTGGACCCCTGGGTAGCTTGCTGGGGTCAGGGGCCCCTAGGTTGAGGTCCAGGGGGCACCCTGGGGCCTATACTGCAAGTCCAGGGACATCGGTGGACCCCTGGGTCGCTTGCTGGGGTCAGGGGCCCTTAGGTGGAGGGCCAGGGGGCACCCTTGGGCCTATACTGCAAGTCCAGGGAGTGAGGTGGACTCCCGGGTAGCTTGCTGGGGTCAGAGGCCCCTAGGTGGAGGGCCAGGGGGCACCCTGGGGCCTATACTGCAAGTCCAGGGACATCGGTGGACCCCTGGGTAGCTTGCTGGGGTCAGAGGCCCCTAGGTGGAGGGCCAGGGGGCACCCTGGGGCCTATACTGCAAGTCCAGGAACATCGGTGGACCACTGGGTAGCTTGCTAGGGTCAGGGGCCCTTAGGTGGAGGGCCAGGGGGGACCCTGGGGCCTATACTGCAAGTCCAGGAAGAGAGGTAGACCCCTGGGTAGCTTGCTGGGGTCAGGCGCCCCTAGGTGAAGGACCAGGGAGCACCCAGAGGCCTATACTGCAAGTCCAGGGAGGGAGGTGGACCCCTGGGTAGCTTGCTGGGGTCAGGATTCCCTAGGTGGAGGGCCTGGGGGCACACTGGGGCCTATACTGCAAGTCCAGGAAGAGAGGTGGACCCCTGGGTAGCTTGCAGGGATCAGAGGCCCCTAGGTGGAGGACCAGGGGTTCCCCTGGGGCCTACATTGCACGTCCAGGAAGAGAGGTGGACCCCTGGGTAGCTTGCTGGGGTCAGGCGCCCCTAGGTGAAGGGCCAGGGAGCACCCTGAGGCCTATACTGCAAGCCCAGGGAGGGAGGTGGACCCCTGGGAAGCTTGCTGGGGTCAGGGTCCCCTAGGTGGATGGCCAGGGGGCACCCTGTGGGCTATACTGCAAGTCTAGGAAGAGAGGTGGACCCCTGGGTAGCTTGCTGGGGTCAGAGGCCCCTAGGTGGAGGGCCAAGGGGCACCCTGGGGCCTATACTGCAAGTCCAGGGACAACGGTGGACCCCTGGGTAGCTTGCTGGGGTCAGAGGCCCCTAGGTGGAGGGCCAGGGGTTCCCCTGGGGCCTATACTGCAAGTCCAGGGAGTAAGGTTGACTTCGGGGTAGCTTGCTGGGGTCATAGGCTCCTAGGTGGAGGGCCAGGGGGCACCCTGGGGCCTACACTGCAAGTCCAGGGAGAGATGTGGACCCCTGGGTAGCTTGCTGGGGTCAGGGGCCCCTAGGTTGAGGTCCAGGGGGCACCCTGGGGCCTATACTGCAAGTCCAGGGACATCGGTGGACCCCTGGGTAGCTTGCTGGGGTCAGGGGCCCTTAGGTGGAGGGCCAGGGGGCACCCTTGGGCCTATACTGCAAGTCCAGGGAGTGAGGTGGACTCCCGGGTAGCTTGCTGGGGTCAGAGGCCCCTAGGTGGAGGGCCAGGGGGCACCCTGGGGCCTATACTGCAAGTCCAGGGACATCGGTGGACCCCTGGGTAGCTTGCTGGGGTCAGAGGCCCCTAGGTGGAGGGCCAGGGGGCACCCTGGGGCCTATACTGCAAGTCCAGGAACATCGGTGGACCACTGGGTAGCTTGCTAGGGTCAGGGGCCCTTAGGTGGAGGGCCAGGGGGGACCCTGGGGCCTATACTGCAAGTCCAGGAAGAGAGGTTGACCCCTGGGTAGCTTGCTGAAGTCTGGAGCCCCTAGGTGGAGGGCCAGGGGGCACACTGGGGCCTATACTGCAAGTCCAGGAAGAGAGGTGGACCCCTGGGTAGCTTGCTGGGGTCAGAGGCCCCTAGGTGAAGGGCCAGGGGGCACCCTGGGGCCTATATTGCAAGTCCAAGGACATCGGTGGACCACTGGGTAGCTTGCGGGGGTCAGAGGCCCCTAAGTGGAGGGCCAGGGGGCACCCTGGGGCCTATACTGGAAGCCAACGGAGGGAGGTGGACCCCTGGGTAGCTTGCTGGGGTCAGGGTCCCCTAGGTGGAGGGCCAGGGGTCAACCTGTGGGCTATACTGCAAGTCCAGGAAGAGAGGTGGACCCCTGGGTAGCTTGCTGGGGTCATAGGCTCCTAGGTGGAGGGCCAGGGGGCACCCTGGGGCCTACACTGCAAGTCCAGGAAGAGAGGTGGACCCCTGGGTAGCTTGCTGGGGTCATAGGCTCCAAGGTGGAGGGCCAGGGGGCACCCTGGGGCCTATACTGCAAGTCCAGGAAGAGAGGTTGACCCCTGGGTAGCTTGCTGGGGCCAGAGGCCCATAGGTGGAGGGCCAGGGGGCACCCTTGGGCCTATACTGCAAGTACAGGGACATCGGTGGACCACTGGGTAGTTTGCTGGGGTCAGGGGCCCTTAGGTGGAGGGCCAGGGGGCACCCTGGGGCCTATACTGCAAGTCCAGGAAGAGAGGTAAACCCCTGGGTAGCTTGCTGGGGTCAGGCGCCCCTAGGTGAAGGGCCAGGCAGCACCCTGAGGCCTATACTGCAAGCCCAGGGAGGGAGGTGGACCCCTGGGTAGCTTGCTGGGGTCAGGGTCCCATAGGTGGAGGGCCAGGGGGCACACTGGGGCCTATACTGCAAGTCCAGGAAGAGAGGTGGACCCCTGGGTAGCTTGCTGGGGTCAGAGGCCCCTAGGTGGAGGGCCAGGGGTTCCCTTGGGGCCTATATTGCAAGTCCAGGAAGAGAGGTGGACCCCTGGGTAGCTTGCTGGGGTAAGGCGCCCCTTGGTGAAGGGCCAGGGAGCACCCAGAGGCCTATACTGTAAGCCCAGGGAGGGAGGTGGACCCCTGGGTAGCTTGCTGGGGTCAGGGTCCCCTAGGTGGAGGGCCTGGGGGCACACTGGGGCCTATACTGCAAGTCCAGGAAGAGAGGTGGACCCCTGGGTAGCTTGCAGGGGTCAGAGGCCCCTAGGTGGAGGGCCAGGGGTTCCCCTGGGGCCTATATTGCAAGTCCAGGAAGAGAGGTGGACCCCTGGGTAGCTTGCTGGGGTAAGGGTCCCCTAGGTGGAGGGCCAGGGGGCACACTGGGGCCTATACTGCAAGTCCAGGGAGAGATGTGGACCCCTGGGTAGCTTGCTGGGGACAGGGGCCCCTAGTTTGAGGTCCAGGGGGCACCCTGGGGCCTATACTGCAAGTCCAGGGACATCGGTGGACCCCTGGGTAGCTTGCTGGGGTCAGGGGCCCCTAGGTGGAGGGCCAGGGGGCACCCTGGGGCCTATACTGCAAGTCCAGGAAGAGAGGTGGACCCCTGGGTAGCTTGCTGGGGTCAGGGGCCCCTAGGTGAAAGGCCAGGGGGCACCCTGAGGCCTATACTGCAAGTCCAGGAAGTGAGGTGGACCCCTGGGTAGCTTGCTGGGGTCAGGGGCCCCTAGGTGGAGGTCCAGGGGGCACCCTGGGGCCTATACTGCATGTCCAGGGACATCGGTGGACCCCTGGGTAGCATGCTGGGGTCAGGGGCCCTTAGGTGGAGGGCCAGGGGGCACCCTGAGGCCTATACTGCAAGTCCAGGGAGATCAGTGGACCCCTAGGTAGCTTGTTGTGGTCAAAGACACCTATGTGGAGGGCCATAAGGTCCCCTGGGGCCTATACTGCAAGTCCAGGGAGTGAGGTGCACTCCTGGGTAGCTTGCTGGGGTCAGAGACCCCTAGGTGGAGGGCCAGGGGCACCCTGGGGCCTATACTGCAAGTCCAGGGACATCGGTGGACCACTGGGTAGCTTGCGGGGGTCAGAGGCCCCTAAGTGGAGGGCCAGGGGGCACCCTGGGGCCTATACTGGAAGCCCAGGAAGGGAGGTGGACCCCTGGGTAGCTTGCTGGGGTCAGGGTCCCCTAGGTGGAGGGCCAGGGGTCAACCTGTGGGCTATACTGCAAGTCCAGGAAGAGAGGTGGACCCCTGGGTAGCTTGCTGGGGTCATAGGCTCCTAGGTGGAGGGCCAGGGGGCACCCTGGGGCCTACACTGCAAGTCCAGGAAGAGAGGTGGACCCCTGGGTAGCTTGCTGGGGTCATAGGCTCCTAGGTGGAGGGCCAGGGGGCACCCTGGGGCCTATACTGCAAGTCCAGGAAGAGAGGTTGACCCCTGGGTAGCTTGCTGGGGCCAGAGGCCCATAGGTGGAGGGCCAGGAGGCACCCTTGGGCCTATACTGCAAGTCCAGGGACATCGGTGGACCACTGGGTAGTTTGCTGGGGTCAGGGCCCTTAGGTGGAGGGCCAGGGGGCACCCTGGGGCCTATACTGCAAGTCCAGGAAGAGAGGTAGACCCCTGGGTAGCTTGCTGGGGTCAGGCGCCCCTAGGTGAAGGGCCAGGGAGCACCCTGAGGCCTACACTGCAAGCCCAGGTAGGGAGGTGGACCCCTGGGTAGCTTGCTGGGGTCAGGGTCCCCTAGGTGGAGGGCCAGGGGGCACACTGGGGCCTATACTGCAAGTCCAGGGAGTGAGGTGGACTCCCGGGTAGCTTGCTGGGGTCAGAGGCCCCTAGGTGGAGGGCCAGGGGGCACCCTGGGGCCTATACTGCAAGTCCAGGGACATCGGTGGACCCCTTGGTAGCTTGCTGGGGTCAGAGGCCCCTAGGTGGAGGGCCAGGGGGCACCCTGGGGCCTATACTGCAAGTCCAGGAACATCGGTGGACCACTGGGTAGCTTGCTAGGGTCAGGGGCCCTTAGGTGGAGGGCCAGGGGGCACCCTGGGGCCTATACTGCAAGTCCAGGAAGAGAGGTTGACCCCTGGGTAGCTTGCTGAAGTCTGGAGCCCCTAGGTGGAGGGCCAGGGGGCACCCTGGGGCCTATACTGCAAGTCCAAGGACATCGGTGGACCGCTGGGTAGCTTGCGGGGGTCATAGGCTTCTAGGTGGAGGGCCAGGGGGCACCCTGGGGCCTATACTGCAAGTCCAGGAAGAGAGGTGGACCTCTGGGTAGCTTGCTGGGGTCAGGGGCCCCTAGGTGAAAGGCCAGGGTGCACCCTGAGGCCTATACTGCAAGTCCAGGAAGAGAGGTGGACCCCTGGGTAGCTTGCTGGGGTCAGGGGCCCCTAGGTGGAGGTCCAGGGGGCACCCTGGGGCCTATACTGCATGTCGAGGGACATCGGTGGACCCCTGGGTAGCATGCTGGGGTCAGGGGCCCTTAGGTGGAGGGCCAGGGGGCACCCTGAGACTTATACTGCAAGTCCAGGGAGATCAGTGGACCCCTGGGTAGCTTGCTGTGGTCAAAGACCCCTATGTGGAGGGCCAGAAGGTCCCCTGGGGCCTATACTGCAAGTCCAGGGACATCGGTGGACCCCTGGGTAGCTTGCTGGGGTCAGAGGCCCCTAGGTGGAGGGCCAGGGGGCACCCTGGGGCCTATACTACAAGTCCAGGGACATCGGTGGACCACTGTGCAGCTTGCTGGTGTCAGGGGCCCTTAGGTGGAGGGCCAGGGGGCACCCTGGGGCCTATACTGCAAGTCCAGGAAGAGAGGTAGACCCCTGGGTAGCTTGCTGGGGTCAGGCGCCCCTAGGTGAAGGGCCAGGGAGCACCCAGAGGCCTATACTGCAAGCCCAGGGAGGGAGGTGGACCCCTGGGTAGATTGCTGGGGTCAGGGTTTCCTAAGTGGAGGGCCTGGGGGCACACTGGGGCCTATACTGCAAGTCCAGGAAGAGAGGTGGACCCCTGGGTAGCTTGCAGGGGTCAGAGGCCCCTAGGTGGAGGGCCAGGGGTTCCCCTGGGGCCTACATTGCACGTCCAGGAAGAGAGGTGGACCCCTGGGTAGCTTGCTGGGGTCAGGCGCCCCTAGGTGGAGGGCCAGGGAGCACCCTGAGGCCTATACTGCAAGCCCAGGGAGGGAGGTGGACCCCTGGGTAGCTTGCTGGGGTCAGGGTCCCCTAGGTGGATGGCCAGGGGGCACCCTGTGGGCTATACTGCAAGTCTAGGAAGAGAGGTGGACCCCTGGGAAGCTTGCTGGGGTCAGAGGCCCCTGGGTGGAGGGCCAAGGGGCACCCTGGGGCCTATACTGCAAGTCCAGGGACAACGGTGGACCCCTGGGTAGCTTGCTGGGGTCAGAGGCCCCTAGGTGGAGGGCCAACGGTTCCCCTGGGGCCTATACTGCAAGTCCAGGGAGTAAGGTTGACTTCTGGGTAGCTTGATGGGTTCATAGGCTCCTAGGTGGAGGGCCAGGGGGCACCCTGGGGCCTACACTGCAAGTCCAGGGAGAGATGTGGACCCCTGGGTAGCTTGCTGGGGTCAGGGGCCCCTAGGTTGAGGTCCAGGGGGCACCCTGGGGCCTATACTGCAAGTCCAGGGACATCGGTGGACCCCTGGGTAGCTTGCTGGGGTCAGGGGCCCTTAGGTGGAGGGCCAGGGGGCACCCTTGGGCCTATACTGCAAGTCCAGGGAGTGAGGTGGACTCCCGGGTAGCTTGCTGGGGTCAGAGGCCCCTAGGTGGAGGGCCAGGGGGCACCCTGGGGCCTATACTGCAAGTCCAGGAAGAGAGGTGGACCCCTGGGTAGCTTGCTGGGGTCATAGGCTCCTAGGTGGAGGGCCAGGGGGCACCCTGGGGCCTATACTGCAAGTCCAGGGACAACGGTGGACCCCTGGGTAGCTTGCTGGGGTCAGAGGCCCCTAGGTGGAGGGCCAGGGGTTCCCCTGGGGCCTATACTGCAAGTCCAGGGAGTAAGGTTGACTTCGGGGTAGCTTGCTGGGGTCATAGGCTCTTAGGTGGAGGGCCAGGGGGCACCCTGGGGCCTACACTGCAAGTCCAGGGAGAGATGTGGACCCCTGGGTAGCTTGCTGGGGTCAGGGGCCCCTAGGTTGAGGTCCAGGGGGCACCCTGGGGCCTATACTGCAAGTCCAGGGACATCGGTGGACCCCTGGGTCGCTTGCTGGGGTCAGGGGCCCTTAGGTGGAGGGCCAGGGGGCACCCTTGGGCCTATACTGCAAGTCCAGGGAGTGAGGTGGACTCCCGGGTAGCTTGCTGGGGTCAGAGGCCCCTAGGTGGAGGGCCAGGGGGCACCCTGGGGCCTATACTGCAAGTCCAGGGACATCGGTGGACCCCTGGGTAGCTTGCTGGGGTCAGAGGCCCCTAGGTGGAGGGCCAGGGGGCACCCTGGGGCCTATACTGCAAGTCCAGGAACATCGGTGGACCACTGGGTAGCTTGCTAGGGTCAGGGGCCCTTAGGTGGAGGGCCAGGGGGGACCCTGGGGCCTATACTGCAAGTCCAGGAAGAGAGGTAGACCCCTGGGTAGCTTGCTGGGGTCAGGCGCCCCTAGGTGAAGGACCAGGGAGCACCCAGAGGCCTATACTGCAAGTCCAGGGAGGGAGGTGGACCCCTGGGTAGCTTGCTGGGGTCAGGGTTCCCTAGGTGGAGGGCCTGGGGGCACACTGGGGCCTATACTGCAAGTCCAGGAAGAGAGGTGGACCCCTGGGTAGCTTGCAGGGATCAGAGGCCCCTAGGTGGAGGACCAGGGGTTCCCCTGGGGCCTACATTGCACGTCCAGGAAGAGAGGTGGACGCCTGGGTAGCTTGCTGGGGTCAGGCGCCCCTAGGTGAAGGGCCAGGGAGCACCCTGAGGCCTATACTGCAAGCCCAGGGAGGGAGGTGGACCCCTGGGAAGCTTGCTGGGGTCAGGGTCCCCTAGGTGGATGGCCAGGGGGCACCCTGTGGGCTATACTGCAAGTCTAGGAAGAGAGGTGGACCCCTGGGTAGCTTGCTGGGGTCAGAGGCCCCTAGGTGGAGGGCCAAGGGGCACCCTGGGGCCTATACTGCAAGTCCAGGGACAACGGTGGACCCCTGGGTAGCTTGCTGGGGTCAGAGGCCCCTAGGTGGAGGGCCAGGGGTTCCCCTGGGGCCTATACTGCAAGTCCAGGGAGTAAGGTTGACTTCGGGGTAGCTTGCTGGGGTCATAGGCTCCTAGGTGGAGGGCCAGGGGGCACCCTGGGGCCTACACTGCAAGTCCAGGGAGAGATGTGGACCCCTGGGTAGCTTGCTGGGGTCAGGGGCCCCTAGGTTGAGGTCCAGGGGGCACCCTGGGGCCTATACTGCAAGTCCAGGGACATCGGTGGACCCCTGGGTAGCTTGCTGGGGTCAGGGGCCCTTAGGTGGAGGGCCAGGGGGCACCCTTGGGCCTATACTGCAAGTCCAGGGAGTGAGGTGGACTCCCGGGTAGCTTGCTGGGGTCAGAGGCCCCTAGGTGGAGGGCCAGGGGGCACCCTGGGGCCTATACTGCAAGTCCAGGGACATCGGTGGACCCCTGGGTAGCTTGCTGGGGTCAGAGGCCCCTAGGTGGAGGGCCAGGGGGCACCCTGGGGCCTATACTGCAAGTCCAGGAACATCGGTGGACCACTGGGTAGCTTGCTAGGGTCAGGGGCCCTTAGGTGGAGGGCCAGGGGGGACCCTGGGGCCTATACTGCAAGTCCAGGAAGAGAGGTTGACCCCTGGGTAGCTTGCTGAAGTCTGGAGCCCCTAGGTGGAGGGCCAGGGGGCACACTGGGGCCTATACTGCAAGTCCAGGAAGAGAGGTGGACCCCTGGGTAGCTTGCTGGGGTCAGAGGCCCCTAGGTGAAGGGCCAGGGGGCACCCTGGGGCCTATATTGCAAGTCCAAGGACATCGGTGGACCACTGGGTAGCTTGCGGGGGTCAGAGGCCCCTAAGTGGAGGGCCAGGGGGCACCCTGGGGCCTATACTGGAAGCCAACGGAGGGAGGTGGACCCCTGGGTAGCTTGCTGGGGTCAGGGTCCCCTAGGTGGAGGGCCAGGGGTCAACCTGTGGGCTATACTGCAAGTCCAGGAAGAGAGGTGGACCCCTGGGTAGCTTGCTGGGGTCATAGGCTCCTAGGTGGAGGGCCAGGGGGCACCCTGGGGCCTACACTGCAAGTCCAGGAAGAGAGGTGGACCCCTGGGTAGCTTGCTGGGGTCATAGGCTCCTAGGTGGAGGGCCAGGGGGCACCCTGGGGCCTATACTGCAAGTCCAGGAAGAGAGGTTGACCCCTGGGTAGCTTGCTGGGGCCAGAGGCCCATAGGTGGAGGGCCAGGGGGCACCCTTGGGCCTATACTGCAAGTACAGGGACATCGGTGGACCACTGGGTAGTTTGCTGGGGTCAGGGGCCCTTAGGTGGAGGGCCAGGGGGCACCCTGGGGCCTATACTGCAAGTCCAGGAAGAGAGGTAGACCCCTGGGTAGCTTGCTGGGGTCAGGCGCCCCTAGGTGAAGGGCCAGGCAGCACCCTGAGGCCTATACTGCAAGCCCAGGGAGGGAGGTGGACCCCTGGGTAGCTTGCTGGGGTCAGGGGCCCCTAGGTTGAGGTCCAGGGGGCACCCTGGGGCCTATACTGCAAGTCCAGGGACATCGGTGGACCCCTGGGTAGCTTGCTGGGGTCAGGGGCCCTTAGGTGGAGGGCCAGGGGGCACCCTTGGGCCTATACTGCAAGTCCAGGGAGTGAGGTGGACTCCCGGGTAGCTTGCTGGGGTCAGAGGCCCCTAGGTGGAGGGCCAGGGGGCACCCTGGGGCCTATACTGCAAGTCCAGGAAGAGAGGTGGACCCCTGGGTAGCTTGCTGGGGTCATAGGCTCCTAGGTGGAGGGCCAGGGGGCACCCTGGGGCCTATACTGCAAGTCCAGGGACAACGGTGGACCCCTGGGTAGCTTGCTGGGGTCAGAGGCCCCTAGGTGGAGGGCCAGGGGTTCCCCTGGGGCCTATACTGCAAGTCCAGGGAGTAAGGTTGACTTCGGGGTAGCTTGCTGGGGTCATAGGCTCCTAGGTGGAGGGCCAGGGGGCACCCTGGGGCCTACACTGCAAGTCCAGGGAGAGATGTGGACCCCTGGGTAGCTTGCTGGGGTCAGGGGCCCCTAGGTTGAGGTCCAGGGGGCACCCTGGGGCCTATACTGCAAGTCCAGGGACATCGGTGGACCCCTGGGTCGCTTGCTGGGGTCAGGGGCCCTTAGGTGGAGGGCCAGGGGGCACCCTTGGGCCTATACTGCAAGTCCAGGGAGTGAGGTAGACTCCCGGGTAGCTTGCTGGGGTCAGAGGCCCCTGGGTGGAGGGCCAGGGGGCACCCTGGGGCCTATACTGCAAGTCCAGGGACATCGGTGGACCCCTGGGTAGCTTGCTGGGGTCAGATGCCCCTAGGTGGAGGGCCAGGGGGCACCCTGGGGCCTATACTGCAAGTCCAGGAACATCGGTGGACCACTGGGTAGCTTGCTAGGGTCAGGGGCCCTTAGGTGGAGGGCCAGGGGGGACCCTGGGGCCTATACTGCAAGTCCAGGAAGAGAGGTAGACCCCTGGGTAGCTTGCTGGGGTCAGGCGCCCCTAGGTGAAGGACCAGGGAGCACCCAGAGGCCTATACTGCAAGTCCAGGGAGGGAGGTGGACCCCTGGGTAGCTTGCTGGGGTCAGGGTTCCCTAGGTGGAGGGCCTGGGGGCACACTGGGGCCTATACTGCAAGTCCAGGAAGAGAGGTGGACCCCTGGGTAGCTTGCAGGGATCAAAGGCCCCTAGGTGGAGGACCAGGGGTTCCCCTGGGGCCTACATTGCACGTCCAGGAAGAGAGGTGGACGCCTGGGTAGCTTGCTGGGGTCAGGCGCCCCTAGGTGAAGGGCCAGGGAGCACCCTGAGGCCTATACTGCAAGCCCAGGGAGGGAGGTGGACCCCTGGGAAGCTTGCTGGGGTCAGGGTCCCCTAGGTGGATGGCCAGGGGGCACCCTGTGGGCTATGCTGCAAGTCTAGGAAGAGAGGTGGACCCCTGGGTAGCTTGCTGGGGTCAGAGGCCCCTAGGTGGAGGGCCAAGGGGCACCCTGGGGCCTATACTGCAAGTCCAGGGACAACGGTGGACCCCTGGGTAGCTTGCTGGGGTCAGAGGCCCCTAGGTGGAGGGCCAGGGGTTCCCCTGGGGCCTATACTGCAAGTCCAGGGAGTAAGGTTGACTTCGGGGTAGCTTGCTGGGGTCATAGGCTCCTAGGTGGAGGGCCAGGGGGCACCCTGGGGCCTACACTGCAAGTCCAGGGAGAGATGTGGACCCCTGGGTAGCTTGCTGGGGTCAGGGGCCCCTAGGTTGAGGTCCAGGGGGCACCCTGGGGCCTATACTGCAAGTCCAGGGACATCGGTGGACCCCTGGGTAGCTTGCTGGGGTCAGGGGCCCTTAGGTGGAGGGCCAGGGGGCACCCTTGGGCCTATACTGCAAGTCCAGGGAGTGAGGTGGACTCCCGGGTAGCTTGCTGGGGTCAGAGGCCCCTAGGTGGAGGGCCAGGGGGCACCCTGGGGCCTATACTGCAAGTCCAGGGACATCGGTGGACCCCTGGGTAGCTTGCTGGGGTCAGAGGCCCCTAGGTGGAGGGCCAGGGGGCACCCTGGGGCCTATACTGCAAGTCCAGGAACATCGGTGGACCACTGGGTAGCTTGCTAGGGTCAGGGGCCCTTAGGTGGAGGGCCAGGGGGGACCCTGGGGCCTATACTGCAAGTCCAGGAAGAGAGGTTGACCCCTGGGTAGCTTGCTGAAGTCTGGAGCCCCTAGGTGGAGGGCCAGGGGGCACACTGGGGCCTATACTGCAAGTCCAGGAAGAGAGGTGGACCCCTGGGTAGCTTGCTGGGGTCAGAGGCCCCTAGGTGAAGGGCCAGGGGGCACCCTGGGGCCTATATTGCAAGTCCAAGGACATCGGTGGACCACTGGGTAGCTTGCGGGGGTCAGACGCCCCTAAGTGGAGGGCCAGGGGGCACCCTGGGGCCTATACTGGAAGCCAACGGAGGGAGGTGGACCCCTGGGTAGCTTGCTGGGGTCAGGGTCCCCTAGGTGGAGGGCCAGGGGTCAACCTGTGGGCTATACTGCAAGTCCAGGAAGAGAGGTGGACCCCTGGGTAGCTTGCTGGGGTCATAGGCTCCTAGGTGGAGGGCCAGGGGGCACCCTGGGGCCTACACTGCAAGTCCAGGAAGAGAGGTGGACCCCTGGGTAGCTTGCTGGGGTCATAGGCTCCTAGGTGGAGGGCCAGGGGGCACCCTGGGGCCTATACTGCAAGTCCAGGAAGAGAGGTTGACCCCTGGGTAGCTTGCTGGGGCCAGAGGCCCCTAGGTGGAGGGCCAGGGGGCACCCTTGGGCCTATACTGCAAGTACAGGGACATCGGTGGACCACTGGGTAGTTTGCTGGGGTCAGGGGCCCTTAGGTGGAGGGCCAGGGGGCACCCTGGGGCCTATACTGCAAGTCCAGGAAGAGAGGTAGACCCCTGGGTAGCTTGCTGGGGTCAGGCGCCCCTAGGTGAAGGGCCAGGCAGCACCCTGAGGCCTATACTGCAAGCCCAGGGAGGGAGGTGGACCCCTGGGTAGCTTGCTGGGGTCAGGGTCCCATAGGTGGAGGGCCAGGGGGCACACTGGGGCCTATACTGCAAGTCCAGGAAGAGAGGTGGACCCCTGGGTAGCTTGCTGGGGTCAGAGGCCCCTAGGTGGAGGGCCAGGGGTTCCCTTGGGGCCTATATTGCAAGTCCAGGAAGAGAGGTGGACCCCTGGGTAGCTTGCTGGGGTAAGGCGCCCCTAGGTGAAGGGCCAGGGAGCACCCAGAGGCCTATACTGTAAGCCCAGGGAGGGAGGTGGACCCCTGGGTAGCTTGCTGGGGTCAGGGTCCCCTAGGTGGAGGGCCTGGGGGCACACTGGGGCCTATACTGCAAGTCCAGGAAGAGAGGTGGACCCCTGGGTAGCTTGCAGGGGTCAGAGGCCCCTAGGTGGAGGGCCAGGGGTTCCCCTGGGGCCTATATTGCAAGTCCAGGAAGAGAGGTGGACCCCTGGGTAGCTTGCTGGGGTAAGGGTCCCCTAGGTGGAGGGCCAGGGGGCACACTGGGGCCTATACTGCAAGTCCAGGGAGAGATGTGGACCCCTGGGTAGCTTGCTGGGGACAGGGGCCCCTAGGTTGAGGTCCAGGGGGCACCCTGGGGCCTATACTGCAAGTCCAGGGACATCGGTGGACCCCTGGGTAGCTTGCTGGGGTCAGGGGCCCTTAGGTGGAGGGCCAGGGGGCACCCTTGGGCCTATACTGCAAGTCCAGGGAGTGAGGTGGACTCCTGGGTAGCTTGCTGGGGTCAGAGGCCCCTAGGTGGAGGGCCAGGGGGCACCCTGGGGCCTATACTGCAAGTCCAGGAAGAGAGGTGGACCCCTGGGTAGCTTGCTGGGGTCAGGGGCCCCTAGGTGAAAGGCCAGGGGGCACCCTGAGGCCTATACTGCAAGTCCAGGAAGTGAGGTGGACCCCTGGGTAGCTTGCTGGGGTCAGGGGCCCCTAGGTGGAGGTCCAGGGGGCACCCTGGGGCCTATACTGCATGTCCAGGGACATCGGTGGACCCCTGGGTAGCATGCTGGGGTCAGGGGCCCTTAGGTGGAGGGCCAGGGGGCACCCTGAGGCCTATACTGCAAGTCCAGGGAGATCAGTGGACCCCTAGGTAGCTTGTTGTGGTCAAAGACCCCTATGTGGAGGGCCATAAGGTCCCCTGGGGCCTATACTGCAAGTCCAGGGAGTGAGGTGCACTCCTGGGTAGCTTGCTGGGGTCAGAGACCCCTAGGTGGAGGGCCAGGGGCACCCTGGGGCCTATACTGCAAGTCCAGGGACATCGGTGGACCACTGGGTAGCTTGCGGGGGTCAGAGGCCCCTAAGTGGAGGGCCAGGGGGCACCCTGGGGCCTATACTGGAAGCCCAGGAAGGGAGGTGGACCCCTGGGTAGCTTGCTGGGGTCAGGGTCCCCTAGGTGGAGGGCCAGGGGTCAACCTGTGGGCTATACTGCAAGTCCAGGAAGAGAGGTGGACCCCTGGGTAGCTTGCTGGGGTCATAGGCTCCTAGGTGGAGGGCCAGGGGGCACCCTGGGGCCTACACTGCAAGTCCAGGAAGAGAGGTGGACCCCTGGGTAGCTTGCTGGGGTCATAGGCTCCTAGGTGGAGGGCCAGGGGGCACCCTGGGGCCTATACTGCAAGTCCAGGAAGAGAGGTTGACCCCTGGGTAGCTTGCTGGGGCCAGAGGCCCATAGGTGGAGGGCCAGGAGGCACCCTTGGGCCTATACTGCAAGTCCAGGGACATCGGTGGACCACTGGGTAGTTTGCTGGGGTCAGGGCCCTTAGGTGGAGGGCCAGGGGGCACCCTGGGGCCTATACTGCAAGTCCAGGAAGAGAGGTAGACCCCTGGGTAGCTTGCTGGGGTCAGGCTCCCCTAGGTGAAGGGCCAGGGAGCACCCTGAGGCCTACACTGCAAGCCCAGGTAGGGAGGTGGACCCCTGGGTAGCTTGCTGGGGTCAGGGTCCCCTAGGTGGAGGGCCAGGGGGCACACTGGGGCCTATACTGCAAGTCCAGGGAGTGAGGTGGACTCCCGGGTAGCTTGCTGGGGTCAGAGGCCCCTAGGTGGAGGGCCAGGGGGCACCCTGGGGCCTATACTGCAAGTCCAGGGACATCGGTGGACCCCTGGGTAGCTTGCTGGGGTCAGAGGCCCCTAGGTGGAGGGCCAGGGGGCACCCTGGGGCCTATACTGCAAGTCCAGGAACATCGGTGGACATCTGGGTAGCTTGCTAGGGTCAGGGGCCCTTAGGTGGAGGGCCAGGGGGCACCCTGGGGCCTATACTGCAAGTCCAGGAAGAGAGGTTGACCCCTGGGTAGCTTGCTGAAGTCTGGAGCCCCTAGGTGGAGGGCCAGGGGGCACCCTGGGGCCTATACTGCAAGTCCAAGGACATCGGTGGACCGCTGGGTAGCTTGCGGGGGTCATAGGCTTCTAGGTGGAGGGCCAGGGGGCACCCTGGGGCCTATACTGCAAGTCCAGGAAGAGAGGTGGACCTCTGGGTAGCTTGCTGGGGTCAGGGGCCCCTAGGTGAAAGGCCAGGGTGCACCCTGAGGCCTATACTGCAAGTCCAGGAAGAGAGGTGGACCCCTGGGTAGCTTGCTGGGGTCAGGGGCCCCTAGGTGGAGGTCCAGGGGGCACCCTGGGGCCTATACTGCATGTCGAGGGACATCGGTGGACCCCTGGGTAGCATGCTGGGGTCAGGGGCCCTTAGGTGGAGGGCCAGGGGGCACCCTGAGACTTATACTGCAAGTCCAGGGAGATCAGTGGACCCCTGGGTAGCTTGCTGTGGTCAAAGACCCCTATGTGGAGGGCCAGAAGGTCCCCTGGGGCCTATACTGCAAGTCCAGGGACATCGGTGGACCCCTGGGTAGCTTGCTGGGGTCAGAGGCCCCTAGGTGGAGGGCCAGGGGGCACCCTGGGGCCTATACTACAAGTCCAGGGACATCGGTGGACCACTGTGCAGCTAGCTGGTGTCAGGGGCCCTTAGGTGGAGGGCCAGGGGGCACCCTGGGGCCTATACTGCAAGTCCAGGAAGAGAGGTAGACCCCTGGGTAGCTTGCTGGGGTCAGGCGCCCCTAGGTGAAGGGCCAGGGAGCACCCAGAGGCCTATACTGCAAGCCCAGGGAGGGAGGTGGACCCCTGGGTAGATTGCTGGGGTCAGGGTTTCCTAAGTGGAGGGCCTGGGGGCACACTGGGGCCTATACTGCAAGTCCAGGAAGAGAGGTGGACCCCTGGGTAGCTTGCAGGGGTCAGAGGCCCCTAGGTGGAGGGCCAGGGGTTCCCCTGGGGCCTACATTGCACGTCCAGGAAGAGAGGTGGACCCCTGGGTAGCTTGCTGGGGTCAGGCGCCCCTAGGTGGAGGGCCAGGGAGCACCCTGAGGCCTATACTGCAAGCCCAGGGAGGGAGGTGGACCCCTGGGTAGCTTGCTGGGGTCAGGGTCCCCTAGGTGGATGGCCAGGGGGCACCCTGTGGGCTATACTGCAAGTCTAGGAAGAGAGGTGGACCCCTGGGTAGCTTGCTGGGGTCAGAGGCCCCTAGGTGGAGGGCCAAGGGGCACCCTGGGGCCTATACTGCAAGTCCAGGGACAACGGTGGACCCCTGGGTAGCTTGCTGGGGTCAGAGGCCCCTAGGTGGAGGGCCAACGGTTCCCCTGGGGCCTATACTGCAAGTCCAGGGAGTAAGGTTGACTTCTGGGTAGCTTGATGGGTTCATAGGCTCCTAGGTGGAGGGCCAGGGGGCACCCTGGGGCCTACACTGCAAGTCCAGGGAGAGATGTGGACCCCTGGGTAGCTTGCTGGGGTCAGGGGCCCCTAGGTTGAGGTCCAGGGGGCACCCTGGGGCCTATACTGCAAGTCCAGGGACATCGGTGGACCCCTGGGTAGCTTGCTGGGGTCAGGGGCCCTTAGGTGGAGGGCCAGGGGGCACCCTTGGGCCTATACTGCAAGTCCAGGGAGTGAGGTGGACTCCCGGGTAGCTTGCTGGGGTCAGAGGCCCCTAGGTGGAGGGCCAGGGGGCACCCTGGGGCCTGTACTGCAAGTCCAGGAAGAGAGGTGGACCCCTGTGTAGCTTGCTGGGGTCAGGGGCCCCTAGGTGGAGGGCCAGGTGGCAGCCTGTGGGCTATACTGCAAGTCCAGGAAGAGAGGTTGACCCCTGGGTAGCTTGCTGGGGCCAGAGGCCCATAGGTGGAGGGCCAAGGGGCACCCTGGGGCCTATACTGCAAGTCCAGGGACATCGGTGGACCACTGGGTAGCTTGCTGGGGTCAGGGGCCCTTAGGTGGAGGGCCAGGGGGCACCCTGGGGCCTATAGTGCAAGTCCAGGAAGAGAGGTAGACCCCTGGGTAGCTTGCTGGGGTCAGGCGCCCCTAGGTGAAGGGCCAGGGAGCACCCTGAGGCCTATACTGCAAGCCCAGGGAGGGAGGTGGACCCCTGGGTAGCTTGCTGGGGTCAGGGTCCCCTAGGTGGAGGGCCAGGGGGCACACTGGGGCCTATACTGCAAGTCCAGGAAGAGAGGTGGACCCCTGGGTAGCTTGCTGGGGTCAGAGGCCCCTTGGTGAAGGGCCAGGGGGCACCCTGGGGCCTATACTGCAAGTCCAGGGAGATTGGTTGGACCCCTGGGTAGCTTGCTGGGGTCAGAGGCCCCTAGGTGGAGGGCAAGGGGTTCCCCTGGGGCCTATATTGCAAGTCCAGGGACATCGGTGGACCCCTGGGTAGCTTGCTGGGGCCAGAGGCCCCTAGGTGGAGGGCCAGGGGGCACCCTGGGGCCTATACTGCAAGTCCAGGGACATCGGTGAACCCCTGGGTAGCTTGCTGGGGCCAGAGGCCCATAGGTGGAGGGCCAGGGGGCACCCTGGGGCCTATACTGCAAGTCCAGGGACATCGGTGGACCCCTGGGTAGCTTGCTGGGGTCATAGGCTTCTAGGTGGAGGGCCAGGGGGCACCCTGGGGCCTATACTGCAAGTCCAGGAAGAGAGGTGGACCCCTGGGTAGCTTGCTGGGGTCAGGGGCCCCTAGGTGAAAGGCCAGGGGGCACCCTGAGGCCTATACTGCAAGTCCAGGAAGAGAGGTGGACCCCTGGGTAGCTTGCTGGGGTCAGGGGCCCCTAGGTGGAGGTCCAGGGGGCACCCTGGGGCCTATACTGCATGTCCAGGGACATCGGTGGACCCCTGGGTAGCATGCTGGGGTCAGGGGCCCTTAGATGGAGGGCCAGGGGGCACCCTGAGGCCTATACTGCAAGTCCAGGGAGTGAGGTGCACTCCTGGGTAGCTTGCTGGGGTCAGAGACCCCTAGGTGGAGGGCCAGGGGCACCCTGGGGCCTATACTGCAAGTCCATGGACATCGGTGGACCCCTGGGTAGCTTGCTAGGGTCAGGGGCCCTTAGGTGGAGGGCCAGGGGGCACCCTGGGGCCTATACTGCAAGTCCAGGAAGAGAGGTGGACCCCTGGGTAGCTTGCTGGGGTCAGGGGCCCCTAGGTGAAAGGCCAGGGGGCACCCTGAGGCCTATACTGCAAGTCCAGGGAGATCAGTGGACCCCTGGGTAGCTTGCTGTGGTCAAAGACCCCTATGTGGAGGGCCAGAAGGTCCCCTGGGGCCTATACTGCAAGTCCAGGGAGGGAGGTGGACCCCTGGGTAGCTTGCTGGGGTCAGGGTCCCCTAGGTGGAGGGCCAGGGGGCACACTGGGGCCTATACTGCAAGTCCAGGAAGAGAGGTGGACCCCTGGGTAGCTTGCTGGGGTCAGAGGCCCCTTGGTGAAGGGCCAGGGGGCACCCTGGGGCCTATACTGCAAGTCCAGGGAGATTGGTGGACCCCTGGGTAGCTTGCTGGGGTCAGAGGCCCGTAGGTGGAGGGCCAGGGGGCACCCTGGGGCCTATATTGCAAGTCCAGGGACATCGGTGGACCCCTGGGTAGCTTGCTGGGGCCAGAGGCCCCTAGGTGGAGGGCCAGGGGGCACCCTGGGGCCTATACTGCAAGTCCAGGGACATCGGTGGACCCCTGGGTAGCTTGCTGGGGCCAGAGGCCCATAGGTGGAGGGCCAGGGGGCACCCTGGGGCCTATACTGCAAGTCCAGGAAGAGAGGTAGACCCCTGGGTAGCTTGCTGGGGTCAGGCGCCCCTAGGTGAAGGACCAGGGAGCACCCAGAGGCCTATACTGCAAGTCCAGGGAGGGAGGTGGACCCCTGGGTAGCTTGCTGGGGTCAGGGTTCCCTAGGTGGAGGGCCTGGGGGCACACTGGGGCCTATACTGCAAGTCCAGGAAGAGAGGTGGACCCCTGGGTAGCTTGCAGGGGTCAGAGGCCCCTAGGTGGAGGACCAGGGGTTCCCCTGGGGCCTACATTGCACGTCCAGGAAGAGAGGTGGACCCCTGGGTAGCTTGCTGGGGTCAGGCGCCCCTAGGTGAAGGGCCAGGGAGCACCCTGAGGCCTATACTGCAAGCCCAGGGAGGGAGGTGGACCCCTGGGTAGCTTGCTGGGGTCAGGGTCCCCTAGGTGGATGGCCAGGGGGCACCCTGTGGGCTATACTGCAAGTCTAGGAAGAGAGGTGGACCCCTGGGTAGCTTGCTGGGGTCAGAGGCCCCTAGGTGGAGGGCCAAGGGGCACCCTGGGGCCTATACTGCAAGTCCAGGGACAACGGTGGACCCCTGGGTAGCTTGCTGGGGTCAGAAGCCCCTAGGTGGAGGGCCAGGGGTTCCCCTGGGGCCTATACTGCAAGTCCAGGGAGTAAGGTTGACTTCTGGGTAGCTTGATGGGGTCATAGGCTCCTAGGTGGAGGGCCAGGGGGCACCCTGGGGCCTACACTGCAAGTCCAGGGAGAGATGTGGACCCCTGGGTAGCTTGCTGGGGTCAGGGGCCCCTAGGTTGAGGTCCAGGGGGCACCCTGGGGTCTATACTGCAAGTCCAGGGACATCGGTGGACCCCTGGGTAGCTTGCTGGGGTCAGGGGCCCTTAGGTGGAGGGCCAGGGGGCACCCTTGGGCCTATACTGCAAATCCAGGGAGTGAGGTGGACTCCCGGGTAGCTTGCTGGGGTCAGGGGCCCCTAGGTGGAGGGCCAGGTGGCAGCCTGTGGGCTATACTGCAAGTCCAGGAAGAGAGGTTACCCCTGGGTAGCTTGCTGGGGCCAGAGGCCCATAGGTGGAGGGCCAAGGGGCACCCTGGGGCCTATACTGCAAGTCCAGGGACATAGGTGGACCACTGGGTAGCTTGCTGGGGTCAGGGGCCCTTAGGTGGAGGGCCAGGGGGCACCTTGGGGCCTATACTGGAAGTCCAGGAAGAGAGGTAGACCCCTGGGTAGCTTGCTGGGGTCAGGCGCCCCTAGGTGAAGGGCCAGGGAGCACCCTGAGGCCTATACTGCAAGCCCAGGGAGGGAGGTGGACCCCTGGGTAGCTAGCTGGGGTCAGGGTCCCCTAGGTGGAGGGCCAGGGGGCACACTGGGGCCTATACTGCAAGTCCAGGAAGAGAGGTGGACCCCTGGGTAGCTTGCTGGGGTCAGAGGCCCCTTGGTGAAGGGCCAGGGGGCACCCTGGGGCCTATACTGCAAGTCCAGGGAGATTGGTGGACCCCTAGGTGGAGGGCCAGGGGTTCCCCTGGGGCCTATATTGCAAGTCCAGGGACATCGGTGGACCCCTGGGTAGCTTGCTGGGGCCAGAGGCCCCTAGGTGGAGGGCCAGGGGGCACCCTGGGGCCTATACTGCAAGTCCAGGGACATCGGTGGACCCCTGGGTAGCTTGCTGGGGTCATAGGCTTCTAGGTGGAGGGCCAGGGGGCACCCTGGGGCCTATACTGCAAGTCCAGGAAGAGAGGTGGACCCCTGGGTAGCTTGCTGGGGTCAGGGGCCCCTAGGTGAAAGGCCAGGGGGAACCCTGAGGCCTATACTGCAAGTCCAGGAAGAAAGGTGGACCCCTGGGTAGCTTGCTGGGGTCAGGGGCCCCTAGGTGGAGGTCCAGGGGGCACCCTGGGGCCTATACTGCAAATCCAGGGAGTGAGGTGGACTCCCGGGTAGCTTGCTGGGGTCAGAGGCCCCTAGGTGGAGGGCCAGGGGGCACCCTGGGGCCTATACTGCAAGTCCAGGAAGAGAGGTGGACCCCTGTGTAGCTTGCTGGGGTCAGGGGCCCCTAGGTGGAGGGCCAGGTGGCAGCCTGTGGGCTATACTGCAAGTCCAGGAAGAGAGGTTACCCCTGGGTAGCTTGCTGGGGCCAGAGGCCCATAGGTGGAGGGCCAAGGGGCACCCTGGGGCCTATACTGCAAGTCCAGGGACATAGGTGGACCACTGGGTAGCTTGCTGGGGTCAGGGGCCCTTAGGTGGAGGGCCAGGGGGCACCTTGGGGCCTATACTGGAAGTCCAGGAAGAGAGGTAGACCCCTGGGTAGCTTGCTGGGGTCAGGCGCCCCTAGGTGAAGGGCCAGGGAGCACCCTGAGGCCTATACTGCAAGCCCAGGGAGGGAGGTGGACCCCTGGGTAGCTTGCTGGGGTCAGGGTCCCCTAGGTGGAGGGCCAGGGGGCACACTGGGGCCTATACTGCAAGTCCAGGAAGAGAGGTGGACCCCTGGGTAGCTTGCTGGGGTCAGAGGCCCCTTGGTGAAGGGCCAGGGGGCACCCTGGGGCCTATACTGCAAGTCCAGGGAGATTGGTGGACCCCTAGGTGGAGGGCCAGGGGGCACACTGGGGCCTATACTGCAAGTCCAGGAAGAGAGGTGGACCCCTGGGTAGCTTGCTGGGGTCAGAGGCCCCTTGGTGAAGGGCCAGGGGGCACCCTGGGGCCTATACTGCAAGTCCAGGGACATCGGTGGACCCCTGGGTAGCTTGCTGGGGTCAGAGGCCCCTAGGTGGAGGGCCAGGGGGCACCCTGGGGCCTATACTGCAAGTCCAGGAACATTGGTGGACCACTGGGTAGCTTGCTAGGGTCAGGGGCCCTTAGGTGGAGGGCCAGGGGGGACCCTGGGGCCTATACTGCAAGTCCAGGAAGAGAGGTTGACCCCTGGGTAGCTTGCTGAAGTCTGGAGCCCCTAGGTGGAGGGCCAGGGGGCACACTGGGGCCTATACTGCAAGTCCAGGAAGAGAGGTGGACCCCTGGGTAGCTTGCTGGGGTCAGAGGCCCCTAGGTGAAGGGCCAGGGGGCACCCTGGGGCCTATATTGCAAGTCCAAGGACATCGGTGGACCACTGGGTAGCTTGCGGGGGTCAGAGGCCCCTAAGTGGAGGGCCAGGGGGCACCCTGGGGCCTATACTGGAAGCCAACGGAGGGAGGTGGACCCCTGGGTAGCTTGCTGGGGTCAGGGTCCCCTAGGTGGAGGGCCAGGGGTCAACCTGTGGGCTATACTGCAAGTCCAGGAAGAGAGGTGGACCCCTGGGTAGCTTGCTGGGGTCATAGGCTCCTAGGTGGAGGACCAGGGGGCACCCTGGGGCCTACACTGCAAGTCCAGGAAGAGAGGTGGACCCCTGGGTAGCTTGCTGGGGTCATAGGCTCCTAGGTGGAGGGCCAGGGGGCACCCTGGGGCCTATACTGCAAGTCCAGGAAGAGAGGTTGACCCCTGGGTAGCTTGCTGGGGCCAGAGGCCCATAGGTGGAGGGCCAGGGGGCACCCTTGGGCCTATACTGCAAGTACAGGGACATCGGTGGACCACTGGGTAGTTTGCTGGGGTCAGGGGCCCTTAGGTGGAGGGCCAGGGGGCACCCTGGGGCCTATACTGCAAGTCCAGGAAGAGAGGTAGACCCCTGGGTAGCTTGCTGGGGTCAGGCGCCCCTAGGTGAAGGGCCAGGCAGCACCCTGAGGCCTATACTGCAAGCCCAGGGAGGGAGGTGGACCCCTGGGTAGCTTGCTGGGGTCAGGGTCCCATAGGTGGAGAGCCAGGGGGCACACTGGGGCCTATACTGCAAGTCCAGGAAGAGAGGTGGACCCCTGGGTAGCTTGCTGGGGTCAGAGGCCCCTAGGTGTAGGGCCAGGGGTTCCCTTGGGGCCTATATTGCAAGTCCAGGAAGAGAGGTGGACCCCTGGGTAGCTTGCTGGGGTAAGGCGCCCCTAGGTGAAGGGCCAGGGAGCACCCTGAGGCCTTTACTGCAAGCCCAGGGAGGGAGGTGGACCCCTGGGTAGCTTGCTGGGGTCAGTGTCCCCTAGGTGGATGGCCAGGGGGCACCCTGAGGCCTATACTGCAAGCCCAGGGAGGGAGGTGGACCCCTGGGTAGCTTGCTGGGGTCAGGGGCCTCTAGGTTGAGGTCCAGGGGGCATCCTGGGGCCTGTACTGCAAGTAAAGGGACATCGGTGGACCCCTGGGTAGCTTGCTGGGGTCAGAGGCCCCTAGGTGGAGGGCCAGGGGATCCCCTGGAGCCTATACTGCAAGTCCAGGGAGTGAGGTGGACTTCTGGGTAGCTTGCTGGGGTCATAGGCTTCTAGGTGGAGGGCCAGGGGGCACCCTGGGGCCTATACTGCAAGTCCAGGGAGAGATATGGACCCCTGGGTAGCTTGCTGGGGTCAGGGGCCGCTAGGTTGAGGTCCAGGGGGCATCCTGGGGACTATACTGCAAGTCCAGGAAGAGAGGTGGACCCCTAGGTAGCTTGCTGGGGTCAGGGGCCCCTAGTTGGAGGTCCAGGGGGCACCCTGGGGCCTATACTGCAAGTCCAGGGACATCGGTGGACCCCTGGGTAGCTTGCTGGGGTCAGGGGCCCTTAGGTGGAGGGCCAGGGGGCACCCTGAGGCCTATACTGCAAGTACAGGGAGATCAGTGGACCCCTGGGTAGCTTGCTGAGGTCAGAGACCCCTATGTGGAGGGCCAGAAGGTCCCCTGGGGCCTACACTGCAAGTCCAGGGAGTGAGGTGCACTCCTGGGTAGCTTGCTGGGGTCAGAGGCCCCTAGGTGGAGGGCCAGGGGGCTCCCTGGGGCCTATACTGCAAGTCCAGGGACATCGGTGGACCCCTGGGTAGCTTGCTGGGGTCAGAGGCCCCTAGGTGGAGGACCAGGGGGCACCCTGGGGCCTATACTACAAGTCCAGGGACATCGGTGGACCTTTGTGTAGCTTGCTGGGGTCAGGGGCCCTTAGGTGGAGGGCCAGGGGGCACCCTGGGGCCTATACTGCAAGTCCATTAAAAGAGGTAGACCCATGGGTAGCTTGCTGGGGTCAGGCGCCCCTAGGTGAAGGGCCAGGGAGCACCCAGAGGCCTATACTGTAAGCCCAGGGAGGGAGGTGGACCCCTGGGTAGCTTGCTGGGGTCAGGGTCCCCTAGGTGGAGGGCCTGGGGGCACACTGGGGCCTATACTGCAAGTCCAGGAAGAGAGGTGGACCCCTGGGTAGCTTGCAGGGGTCAGAGGCCCTTAGGTGGAGGGCCAGGGGTTCCCCTGGGGCCTATATTGCAAGTCCAGGAAGAGAGGTGGACCCCTGGGTAGCTTGCTGGGGTAAGGGTCCCCTAGGTGGAGGGCCAGGGGGCACACTGGGGCCTATACTGCAAGTCCAGGGAGATCGGTGGACCCCTGGGTAGCTTGCTGGGGTCAGAGGCCCCTAGGTGGATGGCCAGGGGGCACCCTATGGGCTATACTGCAAGTCCAGGAAGAGAGGTGGACCCCTGGGTAGCTTGCCGGGGTCAGAGGCCCCTAGGTGGAGGGCCAAGGGGCACCCTGGGGCCTATACTGCAAGTCCAGGGACATCGGTGGACCCCTGGGTAGCTTGCTGGGGTCATAGGCTCCTAGGTGGAGGGCCAGGGGGCACCCTGGGGCCTATACTGCAAGTCCAGGAAGAGAGGTGGACTCCTGGGTAGCTTGCTGGGGTCAGGGGCCCCTAGGTGGAGGTCCAGGGGGCACCCTGGGGCCTATACTGCATGTCCAGGGACATCGGTGGACCCCTGGGTAGCATGCTGGGGTCAGGGGCCCTTAGGTGGAGGGCCAGGGGGCACCCTAAGGCCTATACTGCAAGTCCAGGGAGATCAGTGGACCCCTGGGTAGCTTGCTGTGGTCAAAGAACCCTATGTGGAGGGCCAGAAGGTCCCCTGGGGCCTATACTGCAAGTCCAGGGAGTGAGGTGCACTCCTGGGTAGCTTGCTGGGGTCAGAGACCCCTAGGTGGAGGGCCAGGGGCACCCTGGGGCCTATTCTGCAAGTCCAGGGACATCGGTGGACCCCTGGGTAGCTTGCTGGGGTCAGAGGCCCCTAGGTGGAGGGCCAGGGGGCACCCTGGGGCCAATACTACAAGTCCAGGGACATCGGTGGACCACTGTGCAGCTTGCTGGTGTCAGGGGCCCTTAGGTGGAGGGCCAGGGGGCACCCTGGGGCCTATACTGCAAGTCCAAGAAGAGAGGTAGACCCCTGGGTAGCTTGCTGGGGTCAGGCGCCCCTAGGTGAAGGACCAGGGAGCACCCAGAGGCCTATACTGCAAGTCCAGGGAGGGAGGTGGACCCCAGGGTAGCTTGCTGGGGTCAGGGTTCCCTAGGTGGAGGGCCAGGGGTCAACCTGTGGGCTATACTGCAAGTCCAGGAAGAGAGGTGGACCCCTGGGTAGCTTGCTGGGGTCATAGGCTCCTAGGTGGAGGGCCAGGGGGCACCCTGGGGCCTACACTGCAAGTCCAGGAAGAGAGGTGGACCCCTGGGTAGCTTGCTGGGGTCATAGGCTCCTAGGTGGAGGGCCAGGGGGCACCCTGGGGCCTATACTGCAAGTCCAGGAAGAGAGGTTGACCCCTGGGTAGCTTGCTGGGGCCAGAGGCCCATAGGTGGAGGGCCAGGAGGCACCCTTGGGCCTATACTGCAAGTCCAGGGACATCGGTGGACCACTGGGTAGTTTGCTGGGGTCAGGGCCCTTAGGTGGAGGGCCAGGGGGCACCCTGGGGCCTATACTGCAAGTCCAGGAAGAGAGGTAGACCCCTGGGTAGCTTGCTGGGGTCAGGCTCCCCTAGGTGAAGGGCCAGGGAGCACCCTGAGGCCTACACTGCAAGCCCAGGTAGGGAGGTGGACCCCTGGGTAGCTTGCTGGGGTCAGGGTCCCCTAGGTGGAGGGCCAGGGGGCACACTGGGGCCTATACTGCAAGTCCAGGGAGTGAGGTGGACTCCCGGGTAGCTTGCTGGGGTCAGAGGCCCCTAGGTGGAGGGCCAGGGGGCACCCTGGGGCCTATACTGCAAGTCCAGGGACATCGGTGGACCCCTGGGTAGCTTGCTGGGGTCAGAGGCCCCTAGGTGGAGGGCCAGGGGGCACCCTGGGGCCTATACTGCAAGTCCAGGAACATCGGTGGACATCTGGGTAGCTTGCTAGGGTCAGGGGCCCTTAGGTGGAGGGCCAGGGGGCACCCTGGGGCCTATACTGCAAGTCCAGGAAGAGAGGTTGACCCCTGGGTAGCTTGCTGAAGTCTGGAGCCCCTAGGTGGAGGGCCAGGGGGCACCCTGGGGCCTATACTGCAAGTCCAAGGACATCGGTGGACCGCTGGGTAGCTTGCGGGGGTCATAGGCTTCTAGGTGGAGGGCCAGGGGGCACCCTGGGGCCTATACTGCAAGTCCAGGAAGAGAGGTGGACCTCTGGGTAGCTTGCTGGGGTCAGGGGCCCCTAGGTGAAAGGCCAGGGTGCACCCTGAGGCCTATACTGCAAGTCCAGGAAGAGAGGTGGACCCCTGGGTAGCTTGCTGGGGTCAGGGGCCCCTAGGTGGAGGTCCAGGGGGCACCCTGGGGCCTATACTGCATGTCGAGGGACATCGGTGGACCCCTGGGTAGCATGCTGGGGTCAGGGGCCCTTAGGTGGAGGGCCAGGGGGCACCCTGAGACTTATACTGCAAGTCCAGGGAGATCAGTGGACCCCTGGGTAGCTTGCTGTGGTCAAAGACCCCTATGTGGAGGGCCAGAAGGTCCCCTGGGGCCTATACTGCAAGTCCAGGGACATCGGTGGACCCCTGGGTAGCTTGCTGGGGTCAGAGGCCCCTAGGTGGAGGGCCAGGGGGCACCCTGGGGCCTATACTACAAGTCCAGGGACATCGGTGGACCACTGTGCAGCTAGCTGGTGTCAGGGGCCCTTAGGTGGAGGGCCAGGGGGCACCCTGGGGCCTATACTGCAAGTCCAGGAAGAGAGGTAGACCCCTGGGTAGCTTGCTGGGGTCAGGCGCCCCTAGGTGAAGGGCCAGGGAGCACCCAGAGGCCTATACTGCAAGCCCAGGGAGGGAGGTGGACCCCTGGGTAGATTGCTGGGGTCAGGGTTTCCTAAGTGGAGGGCCTGGGGGCACACTGGGGCCTATACTGCAAGTCCAGGAAGAGAGGTGGACCCCTGGGTAGCTTGCAGGGGTCAGAGGCCCCTAGGTGGAGGGCCAGGGGTTCCCCTGGGGCCTACATTGCACGTCCAGGAAGAGAGGTGGACCCCTGGGTAGCTTGCTGGGGTCAGGCGCCCCTAGGTGGAGGGCCAGGGAGCACCCTGAGGCCTATACTGCAAGCCCAGGGAGGGAGGTGGACCCCTGGGTAGCTTGCTGGGGTCAGGGTCCCCTAGGTGGATGGCCAGGGGGCACCCTGTGGGCTATACTGCAAGTCTAGGAAGAGAGGTGGACCCCTGGGTAGCTTGCTGGGGTCAGAGGCCCCTAGGTGGAGGGCCAAGGGGCACCCTGGGGCCTATACTGCAAGTCCAGGGACAACGGTGGACCCCTGGGTAGCTTGCTGGGGTCAGAGGCCCCTAGGTGGAGGGCCAACGGTTCCCCTGGGGCCTATACTGCAAGTCCAGGGAGTAAGGTTGACTTCTGGGTAGCTTGATGGGTTCATAGGCTCCTAGGTGGAGGGCCAGGGGGCACCCTGGGGCCTACACTGCAAGTCCAGGGAGAGATGTGGACCCCTGGGTAGCTTGCTGGGGTCAGGGGCCCCTAGGTTGAGGTCCAGGGGGCACCCTGGGGCCTATACTGCAAGTCCAGGGACATCGGTGGACCCCTGGGTAGCTTGCTGGGGTCAGGGGCCCTTAGGTGGAGGGCCAGGGGGCACCCTTGGGCCTATACTGCAAGTCCAGGGAGTGAGGTGGACTCCCGGGTAGCTTGCTGGGGTCAGAGGCCCCTAGGTGGAGGGCCAGGGGGCACCCTGGGGCCTGTACTGCAAGTCCAGGAAGAGAGGTGGACCCCTGTGTAGCTTGCTGGGGTCAGGGGCCCCTAGGTGGAGGGCCAGGTGGCAGCCTGTGGGCTATACTGCAAGTCCAGGAAGAGAGGTTGACCCCTGGGTAGCTTGCTGGGGCCAGAGGCCCATAGGTGGAGGGCCAAGGGGCACCCTGGGGCCTATACTGCAAGTCCAGGGACATCGGTGGACCACTGGGTAGCTTGCTGGGGTCAGGGGCCCTTAGGTGGAGGGCCAGGGGCACCCTGGGGCCTATAGTGCAAGTCCAGGAAGAGAGGTAGACCCCTGGGTAGCTTGCTGGGGTCAGGCGCCCCTAGGTGAAGGGCCAGGGAGCACCCTGAGGCCTATACTGCAAGCCCAGGGAGGGAGGTGGACCCCTGGGTAGCTTGCTGGGGTCAGGGTCCCCTAGGTGGAGGGCCAGGGGGCACACTGGGGCCTATACTGCAAGTCCAGGAAGAGAGGTGGACCCCTGGGTAGCTTGCTGGGGTCAGAGGCCCCTTGGTGAAGGGCCAGGGGGCACCCTGGGGCCTATACTGCAAGTCCAGGGAGATTGGTTGGACCCCTGGGTAGCTTGCTGGGGTCAGAGGCCCCTAGGTGGAGGGCAAGGGGTTCCCCTGGGGCCTATATTGCAAGTCCAGGGACATCGGTGGACCCCTGGGTAGCTTGCTGGGGCCAGAGGCCCCTAGGTGGAGGGCCAGGGGGCACCCTGGGGCCTATACTGCAAGTCCAGGGACATCGGTGAACCCCTGGGTAGCTTGCTGGGGCCAGAGGCCCATAGGTGGAGGGCCAGGGGGCACCCTGGGGCCTATACTGCAAGTCCAGGGACATCGGTGGACCCCTGGGTAGCTTGCTGGGGTCATAGGCTTCTAGGTGGAGGGCCAGGGGGCACCCTGGGGCCTATACTGCAAGTCCAGGAAGAGAGGTGGACCCCTGGGTAGCTTGCTGGGGTCAGGGGCCCCTAGGTGAAAGGCCAGGGGGCACCCTGAGGCCTATACTGCAAGTCCAGGAAGAGAGGTGGACCCCTGGGTAGCTTGCTGGGGTCAGGGGCCCCTAGGTGGAGGTCCAGGGGGCACCCTGGGGCCTATACTGCATGTCCAGGGACATCGGTGGACCCCTGGGTAGCATGCTGGGGTCAGGGGCCCTTAGGTGGAGGGCCAGGGGGCACCCTGAGGCCTATACTGCAAGTCCAGGGAGTGAGGTGCACTCCTGGGTAGCTTGCTGGGGTCAGAGACCCCTAGGTGGAGGGCCAGGGGCACCCTGGGGCCTATACTGCAAGTCCATGGACATCGGTGGACCCCTGGGTAGCTTGCTAGGGTCAGGGGCCCTTAGGTGGAGGGCCAGGGGGCACCCTGGGGCCTATACTGCAAGTCCAGGAAGAGAGGTGGACCCCTGGGTAGCTTGCTGGGGTCAGGGGCCCCTAGGTGAAAGGCCAGGGGGCACCCTGAGGCCTATACTGCAAGTCCAGGGAGATCAGTGGACCCCTGGGTAGCTTGCTGTGGTCAAAGACCCCTATGTGGAGGGCCAGAAGGTCCCCTGGGGCCTATACTGCAAGTCCAGGGAGGGAGGTGGACCCCTGGGTAGCTTGCTGGGGTCAGGGTCCCCTAGGTGGAGGGCCAGGGGGCACACTGGGGCCTATACTGCAAGTCCAGGAAGAGAGGTGGACCCCTGGGTAGCTTGCTGGGGTCAGAGGCCCCTTGGTGAAGGGCCAGGGGGCACCCTGGGGCCTATACTGCAAGTCCAGGGAGATTGGTGGACCCCTGGGTAGCTTGCTGGGGTCAGAGGCCCGTAGGTGGAGGGCCAGGGGGCACCCTGGGGCCTATATTGCAAGTCCAGGGACATCGGTGGACCCCTGGGTAGCTTGCTGGGGCCAGAGGCCCCTAGGTGGAGGGCCAGGGGGCACCCTGGGGCCTATACTGCAAGTCCAGGGACATCGGTGGACCCCTGGGTAGCTTGCTGGGGCCAGAGGCCCATAGGTGGAGGGCCAGGGGGCACCCTGGGGCCTATACTGCAAGTCCAGGAAGAGAGGTAGACCCCTGGGTAGCTTGCTGGGGTCAGGCGCCCCTAGGTGAAGGACCAGGGAGCACCCAGAGGCCTATACTGCAAGTCCAGGGAGGGAGGTGGACCCCTGGGTAGCTTGCTGGGGTCAGGGTTCCCTAGGTGGAGGGCCTGGGGGCACACTGGGGCCTATACTGCAAGTCCAGGAAGAGAGGTGGACCCCTGGGTAGCTTGCAGGGGTCAGAGGCCCCTAGGTGGAGGACCAGGGGTTCCCCTGGGGCCTACATTGCACGTCCAGGAAGAGAGGTGGACCCCTGAGTAGCTTGCTGGGGTCAGGCGCCCCTAGGTGAAGGGCCAGGGAGCACCCTGAGGCCTATACTGCAAGCCCAGGGAGGGAGGTGGACCCCTGGGTAGCTTGCTGGGGTCAGGGTCCCCTAGGTGGATGGCCAGGGGGCACCCTGTGGGCTATACTGCAAGTCTAGGAAGAGAGGTGGACCCCTGGGTAGCTTGCTGGGGTCAGAGGCCCCTAGGTGGAGGGCCAAGGGGCACCCTGGGGCCTATACTGCAAGTCCAGGGACAACGGTGGACCCCTGGGTAGCTTGCTGGGGTCAGAAGCCCCTAGGTGGAGGGCCAGGGGTTCCCCTGGGGCCTATACTGCAAGTCCAGGGAGTAAGGTTGACTTCTGGGTAGCTTGATGGGGTCATAGGCTCCTAGGTGGAGGGCCAGGGGGCACCCTGGGGCCTACACTGCAAGTCCAGGGAGAGATGTGGACCCCTGGGTAGCTTGCTGGGGTCAGGGGCCCCTAGGTTGAGGTCCAGGGGGCACCCTGGGGTCTATACTGCAAGTCCAGGGACATCGGTGGACCCCTGGGTAGCTTGCTGGGGTCAGGGGCCCTTAGGTGGAGGGCCAGGGGGCACCCTTGGGCCTATACTGCAAATCCAGGGAGTGAGGTGGACTCCCGGGTAGCTTGCTGGGGTCAGGGGCCCCTAGGTGGAGGGCCAGGTGGCAGCCTGTGGGCTATACTGCAAGTCCAGGAAGAGAGGTTACCCCTGGGTAGCTTGCTGGGGCCAGAGGCCCATAGGTGGAGGGCCAAGGGGCACCCTGGGGCCTATACTGCAAGTCCAGGGACATAGGTGGACCACTGGGTAGCTTGCTGGGGTCAGGGGCCCTTAGGTGGAGGGCCAGGGGGCACCTTGGGGCCTATACTGGAAGTCCAGGAAGAGAGGTAGACCCCTGGGTAGCTTGCTGGGGTCAGGCGCCCCTAGGTGAAGGGCCAGGGAGCACCCTGAGGCCTATACTGCAAGCCCAGGGAGGGAGGTGGACCCCTGGGTAGCTAGCTGGGGTCAGGGTCCCCTAGGTGGAGGGCCAGGGGGCACACTGGGGCCTATACTGCAAGTCCAGGAAGAGAGGTGGACCCCTGGGTAGCTTGCTGGGGTCAGAGGCCCCTTGGTGAAGGGCCAGGGGGCACCCTGGGGCCTATACTGCAAGTCCAGGGAGATTGGTGGACCCCTAGGTGGAGGGCCAGGGGTTCCCCTGGGGCCTATATTGCAAGTCCAGGGACATCGGTGGACCCCTGGGTAGCTTGCTGGGGCCAGAGGCCCCTAGGTGGAGGGCCAGGGGGCACCCTGGGGCCTATACTGCAAGTCCAGGGACATCGGTGGACCCCTGGGTAGCTTGCTGGGGTCATAGGCTTCTAGGTGGAGGGCCAGGGGGCACCCTGGGGCCTATACTGCAAGTCCAGGAAGAGAGGTGGACCCCTGGGTAGCTTGCTGGGGTCAGGGGCCCCTAGGTGAAAGGCCAGGGGGAACCCTGAGGCCTATACTGCAAGTCCAGGAAGAAAGGTGGACCCCTGGGTAGCTTGCTGGGGTCAGGGGCCCCTAGGTGGAGGTCCAGGGGGCACCCTGGGGCCTATACTGCAAATCCAGGGAGTGAGGTGGACTCCCGGGTAGCTTGCTGGGGTCAGAGGCCCCTAGGTGGAGGGCCAGGGGGCACCCTGGGGCCTATACTGCAAGTCCAGGAAGAGAGGTGGACCCCTGTGTAGCTTGCTGGGGTCAGGGGCCCCTAGGTGGAGGGCCAGGTGGCAGCCTGTGGGCTATACTGCAAGTCCAGGAAGAGAGGTTACCCCTGGGTAGCTTGCTGGGGCCAGAGGCCCATAGGTGGAGGGCCAAGGGGCACCCTGGGGCCTATACTGCAAGTCCAGGGACATAGGTGGACCACTGGGTAGCTTGCTGGGGTCAGGGGCCCTTAGGTGGAGGGCCAGGGGGCACCTTGGGGCCTATACTGGAAGTCCAGGAAGAGAGGTAGACCCCTGGGTAGCTTGCTGGGGTCAGGCGCCCCTAGGTGAAGGGCCAGGGAGCACCCTGAGGCCTATACTGCAAGCCCAGGGAGGGAGGTGGACCCCTGGGTAGCTTGCTGGGGTCAGGGTCCCCTAGGTGGAGGGCCAGGGGGCACACTGGGGCCTATACTGCAAGTCCAGGAAGAGAGGTGGACCCCTGGGTAGCTTGCTGGGGTCAGAGGCCCCTTGGTGAAGGGCCAGGGGGCACCCTGGGGCCTATACTGCAAGTCCAGGGAGATTGGTGGACCCCTAGGTGGAGGGCCAGGGGGCACACTGGGGCCTATACTGCAAGTCCAGGAAGAGAGGTGGACCCCTGGGTAGCTTGCTGGGGTCAGAGGCCCCTTGGTGAAGGGCCAGGGGGCACCCTGGGGCCTATACTGCAAGTCCAGGGACATCGGTGGACCCCTGGGTAGCTTGCTGGGGTCAGAGGCCCCTAGGTGGAGGGCCAGGGGGCACCCTGGGGCCTATACTGCAAGTCCAGGAACATTGGTGGACCACTGGGTAGCTTGCTAGGGTCAGGGGCCCTTAGGTGGAGGGCCAGGGGGGACCCTGGGGCCTATACTGCAAGTCCAGGAAGAGAGGTTGACCCCTGGGTAGCTTGCTGAAGTCTGGAGCCCCTAGGTGGAGGGCCAGGGGGCACACTGGGGCCTATACTGCAAGTCCAGGAAGAGAGGTGGACCCCTGGGTAGCTTGCTGGGGTCAGAGGCCCCTAGGTGAAGGGCCAGGGGGCACCCTGGGGCCTATATTGCAAGTCGAAGGACATCGGTGGACCACTGGGTAGCTTGCGGGGGTCAGAGGCCCCTAAGTGGAGGGCCAGGGGGCACCCTGGGGCCTATACTGGAAGCCAACGGAGGGAGGTGGACCCCTGGGTAGCTTGCTGGGGTCAGGGTCCCCTAGGTGGAGGGCCAGGGGTCAACCTGTGGGCTATACTGCAAGTCCAGGAAGAGAGGTGGACCCCTGGGTAGCTTGCTGGGGTCATAGGCTCCTAGGTGGAGGACCAGGGGGCACCCTGGGGCCTACACTGCAAGTCCAGGAAGAGAGGTGGACCCCTGGGTAGCTTGCTGGGGTCATAGGCTCCTAGGTGGAGGGCCAGGGGGCACCCTGGGGCCTATACTGCAAGTCCAGGAAGAGAGGTTGACCCCTGGGTAGCTTGCTGGGGCCAGAGGCCCATAGGTGGAGGGCCAGGGGGCACCCTTGGGCCTATACTGCAAGTACAGGGACATCGGTGGACCACTGGGTAGTTTGCTGGGGTCAGGGGCCCTTAGGTGGAGGGCCAGGGGGCACCCTGGGGCCTATACTGCAAGTCCAGGAAGAGAGGTAGACCCCTGGGTAGCTTGCTGGGGTCAGGCGCCCCTAGGTGAAGGGCCAGGCAGCACCCTGAGGCCTATACTGCAAGCCCAGGGAGGGAGGTGGACCCCTGGGTAGCTTGCTGGGGTCAGGGTCCCATAGGTGGAGAGCCAGGGGGCACACTGGGGCCTATACTGCAAGTCCAGGAAGAGAGGTGGACCCCTGGGTAGCTTGCTGGGGTCAGAGGCCCCTAGGTGTAGGGCCAGGGGTTCCCTTGGGGCCTATATTGCAAGTCCAGGAAGAGAGGTGGACCCCTGGGTAGCTTGCTGGGGTAAGGCGCCCCTAGGTGAAGGGCCAGGGAGCACCCTGAGGCCTTTACTGCAAGCCCAGGGAGGGAGGTGGACCCCTGGGTAGCTTGCTGGGGTCAGTGTCCCCTAGGTGGATGGCCAGGGGGCACCCTGAGGCCTATACTGCAAGCCCAGGGAGGGAGGTGGACCCCTGGGTAGCTTGCTGGGGTCAGGGGCCTCTAGGTTGAGGTCCAGGGGGCATCCTGGGGCCTGTACTGCAAGTAAAGGGACATCGGTGGACCCCTGGGTAGCTTGCTGGGGTCAGAGGCCCCTAGGTGGAGGGCCAGGGGATCCCCTGGAGCCTATACTGCAAGTCCAGGGAGTGAGGTGGACTTCTGGGTAGCTTGCTGGGGTCATAGGCTTCTAGGTGGAGGGCCAGGGGGCACCCTGGGGCCTATACTGCAAGTCCAGGGAGAGATATGGACCCCTGGGTAGCTTGCTGGGGTCAGGGGCCGCTAGGTTGAGGTCCAGGGGGCATCCTGGGGACTATACTGCAAGTCCAGGAAGAGAGGTGGACCCCTAGGTAGCTTGCTGGGGTCAGGGGCCCCTAGTTGGAGGTCCAGGGGGCACCCTGGGGCCTATACTGCAAGTCCAGGGACATCGGTGGACCCCTGGGTAGCTTGCTGGGGTCAGGGGCCCTTAGGTGGAGGGCCAGGGGGCACCCTGAGGCCTATACTGCAAGTACAGGGAGATCAGTGGACCCCTGGGTAGCTTGCTGAGGTCAGAGACCCCTATGTGGAGGGCCAGAAGGTCCCCTGGGGCCTACACTGCAAGTCCAGGGAGTGAGGTGCACTCCTGGGTAGCTTGCTGGGGTCAGAGGCCCCTAGGTGGAGGGCCAGGGGGCTCCCTGGGGCCTATACTGCAAGTCCAGGGACATCGGTGGACCCCTGGGTAGCTTGCTGGGGTCAGAGGCCCCTAGGTGGAGGACCAGGGGGCACCCTGGGGCCTATACTACAAGTCCAGGGACATCGGTGGACCTTTGTGTAGCTTGCTGGGGTCAGGGGCCCTTAGGTGGAGGGCCAGGGGGCACCCTGGGGCCTATACTGCAAGTCCATTAAAAGAGGTAGACCCATGGGTAGCTTGCTGGGGTCAGGCGCCCCTAGGTGAAGGGCCAGGGAGCACCCAGAGGCCTATACTGTAAGCCCAGGGAGGGAGGTGGACCCCTGGGTAGCTTGCTGGGGTCAGGGTCCCCTAGGTGGAGGGCCTGGGGGCACACTGGGGCCTATACTGCAAGTCCAGGAAGAGAGGTGGACCCCTGGGTAGCTTGCAGGGGTCAGAGGCCCTTAGGTGGAGGGCCAGGGGTTCCCCTGGGGCCTATATTGCAAGTCCAGGAAGAGAGGTGGACCCCTGGGTAGCTTGCTGGGGTAAGGGTCCCCTAGGTGGAGGGCCAGGGGGCACACTGGGGCCTATACTGCAAGTCCAGGGAGATCGGTGGACCCCTGGGTAGCTTGCTGGGGTCAGAGGCCCCTAGGTGGATGGCCAGGGGGCACCCTATGGGCTATACTGCAAGTCCAGGAAGAGAGGTGGACCCCTGGGTAGCTTGCCGGGGTCAGAGGCCCCTAGGTGGAGGGCCAAGGGGCACCCTGGGGCCTATACTGCAAGTCCAGGGACATCGGTGGACCCCTGGGTAGCTTGCTGGGGTCATAGGCTCCTAGGTGGAGGGCCAGGGGGCACCCTGGGGCCTATACTGCAAGTCCAGGAAGAGAGGTGGACTCCTGGGTAGCTTGCTGGGGTCAGGGGCCCCTAGGTGGAGGTCCAGGGGGCACCCTGGGGCCTATACTGCATGTCCAGGGACATCGGTGGACCCCTGGGTAGCATGCTGGGGTCAGGGGCCCTTAGGTGGAGGGCCAGGGGGCACCCTAAGGCCTATACTGCAAGTCCAGGGAGATCAGTGGACCCCTGGGTAGCTTGCTGTGGTCAAAGAACCCTATGTGGAGGGCCAGAAGGTCCCCTGGGGCCTATACTGCAAGTCCAGGGAGTGAGGTGCACTCCTGGGTAGCTTGCTGGGGTCAGAGACCCCTAGGTGGAGGGCCAGGGGCACCCTGGGGCCTATTCTGCAAGTCCAGGGACATCGGTGGACCCCTGGGTAGCTTGCTGGGGTCAGAGGCCCCTAGGTGGAGGGCCAGGGGGCACCCTGGGGCCAATACTACAAGTCCAGGGACATCGGTGGACCACTGTGCAGCTTGCTGGTGTCAGGGGCCCTTAGGTGGAGGGCCAGGGGGCACCCTGGGGCCTATACTGCAAGTCCAAGAAGAGAGGTAGACCCCTGGGTAGCTTGCTGGGGTCAGGCGCCCCTAGGTGAAGGACCAGGGAGCACCCAGAGGCCTATACTGCAAGTCCAGGGAGGGAGGTGGACCCCAGGGTAGCTTGCTGGGGTCAGGGTTCCCTAGGTGGAGGGCCTGGGGGCACACTGGGGCCTATACTGCAAGTCCAGGAAGAGAGGTGGACCCCTGGGTAGCTTGCAGGGATCAGAGGCCCCTAGGTGGAGGACCAGGGGTTCCCCTGGGGCCTACATTGCACGTCCAGGAAGAGAGGTGGACCCCTGGGTAGCTTGCTGGGGTCAGGCGCCCCTAGGTGAAGGGCCAGGGAGCACCCTGAGGCCTACACTGCAAGCCCAGGTAGGGAGGTGGACCCCTGGGTAGCTTGCTGGGGTCAGGGTCCCCTAGGTGGAGGGCCAGGGGGCACACTGGGGCCTATACTGCAAGTCCAGGGAGTGAGGTGGACTCCCGGGTAGCTTGCTGGGGTCAGAGGCCCCTAGGTGGAGGGCCAGGGGGCACCCTGGAGCCTATACTGCAAGTCCAGGGACATCGGTGGACCCCTGGGTAGCTTGCTGGGGTCAGAGGCCCCTAGGTGGAGGGCCAGGGGGCACCCTGGGGCCTATACTGCAAGTCCAGGAACATCGGTGGACCACTGGGTAGCTTGCTAGGGTCAGGGGCCCTTAGGTGGAGGGCCAGGGGGCACCCTGGGGCCTATACTGCAAGTCCAGGAAGAGAGGTTGACCCCTGGGTAGCTTGCTGAAGTCTGGAGCCCCTAGGTGGAGGGCCAGGGGGCACCCTGGGGCCTATACTGCAAGTCCAAGGACATCGGTGGACCGCTGGGTAGCTTGCGGGGGTCATAGGCTTCTAGGTGGAGGGCCAGGGGGCACCCTGGGGCCTATACTGCAAGTCCAGGAAGAGAGGTGGACCTCTGGGTAGCTTGCTGGGGTCAGGGGCCCCTAGGTGAAAGGCCAGGGTGCACCCTGAGGCCTATACTGCAAGTCCAGGAAGAGAGGTGGACCCCTGGGTAGCTTGCTGGGGTCAGGGGCCCCTAGGTGGAGGTCCAGGGGGCACCCTGGGGCCTATACTGCATGTCGAGGGACATCGGTGGACCCCTGGGTAGCATGCTGGGGTCAGGGGCCCTTAGGTGGAGGGCCAGGGGGCACCCTGAGACTTATACTGCAAGTCCAGGGAGATCAGTGGACCCCTGGGTAGCTTGCTGTGGTCAAAGACCCCTATGTGGAGGGCCAGAAGGTCCCCTGGGGCCTATACTGCAAGTCCAGGGACATCGGTGGACCCCTGGGTAGCTTGCTGGGGTCAGAGGCCCCTAGGTGGAGGGCCAGGGGGCACCCTGGGGCCTATACTACAAGTCCAGGGACATCGGTGGACCACTGTGCAGCTTGCTGGTGTCAGGGGCCCTTAGGTGGAGGGCCAGGGGGCACCCTGGGGCCTATACTGCAAGTCCAGGAAGAGAGGTAGACCCCTGGGTAGCTTGCTGGGGTCAGGCGCCCCTAGGTGAAGGGCCAGGGAGCACCCAGAGGCCTATACTGCAAGCCCAGGGAGGGAGGTGGACCCCTGGGTAGATTGCTGGGGTCAGGGTTTCCTAAGTGGAGGGCCTGGGGGCACACTGGGGCCTATACTGCAAGTCCAGGAAGAGAGGTGGACCCCTGGGTAGCTTGCAGGGGTCAGAGGCCCCTAGGTGGAGGGCCAGGGGTTCCCCTGGGGCCTACATTGCACGTCCAGGAAGAGAGGTGGACCCCTGGGTAGCTTGCTGGGGTCAGGCGCCCCTAGGTGGAGGGCCAGGGAGCACCCTGAGGCCTATACTGCAAGCCCAGGGAGGGAGGTGGACCCCTGGGTAGCTTGCTGGGGTCAGGGTCCCCTAGGTGGATGGCCAGGGGGCACCCTGTGGGCTATACTGCAAGTCTAGGAAGAGAGGTGGACCCCTGGGTAGCTTGCTGGGGTCAGAGGCCCCTAGGTGGAGGGCCAAGGGGCACCCTGGGGCCTATACTGCAAGTCCAGGGACATCGGTGGACCACTGTGCAGCTTGCTGGTGTCAGGGGCCCTTAGGTGGAGGGCCAGGGGGCACCCTGGGGCCTATACTGCAAGTCCAGGAAGAGAGGTAGACCCCTGGGTAGCTTGCTGGGGTCAGGCGCCCCTAGGTGAAGGGCCAGGGAGCACCCAGAGGCCTATACTGCAAGCCCAGGGAGGGAGGTGGACCCCTGGGTAGATTGCTGGGGTCAGGGTTTCCTAAGTGGAGGGCCTGGGGGCACACTGGGGCCTATACTGCAAGTCCAGGAAGAGAGGTGGACCCCTGGGTAGCTTGCAGGGGTCAGAGGCCCCTAGGTGGAGGGCCAGGGGTTCCCCTGGGGCCTACATTGCACGTCCAGGAAGAGAGGTGGACCCCTGGGTAGCTTGCTGGGGTCAGGCGCCCCTAGGTGGAGGGCCAGGGAGCACCCTGAGGCCTATACTGCAAGCCCAGGGAGGGAGGTGGACCCCTGGGTAGCTTGCTGGGGTCAGGGTCCCCTAGGTGGATGGCCAGGGGGCACCCTGTGGGCTATACTGCAAGTCTAGGAAGAGAGGTGGACCCCTGGGTAGCTTGCTGGGGTCAGAGGCCCCTAGGTGGAGGGCCAAGGGGCACCCTGGGGCCTATACTGCAAGTCCAGGGACAACGGTGGACCCCTGGGTAGCTTGCTGGGGTCAGAGGCCCCTAGGTGGAGGGCCAACGGTTCCCCTGGGGCCTATACTGCAAGTCCAGGGAGTAAGGTTGACTTCTGGGTAGCTTGATGGGTTCATAGGCTCCTAGGTGGAGGGCCAGGGGGCACCCTGGGGCCTACACTGCAAGTCCAGGGAGAGATGTGGACCCCTGGGTAGCTTGCTGGGGTCAGGGGCCCCTAGGTTGAGGTCCAGGGGGCACCCTGGGGCCTATACTGCAAGTCCAGGGACATCGGTGGACCCCTGGGTAGCTTGCTGGGGTCAGGGGCCCTTAGGTGGAGGGCCAGGGGGCACCCTTGGGCCTATACTGCAAGTCCAGGGAGTGAGGTGGACTCCCGGGTAGCTTGCAGGGGTCAGAGGCCCCTAGGTGGAGGGCCAGGGGGCACCCTGGGGCCTATACTGCAAGTCCAGGAAGAGAGGTGGACCCCTGGGTAGCTTGCTGGGGTCATAGGCTCCTAGGTGGAGGGCCAGGGGGCACCCTTGGGCCTATACTGCAAGTCCAGGGACAACGGTGGACCCCTGGGTAGCTTGCTGGGGTCAGAGGCCCCTAGGTGGAGGGCCAGGGGTTCCCCTGGGGCCTATACTGCAAGTCCAGGGAGTAAGGTTGACTTCGGGGTAGCTTGCTGGGGTCATAGGCTCCTAGGTGGAGGGCCAGGGGGCACCCTGGGGCCTACACTGCAAGTCCAGGGAGAGATGTGGACCCCTGGGTAGCTTGCTGGGGTCAGGGGCCCCTAGGTTGAGGTCCAGGGGGCACCCTGGGGCCTATACTGCAAGTCCAGGGACATCGGTGGACCCCTGGGTCGCTTGCTGGGGTCAGGGGCCCTTAGGTGGAGGGCCAGGGGGCACCCTTGGGCCTATACTGCAAGTCCAGGGAGTGAGGTGGACTCCCGGGTAGCTTGCTGGGGTCAGAGGCCCCTGGGTGGAGGGCCAGGGGGCACCCTGGGGCCTATACTGCAAGTCCAGGGACATCGGTGGACCCCTGGGTAGCTTGCTGGGGTCAGAGGCCCCTAGGTGGAGGGCCAGGGGGCACCCTGGGGCCTATACTGCAAGTCCAGGAACATCGGTGGACCACTGGGTAGCTTGCTAGGGTCAGGGGCCCTTAGGTGGAGGGCCAGGGGGGACCCTGGGGCCTATACTGCAAGTCCAGGAAGAGAGGTAGACCCCTGGGTAGCTTGCTGGGGTCAGGCGCCCCTAGGTGAAGGACCAGGGAGCACCCAGAGGCCTATACTGCAAGTCCAGGGAGGGAGGTGGACCCCTGGGTAGCTTGCTGGGGTCAGGGTTCCCTAGGTGGAGGGCCTGGGGGCACACTGGGGCCTATACTGCAAGTCCAGGAAGAGAGGTGGACCCCTGGGTAGCTTGCAGGGATCAGAGGCCCCTAGGTGGAGGACCAGGGGTTCCCCTGGGGCCTACATTGCACGTCCAGGAAGAGAGGTGGACCCCTGGGTAGCTTGCTGGGGTCAGGCGCCCCTAGGTGAAGGGCCAGGGAGCACCCTGAGGCCTATACTGCAAGCCCAGGGAGGGAGGTGGACCCCTGGGAAGCTTGCTGGGGTCAGGGTCCCCTAGGTGGATGGCCAGGGGGCACCCTGTGGGCTATACTGCAAGTCTAGGAAGAGAGGTGGACCCCTGGGTAGCTTGCAGGGGTCAGAGGCCCCTAGGTGGAGGGCCAGGGGGCACCCTGGGGCCTATACTGCAAGTCCAGGAAGAGAGGTGGACCCCTGGGTAGCTTGCTGGGGTCATAGGCTCCTAGGTGGAGGGCCAGGGGGCACCCTTGGGCCTATACTGCAAGTCCAGGGACAACGGTGGACCCCTGGGTAGCTTGCTGGGGTCAGAGGCCCCTAGGTGGAGGGCCAGGGGTTCCCCTGGGGCCTATACTGCAAGTCCAGGGAGTAAGGTTGACTTCGGGGTAGCTTGCTGGGGTCATAGGCTCCTAGGTGGAGGGCCAGGGGGCACCCTGGGGCCTACACTGCAAGTCCAGGGAGAGATGTGGACCCCTGGGTAGCTTGCTGGGGTCAGGGGCCCCTAGGTTGAGGTCCAGGGGGCACCCTGGGGCCTATACTGCAAGTCCAGGGACATCGGTGGACCCCTGGGTCGCTTGCTGGGGTCAGGGGCCCTTAGGTGGAGGGCCAGGGGGCACCCTTGGGCCTATACTGCAAGTCCAGGGAGTGAGGTGGACTCCCGGGTAGCTTGCTGGGGTCAGAGGCCCCTGGGTGGAGGGCCAGGGGGCACCCTGGGGCCTATACTGCAAGTCCAGGGACATCGGTGGACCCCTGGGTAGCTTGCTGGGGTCAGAGGCCCCTAGGTGGAGGGCCAGGGGGCACCCTGGGGCCTATACTGCAAGTCCAGGAACATCGGTGGACCACTGGGTAGCTTGCTAGGGTCAGGGGCCCTTAGGTGGAGGGCCAGGGGGGACCCTGGGGCCTATACTGCAAGTCCAGGAAGAGAGGTAGACCCCTGGGTAGCTTGCTGGGGTCAGGCGCCCCTAGGTGAAGGACCAGGGAGCACCCAGAGGCCTATACTGCAAGTCCAGGGAGGGAGGTGGACCCCTGGGTAGCTTGCTGGGGTCAGGGTTCCCTAGGTGGAGGGCCTGGGGGCACACTGGGGCCTATACTGCAAGTCCAGGAAGAGAGGTGGACCCCTGGGTAGCTTGCAGGGATCAGAGGCCCCTAGGTGGAGGACCAGGGGTTCCCCTGGGGCCTACATTGCACGTCCAGGAAGAGAGGTGGACCCCTGGGTAGCTTGCTGGGGTCAGGCGCCCCTAGGTGAAGGGCCAGGGAGCACCCTGAGGCCTATACTGCAAGCCCAGGGAGGGAGGTGGACCCCTGGGAAGCTTGCTGGGGTCAGGGTCCCCTAGGTGGATGGCCAGGGGGCACCCTGTGGGCTATACTGCAAGTCTAGGAAGAGAGGTGGACCCCTGGGTAGCTTGCTGGGGTCAGAGGCCCCTAGGTGGAGGGCCAAGGGGCACCCTGGGGCCTATACTGCAAGTCCAGGGACAACGGTGGACCCCTGGGTAGCTTGCTGGGGTCAGAGGCCCCTAGGTGGAGGGCCAGGGGTTCCCCTGGGGCCTATACTGCAAGTCCAGGGAGTAAGGTTGACTTCGGGGTAGCTTGCTGGGGTCATAGGCTCCTAGGTGGAGGGCCAGGGGGCACCCTGGGGCCTACACTGCAAGTCCAGGGAGAGATGTGGACCCCTGGGTAGCTTGCTGGGGTCAGGGGCCCCTAGGTTGAGGTCCAGGGGGCACCCTGGGGCCTATACTGCAAGTCCAGGGACATCGGTGGACCCCTGGGTAGCTTGCTGGGGTCAGGGGCCCTTAGGTGGAGGGCCAGGGGGCACCCTTGGGCCTATACTGCAAGTCCAGGGAGTGAGGTGGACTCCCGGGTAGCTTGCTGGGGTCAGAGGCCCCTAGGTGGAGGGCCAGGGGGCACCCTGGGGCCTATACTGCAAGTCCAGGGACATCGGTGGACCCCTGGGTAGCTTGCTGGGGTCAGAGGCCCCTAGGTGGAGGGCCAGGGGGCACCCTGGGGCCTATACTGCAAGTCCAGGAACATCGGTGGACCACTGGGTAGCTTGCTAGGGTCAGGGGCCCTTAGGTGGAGGGCCAGGGGGGACCCTGGGGCCTATACTGCAAGTCCAGGAAGAGAGGTTGACCCCTGGGTAGCTTGCTGAAGTCTGGAGCCCCTAGGTGGAGGGCCAGGGGGCACACTGGGGCCTATACTGCAAGTCCAGGAAGAGAGGTGGACCCCTGGGTAGCTTGCTGGGGTCAGAGGCCCCTAGGTGAAGGGCCAGGGGGCACCCTGGGGCCTATATTGCAAGTCCAAGGACATCGGTGGACCACTGGGTAGCTTGCGGGGGTCAGAGGCCCCTAAGTGGAGGGCCAGGGGGCACCCTGGGGCCTATACTGGAAGCCAACGGAGGGAGGTGGACCCCTGGGTAGCTTGCTGGGGTCAGGGTCCCCTAGGTGGAGGGCCAGGGGTCAACCTGTGGGCTATACTGCAAGTCCAGGAAGAGAGGTGGACCCCTGGGTAGCTTGCTGGGGTCATAGGCTCCTAGGTGGAGGGCCAGGGGGCACCCTGGGGCCTACACTGCAAGTCCAGGAAGAGAGGTGGACCCCTGGGTAGCTTGCTGGGGTCATAGGCTCCTAGGTGGAGGGCCAGGGGGCACCCTGGGGCCTATACTGCAAGTCCAGGAAGAGAGGTTGACCCCTGGGTAGCTTGCTGGGGCCAGAGGCCCATAGGTGGAGGGCCAGGGGGCACCCTTGGGCCTATACTGCAAGTACAGGGACATCGGTGGACCACTGGGTAGTTTGCTGGGGTCAGGGGCCCTTAGGTGGAGGGCCAGGGGGCACCCTGGGGCCTATACTGCAAGTCCAGGAAGAGAGGTAGACCCCTGGGTAGCTTGCTGGGGTCAGGCGCCCCTAGGTGAAGGGCCAGGCAGCACCCTGAGGCCTATACTGCAAGCCCAGGGAGGGAGGTGGACCCCTGGGTAGCTTGCTGGGGTCAGGGTCCCATAGGTGGAGGGCCAGGGGGCACACTGGGGCCTATACTGCAAGTCCAGGAAGAGAGGTGGACCCCTGGGTAGCTTGCTGGGGTCAGAGGCCCCTAGGTGGAGGGCCAGGGGTTCCCTTGGGGCCTATATTGCAAGTCCAGGAAGAGAGGTGGACCCCTGGGTAGCTTGCTGGGGTAAGGCGCCCCTAGGTGAAGGGCCAGGGAGCACCCAGAGGCCTATACTGTAAGCCCAGGGAGGGAGGTGGACCCCTGGGTAGCTTGCTGGGGTCAGGGTCCCCTAGGTGGAGGGCCTGGGGGCACACTGGGGCCTATACTGCAAGTCCAGGAAGAGAGGTGGACCCCTGGGTTGCTTGCAGGGGTCAGAGGCCCCTAGGTGGAGGGCCAGGGGTTCCCCTGGGGCCTATATTGCAAGTCCAGGAAGAGAGGTGGACCCCTGGGTAGCTTGCTGGGGTAAGGGTCCCCTAGGTGGAGGGCCAGGGGGCACACTGGGGCCTATACTGCAAGTCCAGGGAGAGATGTGGACCCCTGGGTAGCTTGCTGGGGACAGGGGCCCCTAGGTTGAGGTCCAGGGGGCACCCTGGGGCCTATACTGCAAGTCCAGGGACATCGGTGGACCCCTGGGTAGCTTGCTGGGGTCAGGGGCCCTTAGGTGGAGGGCCAGGGGGCACCCTTGGGCCTATACTGCAAGTCCAGGGAGTGAGGTGGACTCCTGGGTAGCTTGCTGGGGTCAGAGGCCCCTAGGTGGAGGGCCAGGGGGCACCCTGGGGCCTATACTGCAAGTCCAGGAAGAGAGGTGGACCCCTGGGTAGCTTGCTGGGGTCAGGGGCCCCTAGGTGAAAGGCCAGGGGGCACCCTGAGGCCTATACTGCAAGTCCAGGAAGTGAGGTGGACCCCTGGGTAGCTTGCTGGGGTCAGGGGCCCCTAGGTGGAGGTCCAGGGGGCACCCTGGGGCCTATACTGCATGTCCAGGGACATCGGTGGACCCCTGGGTAGCATGCTGGGGTCAGGGGCCCTTAGGTGGAGGGCCAGGGGGCACCCTGAGGCCTATACTGCAAGTCCAGGGAGATCAGTGGACCCCTAGGTAGCTTGTTGTGGTCAAAGACCCCTATGTGGAGGGCCATAAGGTCCCCTGGGGCCTATACTGCAAGTCCAGGGAGTGAGGTGCACTCCTGGGTAGCTTGCTGGGGTCAGAGACCCCTAGGTGGAGGGCCAGGGGCACCCTGGGGCCTATACTGCAAGTCCAGGGACATCGGTGGACCACTGGGTAGCTTGCGGGGGTCAGAGGCCCCTAAGTGGAGGGCCAGGGGGCACCCTGGGGCCTATACTGGAAGCCCAGGAAGGGAGGTGGACCCCTGGGTAGCTTGCTGGGGTCAGGGTCCCCTAGGTGGAGGGCCAGGGGTCAACCTGTGGGCTATACTGCAAGTCCAGGAAGAGAGGTGGACCCCTGGGTAGCTTGCTGGGGTCATAGGCTCCTAGGTGGAGGGCCAGGGGGCACCCTGGGGCCTACACTGCAAGTCCAGGAAGAGAGGTGGACCCCTGGGTAGCTTGCTGGGGTCATAGGCTCCTAGGTGGAGGGCCAGGGGGCACCCTGGGGCCTATACTGCAAGTCCAGGAAGAGAGGTTGACCCCTGGGTAGCTTGCTGGGGCCAGAGGCCCATAGGTGGAGGGCCAGGAGGCACCCTTGGGCCTATACTGCAAGTCCAGGGACATCGGTGGACCACTGGGTAGTTTGCTGGGGTCAGGGCCCTTAGGTGGAGGGCCAGGGGGCACCCTGGGGCCTATACTGCAAGTCCAGGAAGAGAGGTAGACCCCTGGGTAGCTTGCTGGGGTCAGGCGCCCCTAGGTGAAGGGCCAGGGAGCACCCTGAGGCCTACACTGCAAGCCCAGGTAGGGAGGTGGACCCCTGGGTAGCTTGCTGGGGTCAGGGTCCCCTAGGTGGAGGGCCAGGGGGCACACTGGGGCCTATACTGCAAGTCCAGGGAGTGAGGTGGACTCCCGGGTAGCTTGCTGGGGTCAGAGGCCCCTAGGTGGAGGGCCAGGGGGCACCCTGGGGCCTATACTGCAAGTCCAGGGACATCGGTGGACCCCTGGGTAGCTTGCTGGGGTCAGAGGCCCCTAGGTGGAGGGCCAGGGGGCACCCTGGGGCCTATACTGCAAGTCCAGGAACATCGGTGGACCACTGGGTAGCTTGCTAGGGTCAGGGGCCCTTAGGTGGAGGGCCAGGGGGCACCCTGGGGCCTATACTGCAAGTCCAGGAAGAGAGGTTGACCCCTGGGTAGCTTGCTGAAGTCTGGAGCCCCTAGGTGGAGGGCCAGGGGGCACCCTGGGGCCTATACTGCAAGTCCAAGGACATCGGTGGACCGCTGGGTAGCTTGCGGGGGTCATAGGCTTCTAGGTGGAGGGCCAGGGGGCACCCTGGGGCCTATACTGCAAGTCCAGGAAGAGAGGTGGACCTCTGGGTAGCTTGCTGGGGTCAGGGGCCCCTAGGTGAAAGGCCAGGGTGCACCCTGAGGCCTATACTGCAAGTCCAGGAAGAGAGGTGGACCCCTGGGTAGCTTGCTGGGGTCAGGGGCCCCTAGGTGGAGGTCCAGGGGGCACCCTGGGGCCTATACTGCATGTCGAGGGACATCGGTGGACCCCTGGGTAGCATGCTGGGGTCAGGGGCCCTTAGGTGGAGGGCCAGGGGGCACCCTGAGACTTATACTGCAAGTCCAGGGAGATCAGTGGACCCCTGGGTAGCTTGCTGTGGTCAAAGACCCCTATGTGGAGGGCCAGAAGGTCCCCTGGGGCCTATACTGCAAGTCCAGGGACATCGGTGGACCCCTGGGTAGCTTGCTGGGGTCAGAGGCCCCTAGGTGGAGGGCCAGGGGGCACCCTGGGGCCTATACTACAAGTCCAGGGACATCGGTGGACCACTGTGCAGCTTGCTGGTGTCAGGGGCCCTTAGGTGGAGGGCCAGGGGGCACCCTGGGGCCTATACTGCAAGTCCAGGAAGAGAGGTAGACCCCTGGGTAGCTTGCTGGGGTCAGGCGCCCCTAGGTGAAGGGCCAGGGAGCACCCAGAGGCCTATACTGCAAGCCCAGGGAGGGAGGTGGACCCCTGGGTAGATTGCTGGGGTCAGGGTTTCCTAAGTGGAGGGCCTGGGGGCACACTGGGGCCTATACTGCAAGTCCAGGAAGAGAGGTGGACCCCTGGGTAGCTTGCAGGGGTCAGAGGCCCCTAGGTGGAGGGCCAGGGGTTCCCCTGGGGCCTACATTGCACGTCCAGGAAGAGAGGTGGACCCCTGGGTATTTTGCTGGGGTCAGGCGCCCCTAGGTGGAGGGCCAGGGAGCACCCTGAGGCCTATACTGCAAGCCCAGGGAGGGAGGTGGACCCCTGGGTAGCTTGCTGGGGTCAGGGTCCCCTAGGTGGATGGCCAGGGGGCACCCTGCGGGCTATACTGCAAGTCTAGGAAGAGAGGTGGACCCCTGGGTAGCTTGCTGGGGTCAGAGGCCCCTAGGTGGAGGGCCAAGGGGCACCCTGGGGCCTATACTGCAAGTCCAGGGACAACGGTGGACCCCTGGGTAGCTTGCTGGGGTCAGAGGCCCCTAGGTGGAGGGCCAACGGTTCCCCTGGGGCCTATACTGCAAGTCCAGGGAGTAAGGTTGACTTCTGGGTAGCTTGATGGGTTCATAGGCTCCTAGGTGGAGGGCCAGGGGGCACCCTGGGGCCTACACTGCAAGTCCAGGGAGAGATGTGGACCCCTGGGTAGCTTGCTGGGGTCAGGGGCCCCTAGGTTGAGGTCCAGGGGGCACCCTGGGGCCTATACTGCAAGTCCAGGGACATCGGTGGACCCCTGGGTAGCTTGCTGGGGTCAGGGGCCCTTAGGTGGAGGGCCAGGGGGCACCCTTGGGCCTATACTGCAAGTCCAGGGAGTGAGGTGGACTCCCGGGTAGCTTGCTGGGGTCAGAGGCCCCTAGGTGGAGGGCCAGGGGGCACCCTGGGGCCTATACTGCAAGTCCAGGAAGAGAGGTGGACCCCTGTGTAGCTTGCTGGGGTCAGGGGCCCCTAGGTGGAGGGCCAGGTGGCAGCCTGTGGGCTATACTGCAAGTCCAGGAAGAGAGGTTGACCCCTGGGTAGCTTGCTGGGGCCAGAGGCCCATAGGTGGAGGGCCAAGGGGCACCCTGGGGCCTATACTGCAAGTCCAGGGACATCGGTGGACCACTGGGTAGCTTGCTGGGGTCAGGGGCCCTTAGGTGGAGGGCCAGGGGGCACCCTGGGGCCTATAGTGCAAGTCCAGGAAGAGAGGTAGACCCCTGGGTAGCTTGCTGGGGTCAGGCCCCCCTAGGTGAAGGGCCAGGGAGCACCCTGAGGCCTATACTGCAAGCCCAGGGAGGGAGGTGGACCCCTGGGTAGCTTGCTGGGGTCAGGGTCCCCTAGGTGGAGGGCCAGGGGGCACACTGGGGCCTATACTGCAAGTCCAGGAAGAGAGGTGGACCCCTGGGTAGCTTGCTGGGGTCAGAGGCCCCTTGGTGAAGGGCCAGGGGGCACCCTGGGGCCTATACTGCAAGTCCAGGGAGATTGGTTGGACCCCTGGGTAGCTTGCTGGGGTCAGAGGCCCCTAGGTGGAGGGCAAGGGGTTCCCCTGGGGCCTATATTGCAAGTCCAGGGACATCGGTGGACCCCTGGGTAGCTTGCTGGGGCCAGAGGCCCCTAGGTGGAGGGCCAGGGGGCACCCTGGGGCCTTTACTGCAAGTCCAGGGACATCGGTGAACCCCTGGGTAGCTTGCTGGGGCCAGAGGCCCATAGGTGGAGGGCCAGGGGGCACCCTGGGGCCTATACTGCAAGTCCAGGGACATCGGTGGACCCCTGGGTAGCTTGCTGGGGTCATAGGCTTCTAGGTGGAGGGCCAGGGGGCACCCTGGGGCCTATACTGCAAGTCCAGGAAGAGAGGTGGACCCCTGGGTAGCTTGCTGGGGTCAGGGGCCCCTAGGTGAAAGGCCAGGGGGCACCCTGAGGCCTATACTGCAAGTCCAGGAAGAGAGGTGGACCCCTGGGTAGCTTGCTGGGGTCAGGGGCCCCTAGGTGGAGGTCCAGGGGGCACCCTGGGGCCTATACTGCATGTCCAGGGACATCGGTGGACCCCTGGGTAGCATGCTGGGGTCAGGGGCCCTTAGGTGGAGGGCCAGGGGGCACCCTGAGGCCTATACTGCAAGTCCAGGGAGTGAGGTGCACTCCTGGGTAGCTTGCTGGGGTCAGAGACCCCTAGGTGGAGGGCCAGGGGCACCCTGGGGCCTATACTGCAAGTCCATGGACATCGGTGGACCCCTGGGTAGCTTGCTAGGGTCAGGGGCCCTTAGGTGGAGGGCCAGGGGGCACCCTGGGGCCTATACTGCAAGTCCAGGAAGAGAGGTGGACCCCTGGGTAGCTTGCTGGGGTCAGGGGCCCCTAGGTGAAAGGCCAGGGGGCACCCTGAGGCCTATACTGCAAGTCCAGGGAGATCAGTGGACCCCTGGGTAGCTTGCTGTGGTCAAAGACCCCTATGTGGAGGGCCAGAAGGTCCCCTGGGGCCTATACTGCAAGTCCAGGGAGGGAGGTGGACCCCTGGGTAGCTTGCTGGGGTCAGGGTCCCCTAGGTGGAGGGCCAGGGGGCACACTGGGGCCTATACTGCAAGTCCAGGAAGAGAGGTGGACCCCTGGGTAGCTTGCTGGGGTCAGAGGCCCCTTGGTGAAGGGCCAGGGGGCACCCTGGGGCCTATACTGCAAGTCCAGGGAGATTGGTGGACCCCTGGGTAGCTTGCTGGGGTCAGAGGCCCGTAGGTGGAGGGCCAGGGGGCACCCTGGGGCCTATATTGCAAGTCCAGGGACATCGGTGGACCCCTGGGTAGCTTGCTGGGGCCAGAGGCCCCTAGGTGGAGGGCCAGGGGGCACCCTGGGGCCTATACTGCAAGTCCAGGGACATCGGTGGACCCCTGGGTAGCTTGCTGGGGCCAGAGGCCCATAGGTGGAGGGCCAGGGGGCACCCTGGGGCCTATACTGCAAGTCCAGGAAGAGAGGTAGACCCCTGGGTAGCTTGCTGGGGTCAGGCGCCCCTAGGTGAAGGACCAGGGAGCACCCAGAGGCCTATACTGCAAGTCCAGGGAGGGAGGTGGACCCCTGGGTAGCTTGCTGGGGTCAGGGTTCCCTAGGTGGAGGGCCTGGGGGCACACTGGGGCCTATACTGCAAGTCCAGGAAGAGAGGTGGACCCCTGGGTAGCTTGCAGGGGTCAGAGGCCCCTAGGTGGAGGACCAGGGGTTCCCCTGGGGCCTACATTGCACGTCCAGGAAGAGAGGTGGACCCCTGGGTAGCTTGCTGGGGTCAGGCGCCCCTAGGTGAAGGGCCAGGGAGCACCCTGAGGCCTATACTGCAAGCCCAGGGAGGGAGGTGGACCCCTGGGTAGCTTGCTGGGGTCAGGGTCCCCTAGGTGGATGGCCAGGGGGCACCCTGTGGGCTATACTGCAAGTCTAGGAAGAGAGGTGGACCCCTGGGTAGCTTGCTGGGGTCAGAGGCCCCTAGGTGGAGGGCCAAGGGGCACCCTGGGGCCTATACTGCAAGTCCAGGGACAACGGTGGACCCCTGGGTAGCTTGCTGGGGTCAGAAGCCCCTAGGTGGAGGGCCAGGGGTTCCCCTGGGGCCTATACTGCAAGTCCAGGGAGTAAGGTTGACTTCTGGGTAGCTTGATGGGGTCATAGGCTCCTAGGTGGAGGGCCAGGGGGCACCCTGGGGCCTACACTGCAAGTCCAGGGAGAGATGTGGACCCCTGGGTAGCTTGCTGGGGTCAGGGGCCCCTAGGTTGAGGTCCAGGGGGCACCCTGGGGTCTATACTGCAAGTCCAGGGACATCGGTGGACCCCTGGGTAGCTTGCTGGGGTCAGGGGCCCTTAGGTGGAGGGCCAGGGGGCACCCTTGGGCCTATACTGCAAATCCAGGGAGTGAGGTGGACTCCCGGGTAGCTTGCTGGGGTCAGAGGCCCCTAGGTGGAGGGCCAGGGGGCACCCTGGGGCCTATACTGCAAGTCCAGGAAGAGAGGTGGACCCCTGTGTAGCTTGCTGGGGTCAGGGGCCCCTAGGTGGAGGGCCAGGTGGCAGCCTGTGGGCTATACTGCAAGTCCAGGAAGAGAGGTTACCCCTGGGTAGCTTGCTGGGGCCAGAGGCCCATAGGTGGAGGGCCAAGGGGCACCCTGGGGCCTATACTGCAAGTCCAGGGACATAGGTGGACCACTGGGTAGCTTGCTGGGGTCAGGGGCCCTTAGGTGGAGGGCCAGGGGGCACCTTGGGGCCTATACTGGAAGTCCAGGAAGAGAGGTAGACCCCTGGGTAGCTTGCTGGGGTCAGGCGCCCCTAGGTGAAGGGCCAGGGAGCACCCTGAGGCCTATACTGCAAGCCCAGGGAGGGAGGTGGACCCCTGGGTAGCTTGCTGGGGTCAGGGTCCCCTAGGTGGAGGGCCAGGGGGCACACTGGGGCCTATACTGCAAGTCCAGGAAGAGAGGTGGACCCCTGGGTAGCTTGCTGGGGTCAGAGGCCCCTTGGTGAAGGGCCAGGGGGCACCCTGGGGCCTATACTGCAAGTCCAGGGAGATTGGTGGACCCCTAGGTGGAGGGCCAGGGGTTCCCCTGGGGCCTATATTGCAAGTCCAGGGACATCGGTGGACCCCTGGGTAGCTTGCTGGGGCCAGAGGCCCCTAGGTGGAGGGCCAGGGGGCACCCTGGGGCCTATACTGCAAGTCCAGGGACATCGGTGGACCCCTGGGTAGCTTGCTGGGGTCATAGGCTTCTAGGTGGAGGGCCAGGGGGCACCCTGGGGCCTATACTGCAAGTCCAGGAAGAGAGGTGGACCCCTGGGTAGCTTGCTGGGGTCAGGGGCCCCTAGGTGAAAGGCCAGGGGGAACCCTGAGGCCTATACTGCAAGTCCAGGAAGAGAGGTGGACCCCTGGGTAGCTTGCTGGGGTCAGGGGCCCCTAGGTGGAGGTCCAGGGGGCACCCTGGGGCCTATACTGCAAATCCAGGGAGTGAGGTGGACTCCCGGGTAGCTTGCTGGGGTCAGAGGCCCCTAGGTGGAGGGCCAGGGGGCACCCTGGGGCCTATACTGCAAGTCCAGGAAGAGAGGTGGACCCCTGTGTAGCTTGCTGGGGTCAGGGGCCCCTAGGTGGAGGGCCAGGTGGCAGCCTGTGGGCTATACTGCAAGTCCAGGAAGAGAGGTTACCCCTGGGTAGCTTGCTGGGGCCAGAGGCCCATAGGTGGAGGGCCAAGGGGCACCCTGGGGCCTATACTGCAAGTCCAGGGACATAGGTGGACCACTGGGTAGCTTGCTGGGGTCAGGGGCCCTTAGGTGGAGGGCCAGGGGGCACCTTGGGGCCTATACTGGAAGTCCAGGAAGAGAGGTAGACCCCTGGGTAGCTTGCTGGGGTCAGGCGCCCCTAGGTGAAGGGCCAGGGAGCACCCTGAGGCCTATACTGCAAGCCCAGGGAGGGAGGTGGACCCCTGGGTAGCTTGCTGGGGTCAGGGTCCCCTAGGTGGAGGGCCAGGGGGCACACTGGGGCCTATACTGCAAGTCCAGGAAGAGAGGTGGACCCCTGGGTAGCTTGCTGGGGTCAGAGGCCCCTTGGTGAAGGGCCAGGGGGCACCCTGGGGCCTATACTGCAAGTCCAGGGAGATTGGTGGACCCCTAGGTGGAGGGCCAGGGGGCACACTGGGGCCTATACTGCAAGTCCAGGAAGAGAGGTGGACCCCTGGGTAGCTTGCTGGGGTCAGAGGCCCCTTGGTGAAGGGCCAGGGGGCACCCTGGGGCCTATACTGCAAGTCCAGGGACATCGGTGGACCCCTGGGTAGCTTGCTGGGGTCAGAGGCCCCTAGGTGGAGGGCCAGGGGGCACCCTGGGGCCTATACTGCAAGTCCAGGAACATCGGTGGACCACTGGGTAGCTTGCTAGGGTCAGGGGCCCTTAGGTGGAGGGCCAGGGGGGACCCTGGGGCCTATACTGCAAGTCCAGGAAGAGAGGTTGACCCCTGGGTAGCTTGCTGAAGTCTGGAGCCCCTAGGTGGAGGGCCAGGGGGCACACTGGGGCCTATACTGCAAGTCCAGGAAGAGAGGTGGACCCCTGGGTAGCTTGCTGGGGTCAGAGGCCCCTAGGTGAAGGGCCAGGGGGCACCCTGGGGCCTATATTGCAAGTCCAAGGACATCGGTGGACCACTGGGTAGCTTGCGGGGGTCAGAGGCCCCTAAGTGGAGGGCCAGGGGGCACCCTGGGGCCTATACTGGAAGCCAACGGAGGGAGGTGGACCCCTGGGTAGCTTGCTGGGGTCAGGGTCCCCTAGGTGGAGGGCCAGGGGTCAACCTGTGGGCTATACTGCAAGTCCAGGAAGAGAGGTGGACCCCTGGGTAGCTTGCTGGGGTCATAGGCTCCTAGGTGGAGGACCAGGGGGCACCCTGGGGCCTACACTGCAAGTCCAGGAAGAGAGGTGGACCCCTGGGTAGCTTGCTGGGGTCATAGGCTCCTAGGTGGAGGGCCAGGGGGCACCCTGGGGCCTATACTGCAAGTCCAGGAAGAGAGGTTGACCCCTGGGTAGCTTGCTGGGGCCAGAGGCCCATAGGTGGAGGGCCAGGGGGCACCCTTGGGCCTATACTGCAAGTACAGGGACATCGGTGGACCACTGGGTAGTTTGCTGGGGTCAGGGGCCCTTAGGTGGAGGGCCAGGGGGCACCCTGGGGCCTATACTGCAAGTCCAGGAAGAGAGGTAGACCCCTGGGTAGCTTGCTGGGGTCAGGCGCCCCTAGGTGAAGGGCCAGGCAGCACCCTGAGGCCTATACTGCAAGCCCAGGGAGGGAGGTGGACCCCTGGGTAGCTTGCTGGGGTCAGGGTCCCATAGGTGGAGAGCCAGGGGGCACACTGGGGCCTATACTGCAAGTCCAGGAAGAGAGGTGGACCCCTGGGTAGCTTGCTGGGGTCAGAGGCCCCTAGGTGGAGGGCCAGGGGTTCCCTTGGGGCCTATATTGCAAGTCCAGGAAGAGAGGTGGACCCCTGGGTAGCTTGCTGGGGTAAGGCGCCCCTAGGTGAAGGGCCAGGGAGCACCCTGAGGCCTTTACTGCAAGCCCAGGGAGGGAGGTGGACCCCTGGGTAGCTTGCTGGGGTCAGTGTCCCCTAGGTGGATGGCCAGGGGGCACCCTGAGGCCTATACTGCAAGCCCAGGGAGGGAGGTGGACCCCTGGGTAGCTTGCTGGGGTCAGGGGCCTCTAGGTTGAGGTCCAGGGGGCATCCTGGGGCCTGTACTGCAAGTAAAGGGACATCGGTGGACCCCTGGGTAGCTTGCTGGGGTCAGAGGCCCCTAGGTGGAGGGCCAGGGGATCCCCTGGAGCCTATACTGCAAGTCCAGGGAGTGAGGTGGACTTCTGGGTAGCTTGCTGGGGTCATAGGCTTCTAGGTGGAGGGCCAGGGGGCACCCTGGGGCCTATACTGCAAGTCCAGGGAGAGATATGGACCCCTGGGTAGCTTGCTGGGGTCAGGGGCCGCTAGGTTGAGGTCCAGGGGGCATCCTGGGGACTATACTGCAAGTCCAGGAAGAGAGGTGGACCCCTAGGTAGCTTGCTGGGGTCAGGGGCCCCTAGTTGGAGGTCCAGGGGGCACCCTGGGGCCTATACTGCAAGTCCAGGGACATCGGTGGACCCCTGGGTAGCTTGCTGGGGTCAGGGGCCCTTAGGTGGAGGGCCAGGGGGCACCCTGAGGCCTATACTGCAAGTACAGGGAGATCAGTGGACCCCTGGGTAGCTTGCTGAGGTCAGAGACCCCTATGTGGAGGGCCAGAAGGTCCCCTGGGGCCTACACTGCAAGTCCAGGGAGTGAGGTGCACTCCTGGGTAGCTTGCTGGGGTCAGAGGCCCCTAGGTGGAGGGCCAGGGGGCTCCCTGGGGCCTATACTGCAAGTCCAGGGACATCGGTGGACCCCTGGGTAGCTTGCTGGGGTCAGAGGCCCCTAGGTGGAGGACCAGGGGGCACCCTGGGGCCTATACTACAAGTCCAGGGACATCGGTGGACCACTGTGTAGCTTGCTGGGGTCAGGGGCCCTTAGGTGGAGGGCCAGGGGGCACCCTGGGGCCTATACTGCAAGTCCATTAAAAGAGGTAGACCCATGGGTAGCTTGCTGGGGTCAGGCGCCCCTAGGTGAAGGGCCAGGGAGCACCCAGAGGCCTATACTGTAAGCCCAGGGAGGGAGGTGGACCCCTGGGTAGCTTGCTGGGGTCAGGGTCCCCTAGGTGGAGGGCCTGGGGGCACACTGGGGCCTATACTGCAAGTCCAGGAAGAGAGGTGGACCCCTGGGTAGCTTGCAGGGGTCAGAGGCCCTTAGGTGGAGGGCCAGGGGTTCCCCTGGGGCCTATATTGCAAGTCCAGGAAGAGAGGTGGACCCCTGGGTAGCTTGCTGGGGTAAGGGTCCCCTAGGTGGAGGGCCAGGGGGCACACTGGGGCCTATACTGCAAGTCCAGGGAGATCGGTGGACCCCTGGGTAGCTTGCTGGGGTCAGAGGCCCCTAGGTGGATGGCCAGGGGGCACCCTATGGGCTATACTGCAAGTCCAGGAAGAGAGGTGGACCCCTGGGTAGCTTGCCGGGGTCAGAGGCCCCTAGGTGGAGGGCCAAGGGGCACCCTGGGGCCTATACTGCAAGTCCAGGGACATCGGTGGACCCCTGGGTAGCTTGCTGGGGTCATAGGCTCCTAGGTGGAGGGCCAGGGGGCACCCTGGGGCCTATACTGCAAGTCCAGGAAGAGAGGTGGACTCCTGGGTAGCTTGCTGGGGTCAGGGGCCCCTAGGTGGAGGTCCAGGGGGCACCCTGGGGCCTATACTGCATGTCCAGGGACATCGGTGGACCCCTGGGTAGCATGCTGGGGTCAGGGGCCCTTAGGTGGAGGGCCAGGGGGCACCCTAAGGCCTATACTGCAAGTCCAGGGAGATCAGTGGACCCCTGGGTAGCTTGCTGTGGTCAAAGAACCCTATGTGGAGGGCCAGAAGGTCCCCTGGGGCCTATACTGCAAGTCCAGGGAGTGAGGTGCACTCCTGGGTAGCTTGCTGGGGTCAGAGACCCCTAGGTGGAGGGCCAGGGGCACCCTGGGGCCTATACTGCAAGTCCAGGGACATCGGTGGACCCCTGGGTAGCTTGCTGGGGTCAGAGGCCCCTAGGTGGAGGGCCAGGGGGCACCCTGGGGCCAATACTACAAGTCCAGGGACATCGGTGGACCACTGTGCAGCTTGCTGGTGTCAGGGGCCCTTAGGTGGAGGGCCAGGGGGCACCCTGGGGCCTATACTGCAAGTCCAAGAAGAGAGGTAGACCCCTGGGTAGCTTGCTGGGGTCAGGCGCCCCTAGGTGAAGGACCAGGGAGCACCCAGAGGCCTATACTGCAAGTCCAGGGAGGGAGGTGGACCCCAGGGTAGCTTGCTGGGGTCAGGGTTCCCTAGGTGGAGGGCCTGGGGGCACACTGGGGCCTATACTGCAAGTCCAGGAAGAGAGGTGGACCCCTGGGTAGCTTGCAGGGATCAGAGGCCCCTAGGTGGAGGACCAGGGGTTCCCCTGGGGCCTACATTGCACGTCCAGGAAGAGAGGTGGACCCCTGGGTAGCTTGCTGGGGTCAGGCGCCCCTAGGTGAAGGGCCAGGGAGCACCCTGAGGCCTACACTGCAAGCCCAGGTAGGGAGGTGGACCCCTGGGTAGCTTGCTGGGGTCAGGGTCCCCTAGGTGGAGGGCCAGGGGGCACACTGGGGCCTATACTGCAAGTCCAGGGAGTGAGGTGGACTCCCGGGTAGCTTGCTGGGGTCAGAGGCCCCTAGGTGGAGGGCCAGGGGGCACCCTGGAGCCTATACTGCAAGTCCAGGGACATCGGTGGACCCCTGGGTAGCTTGCTGGGGTCAGAGGCCCCTAGGTGGAGGGCCAGGGGGCACCCTGGGGCCTATACTGCAAGTCCAGGAACATCGGTGGACCACTGGGTAGCTTGCTAGGGTCAGGGGCCCTTAGGTGGAGGGCCAGGGGGCACCCTGGGGCCTATACTGCAAGTCCAGGAAGAGAGGTTGACCCCTGGGTAGCTTGCTGAAGTCTGGAGCCCCTAGGTGGAGGGCCAGGGGGCACCCTGGGGCCTATACTGCAAGTCCAAGGACATCGGTGGACCGCTGGGTAGCTTGCGGGGGTCATAGGCTTCTAGGTGGAGGGCCAGGGGGCACCCTGGGGCCTATACTGCAAGTCCAGGAAGAGAGGTGGACCTCTGGGTAGCTTGCTGGGGTCAGGGGCCCCTAGGTGAAAGGCCAGGGTGCACCCTGAGGCCTATACTGCAAGTCCAGGAAGAGAGGTGGACCCCTGGGTAGCTTGCTGGGGTCAGGGGCCCCTAGGTGGAGGTCCAGGGGGCACCCTGGGGCCTATACTGCATGTCGAGGGACATCGGTGGACCCCTGGGTAGCATGCTGGGGTCAGGGGCCCTTAGGTGGAGGGCCAGGGGGCACCCTGAGACTTATACTGCAAGTCCAGGGAGATCAGTGGACCCCTGGGTAGCTTGCTGTGGTCAAAGACCCCTATGTGGAGGGCCAGAAGGTCCCCTGGGGCCTATACTGCAAGTCCAGGGACATCGGTGGACCCCTGGGTAGCTTGCTGGGGTCAGAGGCCCCTAGGTGGAGGGCCAGGGGGCACCCTGGGGCCTATACTACAAGTCCAGGGACATCGGTGGACCACTGTGCAGCTTGCTGGTGTCAGGGGCCCTTAGGTGGAGGGCCAGGGGGCACCCTGGGGCCTATACTGCAAGTCCAGGAAGAGAGGTAGACCCCTGGGTAGCTTGCTGGGGTCAGGCGCCCCTAGGTGAAGGGCCAGGGAGCACCCAGAGGCCTATACTGCAAGCCCAGGGAGGGAGGTGGACCCCTGGGTAGATTGCTGGGGTCAGGGTTTCCTAAGTGGAGGGCCTGGGGGCACACTGGGGCCTATACTGCAAGTCCAGGAAGAGAGGTGGACCCCTGGGTAGCTTGCAGGGGTCAGAGGCCCCTAGGTGGAGGGCCAGGGGTTCCCCTGGGGCCTACATTGCACGTCCAGGAAGAGAGGTGGACCCCTGGGTAGCTTGCTGGGGTCAGGCGCCCCTAGGTGGAGGGCCAGGGAGCACCCTGAGGCCTATACTGCAAGCCCAGGGAGGGAGGTGGACCCCTGGGTAGCTTGCTGGGGTCAGGGTCCCCTAGGTGGATGGCCAGGGGGCACCCTGTGGGCTATACTGCAAGTCTAGGAAGAGAGGTGGACCCCTGGGTAGCTTGCTGGGGTCAGAGGCCCCTAGGTGGAGGGCCAAGGGGCACCCTGGGGCCTATACTGCAAGTCCAGGGACATCGGTGGACCACTGTGCAGCTTGCTGGTGTCAGGGGCCCTTAGGTGGAGGGCCAGGGGGCACCCTGGGGCCTATACTGCAAGTCCAGGAAGAGAGGTAGACCCCTGGGTAGCTTGCTGGGGTCAGGCGCCCCTAGGTGAAGGGCCAGGGAGCACCCAGAGGCCTATACTGCAAGCCCAGGGAGGGAGGTGGACCCCTGGGTAGATTGCTGGGGTCAGGGTTTCCTAAGTGGAGGGCCTGGGGGCACACTGGGGCCTATACTGCAAGTCCAGGAAGAGAGGTGGACCCCTGGGTAGCTTGCAGGGGTCAGAGGCCCCTAGGTGGAGGGCCAGGGGTTCCCCTGGGGCCTACATTGCACGTCCAGGAAGAGAGGTGGACCCCTGGGTAGCTTGCTGGGGTCAGGCGCCCCTAGGTGGAGGGCCAGGGAGCACCCTGAGGCCTATACTGCAAGCCCAGGGAGGGAGGTGGACCCCTGGGTAGCTTGCTGGGGTCAGGGTCCCCTAGGTGGATGGCCAGGGGGCACCCTGTGGGCTATACTGCAAGTCTAGGAAGAGAGGTGGACCCCTGGGTAGCTTGCTGGGGTCAGAGGCCCCTAGTTGGAGGGCCAAGGGGCACCCTGGGGCCTATACTGCAAGTCCAGGGACAACGGTGGACCCCTGGGTAGCTTGCTGGGGTCAGAGGCCCCTAGGTGGAGGGCCAACGGTTCCCCTGGGGCCTATACTGCAAGTCCAGGGAGTAAGGTTGACTTCTGGGTAGCTTGATGGGTTCATAGGCTCCTAGGTGGAGGGCCAGGGGGCACCCTGGGGCCTACACTGCAAGTCCAGGGAGAGATGTGGACCCCTGGGTAGCTTGCTGGGGTCAGGGGCCCCTAGGTTGAGGTCCAGGGGGCACCCTGGGGCCTATACTGCAAGTCCAGGGACATCGGTGGACCCCTGGGTAGCTTGCTGGGGTCAGGGGCCCTTAGGTGGAGGGCCAGGGGGCACCCTTGGGCCTATACTGCAAGTCCAGGGAGTGAGGTGGACTCCCGGGTAGCTTGCTGGGGTCAGAGGCCCCTAGGTGGAGGGCCAGGGGGCACCCTGGGGCCTATACTGCAAGTCCAGGAAGAGAGGTGGACCCCTGGGTAGCTTGCTGGGGTCATAGGCTCCTAGGTGGAGGGCCAGGGGGCACCCTGGGGCCTATACTGCAAGTCCAGGGACAACGGTGGACCCCTGGGTAGCTTGCTGGGGTCAGAGGCCCCTAGGTGGAGGGCCAGGGGTTCCCCTGGGGCCTATACTGCAAGTCCAGGGAGTAAGGTTGACTTCGGGGTAGCTTGCTGGGGTCATAGGCTCCTAGGTGGAGGGCCAGGGGGCACCCTGGGGCCTACACTGCAAGTCCAGGGAGAGATGTGGACCCCTGGGTAGCTTGCTGGGGTCAGGGGCCCCTAGGTTGAGGTCCAGGGGGCACCCTGGGGCCTATACTGCAAGTCCAGGGACATCGGTGGACCCCTGGGTCGCTTGCTGGGGTCAGGGGCCCTTAGGTGGAGGGCCAGGGGGCACCCTTGGGCCTATACTGCAAGTCCAGGGAGTGAGGTGGACTCCCGGGTAGCTTGCTGGGGTCAGAGGCCCCTGGGTGGAGGGCCAGGGGGCACCCTGGGGCCTATACTGCAAGTCCAGGGACATCGGTGGACCCCTGGGTAGCTTGCTGGGGTCAGAGGCCCCTAGGTGGAGGGCCAGGGGGCACCCTGGGGCCTATACTGCAAGTCCAGGAACATCGGTGGACCACTGGGTAGCTTGCTAGGGTCAGGGGCCCTTAGGTGGAGGGCCAGGGGGGACCCTGGGGCCTATACTGCAAGTCCAGGAAGAGAGGTAGACCCCTGGGTAGCTTGCTGGGGTCAGGCGCCCCTAGGTGAAGGACCAGGGAGCACCCAGAGGCCTATACTGCAAGTCCAGGGAGGGAGGTGGACCCCTGGGTAGCTTGCTGGGGTCAGGGTTCCCTAGGTGGAGGGCCTGGGGGCACACTGGGGCCTATACTGCAAGTCCAGGAAGAGAGGTGGACCCCTGGGTAGCTTGCAGGGATCAGAGGCCCCTAGGTGGAGGACCAGGGGTTCCCCTGGGGCCTACATTGCACGTCCAGGAAGAGAGGTGGACCCCTGGGTAGCTTGCTGGGGTCAGGCGCCCCTAGGTGAAGGGCCAGGGAGCACCCTGAGGCCTATACTGCAAGCCCAGGGAGGGAGGTGGACCCCTGGGAAGCTTGCTGGGGTCAGGGTCCCCTAGGTGGATGGCCAGGGGGCACCCTGTGGGCTATACTGCAAGTCTAGGAAGAGAGGTGGACCCCTGGGTAGCTTGCTGGGGTCAGAGGCCCCTAGGTGGAGGGCCAAGGGGCACCCTGGGGCCTATACTGCAAGTCCAGGGACAACGGTGGACCCCTGGGTAGCTTGCTGGGGTCAGAGGCCCCTAGGTGGAGGGCCAGGGGTTCCCCTGGGGCCTATACTGCAAGTCCAGGGAGTAAGGTTGACTTCGGGGTAGCTTGCTGGGGTCATAGGCTCCTAGGTGGAGGGCCAGGGGGCACCCTGGGGCCTACACTGCAAGTCCAGGGAGAGATGTGGACCCCTGGGTAGCTTGCTGGGGTCAGGGGCCCCTAGGTTGAGGTCCAGGGGGCACCCTGGGGCCTATACTGCAAGTCCAGGGACATCGGTGGACCCCTGGGTAGCTTGCTGGGGTCAGGGGCCCTTAGGTGGAGGGCCAGGGGGCACCCTTGGGCCTATACTGCAAGTCCAGGGAGTGAGGTGGACTCCCGGGTAGCTTGCTGGGGTCAGAGGCCCCTAGGTGGAGGGCCAGGGGGCACCCTGGGGCCTATACTGCAAGTCCAGGGACATCGGTGGACCCCTGGGTAGCTTGCTGGGGTCAGAGGCCCCTAGGTGGAGGGCCAGGGGGCACCCTGGGGCCTATACTGCAAGTCCAGGAACATCGGTGGACCACTGGGTAGCTTGCTAGGGTCAGGGGCCCTTAGGTGGAGGGCCAGGGGGGACCCTGGGGCCTATACTGCAAGTCCAGGAAGAGAGGTTGACCCCTGGGTAGCTTGCTGAAGTCTGGAGCCCCTAGGTGGAGGGCCAGGGGGCACACTGGGGCCTATACTGCAAGTCCAGGAAGAGAGGTGGACCCCTGGGTAGCTTGCTGGGGTCAGAGGCCCCTAGGTGAAGGGCCAGGGGGCACCCTGGGGCCTATATTGCAAGTCCAAGGACATCGGTGGACCACTGGGTAGCTTGCGGGGGTCAGAGGCCCCTAAGTGGAGGGCCAGGGGGCACCCTGGGGCCTATACTGGAAGCCAACGGAGGGAGGTGGACCCCTGGGTAGCTTGCTGGGGTCAGGGTCCCCTAGGTGGAGGGCCAGGGGTCAACCTGTGGGCTATACTGCAAGTCCAGGAAGAGAGGTGGACCCCTGGGTAGCTTGCTGGGGTCATAGGCTCCTAGGTGGAGGGCCAGGGGGCACCCTGGGGCCTACACTGCAAGTCCAGGAAGAGAGGTGGACCCCTGGGTAGCTTGCTGGGGTCATAGGCTCCTAGGTGGAGGGCCAGGGGGCACCCTGGGGCCTATACTGCAAGTCCAGGAAGAGAGGTTGACCCCTGGGTAGCTTGCTGGGGCCAGAGGCCCATAGGTGGAGGGCCAGGGGGCACCCTTGGGCCTATACTGCAAGTACAGGGACATCGGTGGACCACTGGGTAGTTTGCTGGGGTCAGGGGCCCTTAGGTGGAGGGCCAGGGGGCACCCTGGGGCCTATACTGCAAGTCCAGGAAGAGAGGTAGACCCCTGGGTAGCTTGCTGGGGTCAGGCGCCCCTAGGTGAAGGGCCAGGCAGCACCCTGAGGCCTATACTGCAAGCCCAGGGAGGGAGGTGGACCCCTGGGTAGCTTGCTGGGGTCAGGGTCCCATAGGTGGAGGGCCAGGGGGCACACTGGGGCCTATACTGCAAGTCCAGGAAGAGAGGTGGACCCCTGGGTAGCTTGCTGGGGTCAGAGGCCCCTAGGTGGAGGGCCAGGGGTTCCCTTGGGGCCTATATTGCAAGTCCAGGAAGAGAGGTGGACCCCTGGGTAGCTTGCTGGGGTAAGGCGCCCCTAGGTGAAGGGCCAGGGAGCACCCAGAGGCCTATACTGTAAGCCCAGGGAGGGAGGTGGACCCCTGGGTAGCTTGCTGGGGTCAGGGTCCCCTAGGTGGAGGGCCTGGGGGCACACTGGGGCCTATACTGCAAGTCCAGGAAGAGAGGTGGACCCCTGGGTTGCTTGCAGGGGTCAGAGGCCCCTAGGTGGAGGGCCAGGGGTTCCCCTGGGGCCTATATTGCAAGTCCAGGAAGAGAGGTGGACCCCTGGGTAGCTTGCTGGGGTAAGGGTCCCCTAGGTGGAGGGCCAGGGGGCACACTGGGGCCTATACTGCAAGTCCAGGGAGAGATGTGGACCCCTGGGTAGCTTGCTGGGGACAGGGGCCCCTAGGTTGAGGTCCAGGGGGCACCCTGGGGCCTATACTGCAAATCCAGGGACATCGGTGGACTCCTGGGTAGCTTGCTGGGGTCAGAGGCCCCTAGGTGGAGGGCCAGGGGGCACCCTGGGGCCTATACTGCAAGTCCAGGAAGAGAGGTGGACCCCTGGGTAGCTTGCTGGGGTCAGGGGCCCATAGGTGAAAGGCCAGGGGGCACCCTGAGGCCTATACTGCAAGTCCAGGAAGTGAGGTGGACCCCTGGGTAGCTTGCTGGGGTCAGGGGCCCCTAGGTGGAGGTCCAGGGGGCACCCTGGGGCCTATACTGCATGTCCAGGGACATCGGTGGACCCCTGGGTAGCATGCTGGGGTCAGGGGCCCTTAGGTGGAGGGCCAGGGGGCACCCTGAGGCCTATACTGCAAGTCCAGGGAGATCAGTGGACCCCAAGGTAGCTTGTTGTGGTCAAAGACCCCTATGTGGAGGGCCATAAGGTCCCCTGGGGCCTATACTGCAAGTCCAGGGAGTGAGGTGCACTCCTGGGTAGCTTGCTGGGGTCAGAGACCCCTAGGTGGAGGGCCAGGGGCACCCTGGGGCCTATACTGCAAGTCCAGGGACATCGGTGGACCACTGGGTAGCTTGCGGGGGTCAGAGGCCCCTAAGTGGAGGGCCAGGGGGCACCCTGGGGCCTATACTGGAAGCCCAGGAAGGGAGGTGGACCCCTGGGTAGCTTGCTGGGGTCAGGGTCCCCTAGGTGGAGGGCCAGGGGTCAACCTGTGGGCTATACTGCAAGTCCAGGAAGAGAGGTGGACCCCTGGGTAGCTTGCTGGGGTCATAGGCTCCTAGGTGGAGGGCCAGGGGGCACCCTGGGGCCTACACTGCAAGTCCAGGAAGAGAGGTGGACCCCTGGGTAGCTTGCTGGGGTCATAGGCTCCTAGGTGGAGGGCCAGGGGGCACCCTGGGGCCTATACTGCAAGTCCAGGAAGAGAGGTTGACCCCTGGGTAGCTTGCTGGGGCCAGAGGCCCATAGGTGGAGGGCCAGGAGGCACCCTTGGGCCTATACTGCAAGTCCAGGGACATCGGTGGACCACTGGGTAGTTTGCTGGGGTCAGGGCCCTTAGGTGGAGGGCCAGGGGGCACCCTGGGGCCTATACTGCAAGTCCAGGAAGAGAGGTAGACCCCTGGGTAGCTTGCTGGGGTCAGGCGCCCCTAGGTGAAGGGCCAGGGAGCACCCTGAGGCCTACACTGCAAGCCCAGGTAGGGAGGTGGACCCCTGGGTAGCTTGCTGGGGTCAGGGTCCCCTAGGTGGAGGGCCAGGGGGCACACTGGGGCCTATACTGCAAGTCCAGGGAGTGAGGTGGACTCCCGGGTAGCTTGCTGGGGTCAGAGGCCCCTAGGTGGAGGGCCAGGGGGCACCCTGGGGCCTATACTGCAAGTCCAGGGACATCGGTGGACCCCTGGGTAGCTTGCTGGGGTCAGAGGCCCCTAGGTGGAGGGCCAGGGGGCACCCTGGGGCCTATACTGCAAGTCCAGGAACATCTGTGGACCACTGGGTAGCTTGCTAGGGTCAGGGGCCCTTAGGTGGAGGGCCAGGGGGCACCCTGGGGCCTATACTGCAAGTCCAGGAAGAGAGGTTGACCCCTGGGTAGCTTGCTGAAGTCTGGAGCCCCTAGGTGGAGGGCCAGGGGGCACCCTGGGGCCTATACTGCAAGTCCAAGGACATCGGTGGACCGCTGGGTAGCTTGCGGGGGTCATAGGCTTCTAGGTGGAGGGCCAGGGGGCACCCTTGGGCCTATACTGCAAGTCCAGGGAGTGAGGTGGACTCCCGGGTAGCTTGCTGGGGTCAGAGGCCCCTAGGTGAAAGGCCAGGGTGCACCCTGAGGCCTATACTGCAAGTCCAGGAAGAGAGGTGGACCCCTGGGTAGCTTGCTGGGGTCAGGGGCCCCTAGGTGGAGGTCCAGGGGGCACCCTGGGGCCTATACTGCATGTCGAGGGACATCGGTGGACCCCTGGGTAGCATGCTGGGGTCAGGGGCCCTTAGGTGGAGGGCCAGGGGGCACCCTGAGACTTATACTGCAAGTCCAGGGAGATCAGTGGACCCCTGGGTAGCTTGCTGTGGTCAAAGACCCCTATGTGGAGGGCCAGAAGGTCCCCTGGGGCCTATACTGCAAGTCCAGGGACATCGGTGGACCACTGGGTAGCTTGCTGGGGTCAGAGGCCCCTAGGTGGAGGGCCAGGGGGCACCCTGGGGCCTATACTACAAGTCCAGGGACATCGGTGGACCACTGTGCAGCTTGCTGGTGTCAGGGGCCCTTAGGTGGAGGGCCAGGGGGCACCCTGGGGCCTATACTGCAAGTCCAGGAAGAGAGGTAGACCCCTGGGTAGCTTGCTGGGGTCTGGCGCCCCTAGGTGAAGGGCCAGGGAGCACCCAGAGGCCTATACTGCAAGCCCAGGGAGGGAGGTGGACCCCTGGGTAGATTGCTGGGGTCAGGGTTTCCTAAGTGGAGGGCCTGGGGGCACACTGGGGCCTATACTGCAAGTCCAGGAAGAGAGGTGGACCCCTGGGTAGCTTGCAGGGGTCAGAGGCCCCTAGGTGGAGGGCCAGGGGTTCCCCTGGGGCCTACATTGCACGTCCAGGAAGAGAGGTGGACCCCTGGGTAGCTTGCTGGGGTCAGGCGCCCCTAGGTGGAGGGCCAGGGAGCACCCTGAGGCCTATACTGCAAGCCCAGGGAGGGAGGTGGACCCCTGGGTAGCTTGCTGGGGTCAGGGTCCCCTAGGTGGATGGCCAGGGGGCACCCTGTGGGCTATACTGCAAGTCTAGGAAGAGAGGTGGACCCCTGGGTAGCTTGCTGGGGTCAGAGGCCCCTAGGTGGAGGGCCAAGGGGCACCCTGGGGCCTATACTGCAAGTCCAGGGACAACGGTGGACCCCTGGGTAGCTTGCTGGGGTCAGAGGCCCCTAGGTGGAGGGCCAACGGTTCCCCTGGGGCCTATACTGCAAGTCCAGGGAGTAAGGTTGACTTCTGGGTAGCTTGATGGGTTCATAGGCTCCTAGGTGGAGGGCCAGGGGGCACCCTGGGGCCTACACTGCAAGTCCAGGGAGAAATGTGGACCCCTGGGTAGCTTGCTGGGGTCAGGGGCCCCTAGGTTGAGGTCCAGGGGGCACCCTGGGGCCTATACTGCAAGTCCAGGGACATCGGTGGACCCCTGGGTAGCTTGCTGGGGTCAGGGGCCCTTAGGTGGAGGGCCAGGGGGCACCCTTGGGCCTATACTGCAAGTCCAGGGAGTGAGGTGGACTCCCGGGTAGCTTGCTGGGGTCAGAGGCCCCTAGGTGGAGGGCCAGGGGGCACCCTGGGGCCTATACTGCAAGTCCAGGAAGAGAGGTGGACCCCTGGGTAGCTTGCTGGGGTCATAGGCTCCTAGGTGGAGGGCCAGGGGGCACCCTGGGGCCTATACTGCAAGTCCAGGGACAACGGTGGACCCCTGGGTAGCTTGCTGGGGTCAGAGGCCCCTAGGTGGAGGGCCAGGGGTTCCCCTGGGGCCTATACTGCAAGTCCAGGGAGTAAGGTTGACTTCGGGGTAGCTTGCTGGGGTCATAGGCTCCTAGGTGGAGGGCCAGGGGGCACCCTGGGGCCTACACTGCAAGTCCAGGGAGAGATGTGGACCCCTGGGTAGCTTGCTGGGGTCAGGGGCCCCTAGGTTGAGGTCCAGGGGGCACCCTGGGGCCTATACTGCAAGTCCAGGGACATCGGTGGACCCCTGGGTCGCTTGCTGGGGTCAGGGGCCCTTAGGTGGAGGGCCAGGGGGCACCCTTGGGCCTATACTGCAAGTCCAGGGAGTGAGGTGGACTCCCGGGTAGCTTGCTGGGGTCAGAGGCCCCTAGGTGGAGGGCCAGGGGGCACCCTGGGGCCTATACTGCAAGTCCAAGGACATCGGTGGACCCCTGGGTAGCTTGCTGGGGTCAGAGGCCCCTAGGTGGAGGGCCAGGGGGCACCCTGGGGCCTATACTGCAAGTCCAGGAACATCGGTGGACCACTGGGTAGCTTGCTAGGGTCAGGGGCCCTTAGGTGGAGGGCCAGGGGGGACCCTGGGGCCTATACTGCAAGTCCAGGAAGAGAGGTAGACCCCTGGGTAGCTTGCTGGGGTCAGGCGCCCCTAGGTGAAGGACCAGGGAGCACCCAGAGGCCTATACTGCAAGTCCAGGGAGGGAGGTGGACCCCTGGGTAGCTTGCTGGGGTCAGGGTTCCCTAGGTGGAGGGCCTGGGGGCACACTGGGGCCTATACTGCAAGTCCAGGAAGAGAGGTGGACCCCTGGGTAGCTTGCAGGGATCAGAGGCCCCTAGGTGGAGGACCAGGGGTTCCCCTGGGGCCTACATTGCACGTCCAGGAAGAGAGGTGGACCCCTGGGTAGCTTGCTGGGGTCAGGCGCCCCTAGGTGAAGGGCCAGGGAGCACCCTGAGGCCTATACTGCAAGCCCAGGGAGGGAGGTGGACCCCTGGGAAGCTTGCTGGGGTCAGGGTCCCCTAGGTGGATGGCCAGGGGGCACCCTGTGGGCTATACTGCAAGTCTAGGAAGAGAGGTGGACCCCTGGGTAGCTTGCTGGGGTCAGAGGCCCCTAGGTGGAGGGCCAAGGGGCACCCTGGGGCCTATACTGCAAGTCCAGGGACAACGGTGGACCCCTGGGTAGCTTGCTTGGGTCAGAGGCCCCTAGGTGGAGGGCCAGGGGTTCCCCTGGGGCCTATACTGCAAGTCCAGGGAGTAAGGTTGACTTCGGGGTAGCTTGCTGGGGTCATAGGCTCCTAGGTGGAGGGCCAGGGGGCACCCTGGGGCCTACACTGCAAGTCCAGGGAGAGATGTGGACCCCTGGGTAGCTTGCTGGGGTCAGGGGCCCCTAGGTTGAGGTCCAGGGGGCACCCTGGGGCCTATACTGCAAGCTAAGGGACATCGGTGGACCCCTGGGTAGCTTGCTGGGGTCAGGGGCCCTTAGGTGGAGGGCCAGGGGGCACCCTTGGGCCTATACTGCAAGTCCAGGGAGTGAGGTGGACTCCCGGGTAGCTTGCTGGGGTCAGAGGCCCCTAGGTGGAGGGCCAGGGGGCACCCTGGGGCCTATACTGCAAGTCCAGGGACATCGGTGGACCCCTGGGTAGCTTGCTGGGGTCAGAGGCCCCTAGGTGGAGGGCCAGGGGGCACCCTGGGGCCTATACTGCAAGTCCAGGAACATCGGTGGACCACTGGGTAGCTTGCTAGGGTCAGGGGCCCTTAGGTGGAGGGCCAGGGGGGACCCTGGGGCCTATACTGCAAGTCCAGGAAGAGAGGTTGACCCCTGGGTAGCTTGCTGAAGTCTGGAGCCCCTAGGTGGAGGGCCAGGGGGCACACTGGGGCCTATACTGCAAGTCCAGGGAGTAAGGTTGACTTCGGGGTAGCTTGCTGGGGTCAGAGGCCCATAGGTGGAGGGCCAGGGGGCACCCTGGGGCCTATATTGCAAGTCCAGGGACATCGGTGGACCCCTGGGTAGCTTGCTGGGGCCAGAGGCCCCTAGGTGGAGGGCCAGGGGGCACCCTGGGGCCTATACTGCAAGTCCAGGGACATCGGTGGACCCCTGGGTAGCTTGCTGGGGCCAGAGGCCCATAGGTGGAGGGCCAGGGGGCACCCTGGGGCCTATACTGCAAGTCCAGGAAGAGAGGTAGACCCCTGGGTAGCTTGCTGGGGTCAGGCGCCCCTAGGTGAAGGACCAGGGAGCACCCAGAGGCCTATACTGCAAGTCCAGGGAGGGAGGTGGACCCCTGGGTAGCTTGCTGGGGTCAGGGTTCCCTAGGTGGAGGGCCTGGGGGCACACTGGGGCCTATACTGCAAGTCCAGGAAGAGAGGTGGACCCCTGGGTAGCTTGCAGGGGTCAGAGGCCCCTAGGTGGAGGACCAGGGGGCACCCTGGGGCCTATACTGCAAGTCCATTAAAAGAGGTAGACCCATGGGTAGCTTGCTGGGGTCAGGCGCCCCTAGGTGAAGGGCCAGGGAGCACCCAGAGGCCTATACTGTAAGCCCAGGGAGGGAGGTGGACCCCTGGGTAGCTTGCTGGGGTCAGGGTCCCCTAGGTGGAGGGCCTGGGGGCACACTGGGGCCTATACTGCAAGTCCAGGAAGAGAGGTGGACCCCTGGGTAGCTTGCTGGGGTAAGGGTCCCCTAGGTGGAGGGCCAGGGGGCACACTGGGGCCTATACTGCAAGTCCAGGGAGATCGGTGGACCCCTGGGTAGCTTGCTGGGGTCAGAGGCCCCTAGGTGGATGGCCAGGGGGCACCCTATGGGCTATACTGCAAGTCCAGGAAGAGAGGTGGACCCCTGGGTAGCTTGCCGGGGTCAGAGGCCCCTAGGTGGAGGGCCAAGGGGCACCCTGGGGCCTATACTGCAAGTCCAGGGACATCGGTGGACCCCTGGGTAGCTTGCTGGGGTCATAGGCTCCTAGGTGGAGGGCCAGGGGGCACCCTGGGGCCTATACTGCAAGTCCAGGAAGAGAGGTGGACTCCTGGGTAGCTTGCTGGGGTCAGGGGCCCCTAGGTGGAGGTCCAGGGGGCACCCTGGGGCCTATACTGCATGTCCAGGGACATCGGTGGACCCTTGGGTAGCATGCTGGGGTCAGGGGCCCTTAGGTGGAGGGCCAGGGGGCACCCTAAGGCCTATACTGCAAGTCCAGGGAGATCAGTGGACCCCTGGGTAGCTTGCTGTGGTCAAAGAACCCTATGTGGAGGGCCAGAAGGTCCCCTGGGGCCTATACTGCAAGTCCAGGGAGTGAGGTGCACTCCTGGGTAGCTTGCTGGGGTCAGAGACCCCTAGGTGGAGGGCCAGGGGCACCCTGGGGCCTATACTGCAAGTCCAGGGACATCGGTGGACCCCTGGGTAGCTTGCTGGGGTCAGAGGCCCCTAGGTGGAGGGCCAGGGGGCACCCTGGGGCCAATACTACAAGTCCAGGGACATCGGTGGACCACTGTGCAGCTTGCTGGTGTCAGGGGCCCTTAGGTGGAGGGCCAGGGGGCACCCTGGGGCCTATACTGCAAGTCCAAGAAGAGAGGTAGACCCCTGGGTAGCTTGCTGGGGTCAGGCGCCCCTAGGTGAAGGACCAGGGAGCACCCAGAGGCCTATACTGCAAGTCCAGGGAGGGAGGTGGACCCCAGGGTAGCTTGCTGGGGTCAGGGTTCCCTAGGTGGAGGGCCTGGGGGCACACTGGGGCCTATACTGCAAGTCCAGGAAGAGAGGTGGACCCCTGGGTAGCTTGCAGGGATCAGAGGCCCCTAGGTGGAGGACCAGGGGTTCCCCTGGGTCCTACATTGCACGTCCAGGAAGAGAGGTGGACCCCTGGGTAGCTTGCTGGGGTCAGGCGCCCCTAGGTGAAGGGCCAGGGAGCACCCTGAGGCCTACACTGCAAGCCCAGGTAGGGAGGTGGACCCCTGGGTAGCTTGCTGGGGTCAGGGTCCCCTAGGTGGAGGGCCAGGGGGCACACTGGGGCCTATACTGCAAGTCCAGGGAGTGAGGTGGACTCCCGGGTAGCTTGCTGGGGTCAGAGGCCCCTAGGTGGAGGGCCAGGGGGCACCCTGGAGCCTATACTGCAAGTCCAGGGACATCGGTGGACCCCTGGGTAGCTTGCTGGGGTCAGAGGCCCCTAGGTGGAGGGCCAGGGGGCACCCTGGGGCCTATACTGCAAGTCCAGGAACATCGGTGGACCACTGGGTAGCTTGCTAGGGTCAGGGGCCCTTAGGTGGAGGGCCAGGGGGCACCCTGGGGCCTATACTGCAAGTCCAGGAAGAGAGGTTGACCCCTGGGTAGCTTGCTGAAGTCTGGAGCCCCTAGGTGGAGGGCCAGGGGGCACCCTGGGGCCTATACTGCAAGTCCAAGGACATCGGTGGACCGCTGGGTAGCTTGCGGGGGTCATAGGCTTCTAGGTGGAGGGCCAGGGGGCACCCTGGGGCCTATACTGCAAGTCCAGGAAGAGAGGTGGACCTCTGGGTAGCTTGCTGGGGTCAGGGGCCCCTAGGTGAAAGGCCAGGGTGCACCCTGAGGCCTATACTGCAAGTCCAGGAAGAGAGGTGGACCCCTGGGTAGCTTGCTGGGGTCAGAGGCCCCTAGGTGGAGGTCCAGGGGGCACCCTGGGGCCTATACTGCATGTCGAGGGACATCGGTGGACCCCTGGGTAGCATGCTGGGGTCAGGGGCCCTTAGGTGGAGGGCCAGGGAGCACCCTGAGACTTATACTGCAAGTCCAGGGAGATCAGTGGACCCCTGGGTAGCTTGCTGTGGTCAAAGACCCCTATGTGGAGGGCCAGAAGGTCCCCTGGGGCCTATACTGCAAGTCCAGGGACATCGGTGGACCCCTGGGTAGCTTGCTGGGGTCAGAGGCCCCTAGGTGGAGGGCCAGGGGGCACCCTGGGGCCTATACTACAAGTCCAGGGACATCGGTGGACCACTGTGCAGCTTGCTGGTGTCAGGGGCCCTTAGGTGGAGGGCCAGGGGGCACCCTGGGGCCTATACTGCAAGTCCAGGAAGAGAGGTAGACCCCTGGGTAGCTTGCTGGGGTCAGGCGCCCCTAGGTGAAGGGCCAGGGAGCACCCAGAGGCCTATACTGCAAGCCCAGGGAGGGAGGTGGACCCCTGGGTAGATTGCTGGGGTCAGGGTTTCCTAAGTGGAGGGCCTGGGGGCACACTGGGGCCTATACTGCAAGTCCAGGAAGAGAGGTGGACCCCTGGGTAGCTTGCAGGGGTCAGAGGCCCCTAGGTGGAGGGCCAGGGGTTCCCCTGGGGCCTACATTGCACGTCCAGGAAGAGAGGTGGACCCCTGGGTAGCTTGCTGGGGTCAGGCGCCCCTAGGTGGAGGGCCAGGGAGCACCCTGAGGCCTATACTGCAAGCCCAGGGAGGGAGGTGGACCCCTGGGTAGCTTGCTGGGGTCAGGGTCCCCTAGGTGGATGGCCAGGGGGCACCCTGTGGGCTATACTGCAAGTCTAGGAAGAGAGGTGGACCCCTGGGTAGCTTGCTGGGGTCAGAGGCCCCTAGGTGGAGGGCCAAGGGGCACCCTGGGGCCTATACTGCAAGTCCAGGGACATCGGTGGACCACTGTGCAGCTTGCTGGTGTCAGGGGCCCTTAGGTGGAGGGCCAGGGGGCACCCTGGGGCCTATACTGCAAGTCCAGGAAGAGAGGTAGACCCCTGGGTAGCTTGCTGGGGTCAGGCGCCCCTAGGTGAAGGGCCAGGGAGCACCCAGAGGCCTATACTGCAAGCCCAGGGAGGGAGGTGGACCCCTGGGTAGATTGCTGGGGTCAGGGTTTCCTAAGTGGAGGGCCTGGGGGCACACTGGGGCCTATACTGCAAGTCCAGGAAGAGAGGTGGACCCCTGGGTAGCTTGCAGGGGTCAGAGGCCCCTAGGTGGAGGGCCAGGGGTTCCCCTGGGGCCTACATTGCACGTCCAGGAAGAGAGGTGGACCCCTGGGTAGCTTGCTGGGGTCAGGCGCCCCTAGGTGGAGGGCCAGGGAGCACCCTGAGGCCTATACTGCAAGCCCAGGGAGGGAGGTGGACCCCTGGGTAGCTTGCTGGGGTCAGGGTCCCCTAGGTGGATGGCCAGGGGGCACCCTGTGGGCTATACTGCAAGTCTAGGAAGAGAGGTGGACCCCTGGGTAGCTTGCTGGGGTCAGAGGCCCCTAGGTGGAGGGCCAAGGGGCACCCTGGGGCCTATACTGCAAGTCCAGGGACAACGGTGGACCCCTGGGTAGCTTGCTGGGGTCAGAGGCCCCTAGGTGGAGGGCCAACGGTTCCCCTGGGGCCTATACTGCAAGTCCAGGGAGTAAGGTTGACTTCTGGGTAGCTTGATGGGTTCATAGGCTCCTAGGTGGAGGGCCAGGGGGCACCCTGGGGCCTACACTGCAAGTCCAGAGAGAGATGTGGACCCCTGGGTAGCTTGCTGGGGTCAGGGGCCCCTAGGTTGAGGTCCAGGGGGCACCCTGGGGCCTATACTGCAAGTCCAGGGACATCGGTGGACCCCTGGGTAGCTTGCTGGGGTCAGGGGCCCTTAGGTGGAGGGCCAGGGGGCACCCTTGGGCCTATACTGCAAGTCCAGGGAGTGAGGTGGACTCCCGGGTAGCTTGCTGGGGTCAGAGGCCCCTAGGTGGAGGGCCAGGGGGCACCCTGGGGCCTATACTGCAAGTCCAGGAAGAGAGGTGGACCCCTGGGTAGCTTGCTGGGGTCATAGGCTCCTAGGTGGAGGGCCAGGGGGCACCCTGGGGCCTATACTGCAAGTCCAGGGACAACGGTGGACCCCTGGGTAGCTTGCTGGGGTCAGAGGCCCCTAGGTGGAGGGCCAGGGGTTCCCCTGGGGCCTATACTGCAAGTCCAGGGAGTAAGGTTGACTTCGGGGTAGCTTGCTGGGGTCATAGGCTCCTAGGTGGAGGGCCAGGGGGCACCCTGGGGCCTACACTGCAAGTCCAGGGAGAGATGTGGACCCCTGGGTAGCTTGCTGGGGTCAGGGGCCCCTAGGTTGAGGTCCAGGGGGCACCCTGGGGCCTATACTGCAAGTCCAGGGACATCGGTGGACCCCTGGGTCGCTTGCTGGGGTCAGGGGCCCTTAGGTGGAGGGCCAGGGGGCACCCTTGGGCCTATACTGCAAGTCCAGGGAGTGAGGTGGACTCCCGGGTAGCTTGCTGGGGTCAGAGGCCCCTGGGTGGAGGGCCAGGGGGCACCCTGGGGCCTATACTGCAAGTCCAGGGACATCGGTGGACCCCTGGGTAGCTTGCTGGGGTCAGAGGCCCCTAGGTGGAGGGCCAGGGGGCACCCTGGGGCCTATACTGCAAGTCCAGGAACATCGGTGGACCACTGGGTAGCTTGCTAGGGTCAGGGGCCCTTAGGTGGAGGGCCAGGGGGGACCCTGGGGCCTATACTGCAAGTCCAGGAAGAGAGGTAGACCCCTGGGTAGCTTGCTGGGGTCAGGCGCCCCTAGGTGAAGGACCAGGGAGCACCCAGAGGCCTATACTGCAAGTCCAGGGAGGGAGGTGGACCCCTGGGTAGCTTGCTGGGGTCAGGGTTCCCTAGGTGGAGGGCCTGGGGGCACACTGGGGCCTATACTGCAAGTCCAGGAAGAGAGGTGGACCCCTGGGTAGCTTGCAGGGATCAGAGGCCCCTAGGTGGAGGACCAGGGGTTCCCCTGGGGCCTACATTGCACGTCCAGGAAGAGAGGTGGACCCCTGGGTAGCTTGCTGGGGTCAGGCGCCCCTAGGTGAAGGGCCAGGGAGCACCCTGAGGCCTATACTGCAAGCCCAGGGAGGGAGGTGGACCCCTGGGAAGCTTGCTGGGGTCAGGGTCCCCTAGGTGGATGGCCAGGGGGCACCCTGTGGGCTATACTGCAAGTCTAGGAAGAGAGGTGGACCCCTGGGTAGCTTGCTGGGGTCAGAGGCCCCTAGGTGGAGGGCCAAGGGGCACCCTGGGGCCTATACTGCAAGTCCAGGGACAACGGTGGACCCCTGGGTAGCTTGCTGGGGTCAGAGGCCCCTAGGTGGAGGGCCAGGGGTTCCCCTGGGGCCTATACTGCAAGTCCAGGGAGTAAGGTTGACTTCGGGGTAGCTTGCTGGGGTCATAGGCTCCTAGGTGGAGGGCCAGGGGGCACCCTGGGGCCTACACTGCAAGTCCAGGGAGAGATGTGGACCCCTGGGTAGCTTGCTGGGGTCAGGGGCCCCTAGGTTGAGGTCCAGGGGGCACCCTGGGGCCTATACTGCAAGTCCAGGGACATCGGTGGACCCCTGGGTAGCTTGCTGGGGTCAGGGGCCCTTAGGTGGAGGGCCAGGGGGCACCCTTGGGCCTATACTGCAAGTCCAGGGAGTGAGGTGGACTCCCGGGTAGCTTGCTGGGGTCAGAGGCCCCTAGGTGGAGGGCCAGGGGGCACCCTGGGGCCTATACTGCAAGTCCAGGGACATCGGTGGACCCCTGGGTAGCTTGCTGGGGTCAGAGGCCCCTAGGTGGAGGGCCAGGGGGCACCCTGGGGCCTATACTGCAAGTCCAGGAACATCGGTGGACCACTGGGTAGCTTGCTAGGGTCAGGGGCCCTTAGGTGGAGGGCCAGGGGGGACCCTGGGGCCTATACTGCAAGTCCAGGAAGAGAGGTTGACCCCTGGGTAGCTTGCTGAAGTCTGGAGCCCCTAGGTGGAGGGCCAGGGGGCACACTGGGGCCTATACTGCAAGTCCAGGAAGAGAGGTGGACCCCTGGGTAGCTTGCTGGGGTCAGAGGCCCCTAGGTGAAGGGCCAGGGGGCACCCTGGGGCCTATATTGCAAGTCCAAGGACATCGGTGGACCACTGGGTAGCTTGCGGGGGTCAGAGGCCCCTAAGTGGAGGGCCAGGGGGCACCCTGGGGCCTATACTGGAAGCCAACGGAGGGAGGTGGACCCCTGGGTAGCTTGCTGGGGTCAGGGTCCCCTAGGTGGAGGGCCAGGGGTCAACCTGTGGGCTATACTGCAAGTCCAGGAAGAGAGGTGGACCCCTGGGTAGCTTGCTGGGGTCATAGGCTCCTAGGTGGAGGGCCAGGGGGCACCCTGGGGCCTACACTGCAAGTCCAGGAAGAGAGGTGGACCCCTGGGTAGCTTGCTGGGGTCATAGGCTCCTAGGTGGAGGGCCAGGGGGCACCCTGGGGCCTATACTGCAAGTCCAGGAAGAGAGGTTGACCCCTGGGTAGCTTGCTGGGGCCAGAGGCCCATAGGTGGAGGGCCAGGGGGCACCCTTGGGCCTATACTGCAAGTACAGGGACATCGGTGGACCACTGGGTAGTTTGCTGGGGTCAGGGGCCCTTAGGTGGAGGGCCAGGGGGCACCCTGGGGCCTATACTGCAAGTCCAGGAAGAGAGGTAGACCCCTGGGTAGCTTGCTGGGGTCAGGCGCCCCTAGGTGAAGGGCCAGGCAGCACCCTGAGGCCTATACTGCAAGCCCAGGGAGGGAGGTGGACCCCTGGGTAGCTTGCTGGGGTCAGGGTCCCATAGGTGGAGGGCCAGGGGGCACACTGGGGCCTATACTGCAAGTCCAGGAAGAGAGGTGGACCCCTGGGTAGCTTGCTGGGGTCAGAGGCCCCTAGGTGGAGGGCCAGGGGTTCCCTTGGGGCCTATATTGCAAGTCCAGGAAGAGAGGTGGACCCCTGGGTAGCTTGCTGGGGTAAGGCGCCCCTAGGTGAAGGGCCAGGGAGCACCCAGAGGCCTATACTGTAAGCCCAGGGAGGGAGGTGGACCCCTGGGTAGCTTGCTGGGGTCAGGGTCCCCTAGGTGGAGGGCCTGGGGGCACACTGGGGCCTATACTGCAAGTCCAGGAAGAGAGGTGGACCCCTGGGTTGCTTGCAGGGGTCAGAGGCCCCTAGGTGGAGGGCCAGGGGTTCCCCTGGGGCCTATATTGCAAGTCCAGGAAGAGAGGTGGACCCCTGGGTAGCTTGCTGGGGTAAGGGTCCCCTAGGTGGAGGGCCAGGGGGCACACTGGGGCCTATACTGCAAGTCCAGGGAGAGATGTGGACCCCTGGGTAGCTTGCTGGGGACAGGGGCCCCTAGGTTGAGGTCCAGGGGGCACCCTGGGGCCTATACTGCAAGTCCAGGGACATCGGTGGACCCCTGGGTAGCTTGCTGGGGTCAGGGGCCCTTAGGTGGAGGGCCAGGGGGCACCCTTGGGCCTATACTGCAAGTCCAGGGAGTGAGGTGGACTCCTGGGTAGCTTGCTGGGGTCAGAGGCCCCTAGGTGGAGGGCCAGGGGGCACCCTGGGGCCTATACTGCAAGTCCAGGAAGAGAGGTGGACCCCTGGGTAGCTTGCTGGGGTCAGGGGCCCCTAGGTGAAAGGCCAGGGGGCACCCTGAGGCCTATACTGCAAGTCCAGGAAGTGAGGTGGACCCCTGGGTAGCTTGCTGGGGTCAGGGGCCCCTAGGTGGAGGTCCAGGGGGCACCCTGGGGCCTATACTGCATGTCCAGGGACATCGGTGGACCCCTGGGTAGCATGCTGGGGTCAGGGGCCCTTAGGTGGAGGGCCAGGGGGCACCCTGAGGCCTATACTGCAAGTCCAGGGAGATCAGTGGACCCCTAGGTAGCTTGTTGTGGTCAAAGACCCCTATGTGGAGGGCCATAAGGTCCCCTGGGGCCTATACTGCAAGTCCAGGGAGTGAGGTGCACTCCTGGGTAGCTTGCTGGGGTCAGAGACCCCTAGGTGGAGGGCCAGGGGCACCCTGGGGCCTATACTGCAAGTCCAGGGACATCGGTGGACCACTGGGTAGCTTGCGGGGGTCAGAGGCCCCTAAGTGGAGGGCCAGGGGGCACCCTGGGGCCTATACTGGAAGCCCAGGAAGGGAGGTGGACCCCTGGGTAGCTTGCTGGGGTCAGGGTCCCCTAGGTGGAGGGCCAGGGGTCAACCTGTGGGCTATACTGCAAGTCCAGGAAGAGAGGTGGACCCCTGGGTAGCTTGCTGGGGTCATAGGCTCCTAGGTGGAGGGCCAGGGGGCACCCTGGGGCCTACACTGCAAGTCCAGGAAGAGAGGTGGACCCCTGGGTAGCTTGCTGGGGTCATAGGCTTCTAGGTGGAGGGCCAGGGGGCACCCTGGGGCCTATACTGCAAGTCCAGGAAGAGAGGTTGACCCCTGGGTAGCTTGCTGGGGCCAGAGGCCCATAGGTGGAGGGCCAGGAGGCACCCTTGGGCCTATACTGCAAGTCCAGGGACATCGGTGGACCACTGGGTAGTTTGCTGGGGTCAGGGCCCTTAGGTGGAGGGCCAGGGGGCACCCTGGGGCCTATACTGCAAGTCCAGGAAGAGAGGTAGACCCCTGGGTAGCTTGCTGGGGTCAGGCGCCCCTAGGTGAAGGGCCAGGGAGCACCCTGAGGCCTACACTGCAAGCCCAGGTAGGGAGGTGGACCCCTGGGTAGCTTGCTGGGGTCAGGGTCCCCTAGGTGGAGGGCCAGGGGGCACACTGGGGCCTATACTGCAAGTCCAGGGAGTGAGGTGGACTCCCGGGTAGCTTGCTGGGGTCAGAGGCCCCTAGGTGGAGGGCCAGGGGGCACCCTGGGGCCTATACTGCAAGTCCAGGGACATCGGTGGACCCCTGGGTAGCTTGCTGGGGTCAGAGGCCCCTAGGTGGAGGGCCAGGGGGCACCCTGGGGCCTATACTGCAAGTCCAGGAACATCTGTGGACCACTGGGTAGCTTGCTAGGGTCAGGGGCCCTTAGGTGGAGGGCCAGGGGGCACCCTGGGGCCTATACTGCAAGTCCAGGAAGAGAGGTTGACCCCTGGGTAGCTTGCTGAAGTCTGGAGCCCCTAGGTGGAGGGCCAGGGGGCACCCTGGGGCCTATACTGCAAGTCCAAGGACATCGGTGGACCGCTGGGTAGCTTGCGGGGGTCATAGGCTTCTAGGTGGAGGGCCAGGGGGCACCCTGGGGCCTATACTGCAAGTCCAGGAAGAGAGGTGGACCTCTGGGTAGCTTGCTGGGGTCAGGGGCCCCTAGGTGAAAGGCCAGGGTGCACCCTGAGGCCTATACTGCAAGTCCAGGAAGAGAGGTGGACCCCTGGGTAGCTTGCTGGGGTCAGGGGCCCCTAGGTGGAGGTCCAGGGGGCACCCTGGGGCCTATACTGCATGTCGAGGGACATCGGTGGACCCCTGGGTAGCATGCTGGGGTCAGGGGCCCTTAGGTGGAGGGCCAGGGGGCACCCTGAGACTTATACTGCAAGTCCAGGGAGATCAGTGGACCCCTGGGTAGCTTGCTGTGGTCAAAGACCCCTATGTGGAGGGCCAGAAGGTCCCCTGGGGCCTATACTGCAAGTCCAGGGACATCGGTGGACCCCTGGGTAGCTTGCTGGGGTCAGAGGCCCCTAGGTGGAGGGCCAGGGGGCACCCTGGGGCCTATACTACAAGTCCAGGGACATCGGTGGACCACTGTGCAGCTTGCTGGTGTCAGGGGCCCTTAGGTGGAGGGCCAGGGGGCACCCTGGGGCCTATACTGCAAGTCCAGGAAGAGAGGTAGACCCCTGGGTAGCTTGCTGGGGTCAGGCGCCCCTAGGTGAAGGGCCAGGGAGCACCCAGAGGCCTATACTGCAAGCCCAGGGAGGGAGGTGGACCCCTGGGTAGATTGCTGGGGTCAGGGTTTCCTAAGTGGAGGGCCTGGGGGCACACTGGGGCCTATACTGCAAGTCCAGGAAGAGAGGTGGACCCCTGGGTAGCTTGCAGGGGTCAGAGGCCCCTAGGTGGAGGGCCAGGGGTTCCCCTGGGGCCTACATTGCACGTCCAGGAAGAGAGGTGGACCCCTGGGTAGCTTGCTGGGGTCAGGCGCCCCTAGGTGGAGGGCCAGGGAGCACCCTGAGGCCTATACTGCAAGCCCAGGGAGGGAGGTGGACCCCTGGGTAGCTTGCTGGGGTCAGGGTCCCCTAGGTGGATGGCCAGGGGGCACCCTGTGGGCTATACTGCAAGTCTAGGAAGAGAGGTGGACCCCTGGGTAGCTTGCTGGGGTCAGAGGCCCCTAGGTGGAGGGCCAAGGGGCACCCTGGGGCCTATACTGCAAGTCCAGGGACAACGGTGGACCCCTGGGTAGCTTGCTGGGGTCAGAGGCCCCTAGGTGGAGGGCCAACGGTTCCCCTGGGGCCTATACTGCAAGTCCAGGGAGTAAGGTTGACTTCTGGGTAGCTTGATGGGTTCATAGGCTCCTAGGTGGAGGGCCAGGGGGCACCCTGGGGCCTACACTGCAAGTCCAGGGAGAAATGTGGACCCCTGGGTAGCTTGCTGGGGTCAGGGGCCCCTAGGTTGAGGTCCAGGGGGCACCCTGGGGCCTATACTGCAAGTCCAGGGACATCGGTGGACCCCTGGGTAGCTTGCTGGGGTCAGGGGCCCTTAGGTGGAGGGCCAGGGGGCACCCTTGGGCCTATACTGCAAGTCCAGGGAGTGAGGTGGACTCCCGGGTAGCTTGCTGGGGTCAGAGGCCCCTAGGTGGAGGGCCAGGGGGCACCCTGGGGCCTATACTGCAAGTCCAGGAAGAGAGGTGGACCCCTGGGTAGCTTGCTGGGGTCATAGGCTCCTAGGTGGAGGGCCAGGGGGCACCCTGGGGCCTATACTGCAAGTCCAGGGACAACGGTGGACCCCTGGGTAGCTTGCTGGGGTCAGAGGCCCCTAGGTGGAGGGCCAGGGGTTCCCCTGGGGCCTATACTGCAAGTCCAGGGAGTAAGGTTGACTTCGGGGTAGCTTGCTGGGGTCATAGGCTCCTAGGTGGAGGGCCAGGGGGCACCCTGGGGCCTACACTGCAAGTCCAGGGAGAGATGTGGACCCCTGGGTAGCTTGCTGGGGTCAGGGGCCCCTAGGTTGAGGTCCAGGGGGCTCCCTGGGGCCTATACTGCAAGTCCAGGGACATAGGTGGACCCCTGGGTCGCTTGCTGGGGTCAGGGGCCCTTAGGTGGAGGGCCAGGGGGCACCCTTGGGCCTATACTGCAAGTCCAGGGAGTGAGGTGGACTCCCGGGTAGCTTGCTGGGGTCAGAGGCCCCTAGGTGGAGGGCCAGGGGGCACCCTGGGGCCTATACTGCAAGTCCAAGGACATCGGTGGACCCCTGGGTAGCTTGCTGGGGTCAGAGGCCCCTAGGTGGAGGGCCAGGGGGCACCCTGGGGCCTATACTGCAAGTCCAGGAACATCGGTGGACCACTGGGTAGCTTGCTAGGGTCAGGGGCCCTTAGGTGGAGGGCCAGGGGGGACCCTGGGGCCTATACTGCAAGTCCAGGAAGAGAGGTAGACCCCTGGGTAGCTTGCTGGGGTCAGGCGCCCCTAGGTGAAGGACCAGGGAGCACCCAGAGGCCTATACTGCAAGTCCAGGGAGGGAGGTGGACCCCTGGGTAGCTTGCTGGGGTCAGGGTTCCCTAGGTGGAGGGCCTGGGGGCACACTGGGGCCTATACTGCAAGTCCAGGAAGAGAGGTGGACCCCTGGGTAGCTTGCAGGGATCAGAGGCCCCTAGGTGGAGGACCAGGGGTTCCCCTGGGGCCTACATTGCACGTCCAGGAAGAGAGGTGGACCCCTGGGTAGCTTGCTGGGGTCAGGCGCCCCTAGGTGAAGGGCCAGGGAGCACCCTGAGGCCTATACTGCAAGCCCAGGGAGGGAGGTGGACCCCTGGGAAGCTTGCTGGGGTCAGGGTCCCCTAGGTGGATGGCCAGGGGGCACCCTGTGGGCTATACTGCAAGTCTAGGAAGAGAGGTGGACCCCTGGGTAGCTTGCTGGGGTCAGAGGCCCCTAGGTGGAGGGCCAAGGGGCACCCTGGGGCCTATACTGCAAGTCCAGGGACAACGGTGGACCCCTGGGTAGCTTGCTGGGGTCAGAGGCCCCTAGGTGGAGGGCCAGGGGTTCCCCTGGGGCCTATACTGCAAGTCCAGGGAGTAAGGTTGACTTCGGGGTAGCTTGCTGGGGTCATAAGCTCCTAGGTGGAGGGCCAGGGGGCACCCTGGGGCCTACACTGCAAGTCCAGGGAGAGATGTGGACCCCTGGGTAGCTTGCTGGGGTCAGGGGCCCCTAGGTTGAGGTCCAGGGGGCACCCTGGGGCCTATACTGCAAGTCCAGGGACATCGGTGGACCCCTGGGTAGCTTGCTGGGGTCAGGGGCCCTTAGGTGGAGGGCCAGGGGGCACCCTTGGGCCTATACTGCAAGTCCAGGGAGTGAGGTGGACTCCCGGGTAGCTTGCTGGGGTCAGAGGCCCCTAGGTGGAGGGCCAGGGGGCACCCTGGGGCCTATACTGCAAGTCCAGGGACATCGGTGGACCCCTGGGTAGCTTGCTGGGGTCAGAGGCCCCTAGGTGGAGGGCCAGGGGGCACCCTGGGGCCTATACTGCAAGTCCAGGAACATCGGTGGACCACTGGGTAGCTTGCTAGGGTCAGGGGCCCTTAGGTGGAGGGCCAGGGGGGACCCTGGGGCCTATACTGCAAGTCCAGGAAGAGAGGTTGACCCCTGGGTAGCTTGCTGAAGTCTGGAGCCCCTAGGTGGAGGGCCAGGGGGCACACTGGGGCCTATACTGCAAGTCCAGGGAGTAAGGTTGTCTTCGGGGTAGCTTGCTGGGGTCAGAGGCCCATAGGTGGAGGGCCAGGGGGCACCCTGGGGCCTATATTGCAAGTCCAGGGACATCGGTGGACCCCTGGGTAGCTTGCTGGGGCCAGAGGCCCCTAGGTGGAGGGCCAGGGGGCACCCTGGGGCCTATACTGCAAGTCCAGGGACATCGGTGGACCCCTGGGTAGCTTGCTGGGGCCAGAGGCCCATAGGTGGAGGGCCAGGGGGCACCCTGGGGCCTATACTGCAAGTCCAGGAAGAGAGGTAGACCCCTGGGTAGCTTGCTGGGGTCAGGCGCCCCTAGGTGAAGGACCAGGGAGCACCCAGAGGCCTATACTGCAAGTCCAGGGAGGGAGGTGGACCCCTGGGTAGCTTGCTGGGGTCAGGGTTCCCTAGGTGGAGGGCCTGGGGGCACACTGGGGCCTATACTGCAAGTCCAGGAAGAGAGGTGGACCCCTGGGTAGCTTGCAGGGGTCAGAGGCCCCTAGGTGGAGGACCAGGGGGCACCCTGGGGCCTATACTGCAAGTCCAAGGACATCGGTGGACCACTGGGTAGCTTGCGGGGGTCAGAGGCCCCTAAGTGGAGGGCCAGGGGGCACCCTGGGGCCTATACTGGAAGCCAACGGAGGGAGGTGGACCCCTGGGTAGCTTGCTGGGGTCAGGGTCCCCTAGGTGGAGGGCCAGGGGTCAACCTGTGGGCTATACTGCAAGTCCAGGAAGAGAGGTGGACCCCTGGGTAGCTTGCTGGGGTCATAGGCTCCTAGGTGGAGGGCCAGGGGGCACCCTGGGGCCTACACTGCAAGTCCAGGAAGAGAGGTGGACCCCTGGGTAGCTTGCTGGGGTCATAGGCTCCTAGGTGGAGGGCCAGGGGGCACCCTGGGGCCTATACTGCAAGTCCAGGAAAAGAGGTTGACCCCTGGGTAGCTTGCTGGGGCCAGAGGCCCATAGGTGGAGGGCCAGGGGGCACCCTTGGGCCTATACTGCAAGTCCAGGGACATCGGTGGACCACTGGGTAGTTTGCTGGGGTCAGGGGCCCTTAGGTGGAGGGCCAGGGGGCACCCTGGGGCCTATACTGCAAGTCCAGGGAGATCGGTGGACCCCTGGGTAGCTTGCTGGGGTCAGAGGCCCCTAGGTGGAGGGCCAGGGGTTCCCATGGGGCCTATATTGCAAGTCCAGGAAGAGAGGTGGACCCCTGGGTAGCTTGCTGGGGTCAGTGTCCCCTAGGTGGATGGCCAGGGGGCACCCTGAGGCCTATACTGCAAGCCCAGGGAGGGAGGTGGACCCCTGGGTAGCTTGCTGGGGTCAGGGGCCTCTAGGTTGAGATCCAGGGGGCATCCTGGGGCCTGTAGTGCAAGTAAAGGGACATCGGTGGACCCCTGGGTAGCTTGCTGGGGTCAGAGGCCCCTAGGTGGAGGGCCAGGGGATCCCCTGGAGCCTATACTGCAAGTCCAGGGAGTGAGGTGGACTTCTGGGTAGCTTGCTGGGGTCATAGGCTTCTAGGTGGAGGGCCAGGGGGCACCCTGGGGCCTATACTGCAAGTCCAGGGAGAGATGTGGACCCCTGGGTAGCTTGCTGGGGTCAGGGGCCCCTAGGTTGAGGTCCAGGGGGCATCCTGGGTACTATACTGCAAGTCCAGGAAGAGAGGTGGACCCCTGGGTAGCTTGCTGGGGTCAGGGGCCCCTAGTTGGAGGTCCAGGGGGCACCCTGGGGCCTATACTGCAAGTCCAGGGACATCGGTGGACCCCTGGGTAGCTTGCTGGGGTCAGGGGCCCTTAGGTGGAGGGCCAGGGGGCACCCTGAGGCCTATACTGCAAGTACAGGGAGATCAGTGGACCCCTGGGTAGCTTGCTGAGGTCAGAGACCCCTATGTGGAGGGCCAGAAGGTCCCCTGGGGCCTATACTGCAAGTCTGGGGAGTGAGGTGCACTCCTGGGTAGCTTGCTGGGGTCAGAGGCCCCTAGGTGGAGGGCCAGGGGTTCCCCTGGGGCCTATATTGCAAGTCCAGGAAGAGAGGTGGACCCCTGGGTAGCTTGCTGGGGTAAGGGTCCCCTAGGTGGAGGGCCAGGGGGCACCCTGGGGCCTATACTGCAAGTCCATTAAAAGAGGTAGACCCATGGATAGCTTGCTGGGGTCAGGCGCCCCTAGGTGGAGGGCCAGGGAGCACCCAGAGGCCTATACTGTAAGCCCAGGGAGGGAGGTGGACCCCTGGGTAGCTTGCTGGGGTCAGGGTCCCCTAGGTGGAGGGCCTGGGGGCACACTGGGGCCTATACTGCAAGTCCAGGAAGAGAGGTGGACCCCTGGGTAGCTTGCAGGGGTCAGAGGCCCCTAGGTGGAGGGCCAGGGGTTCCCCTGGGGCCTATATTGCAAGTCCAGGAAGAGAGGTGGACCCCTGGGTAGCTTGCTTGGGTAAGGGTCCCCTAGGTGGAGGGCCAGGGGGCACACTGGGGCCTATACTGCAAGTCCAGGGAGATCGGTGGACCCCTGGGTAGCTTGCTGGGGTCAGAGGCCCCTAGGTGGATGGCCAGGGGGCACCCTATGGGCTATACTGCAAGTCCAGGAAGAGAGGTGGACCCCTGGGTAGCTTGCCGGGGTCAGAGGCCCCTAGGTGGAGGGCCAAGGGTTCCCCTGGGGCCTATACTGCAAGTCCAGGGACATCGGTGGACCCCTGGGTAGCTTGCTGGGGTCATAGGCTCCTAGGTGGAGGGCCAGGGGGCACCCTGGGGCCTACACTGCAAGTCCAGGGAGAGATGTGGACCCCTGGGTAGCTTGCTGGGGTCAGGGGCCCCTAGGTTGAGGTCCAGGGGGCACCCTGGGGCCTATACTGCAAGTCCAGGGACATCGGTGGACCCCTGGGTAGCTTGCTGGGGTCAGGGGCCCTTAGGTGGAGGGCCAGGGGGCACCCTTGGGCCTATACTGCAAGTCCAGGGAGTGAGGAGGACTCCTGGGTAGCTTGCTGGGGTCAGAGGCCCCTAGGTGGAGGGCCAGGGGGCACCCTGGGGCCTATACTGCAAGTCCAGGAAGAGAGGTGGACCCCTGGGTAGCTTGCTGGGGTAAGGGGCCCCTAGGTGAAAGGCCAGGGGGCACCCTGAGGCCTATACTGCAAGTCCAGGAAGAGAGGTGGACCCCTGGGTAGCTTGCTGGGGTCAGGGGCCCCTAGGTGGAGGTCCAGGGGGCACCCTGGGGCCTATACTGCATGTCCAGGGACATCGGTGGACCCCTGGGTAGCATGCTGGGGTCAGGGGCCCTTAGGTGGAGGGCCAGGGGGCACCCTGAGGCCTATACTGCAAGTCCAGGGAGATCAGTGGACCCCTGGGTAGCTTGCTGTGGTCAAAGACCCCTATGTGGAGGGCCAGAAGGTCCCCTGGGGCCTATACTGCAAGTCCAGGGAGTGAGGTGCACTCCTGGGTAGCTTGCTGGGGTCAGAGACCCCTAGGTGGAGGGCCAGGGGCACCCTGGGGCCTATACTGCAAGTCCAGGGACATCGGTGGACCACTGGGTAGCTTGCGGGGGTCAGAGGCCCCTAAGTGGAGGGCTAGGGGGCACCCTGGGGCCTATACTGGAAGCCCAGGGAGGGAGGTGGACCCCTGGGTAGCTTGCTGGGGTCAGGGTCCCCTAGGTGGAGGGCCAGGGGTCAACCTGTGGGCTATACTGCAAGTCCAGGAAGAGAGGTGGACCCCTGGGTAGCTTGCTGGGGTCATAGGCTCCTAGGTGGAGGGCCAGGGGGCACCCTGGGGCCTACACTGCAAGTCCAGGAAGAGAGGTGGACCCCTGGGTAGCTTGCTGGGGTCATAGGCTCCTAGGTGGAGGGCCAGGGGGCACCCTGGGGCCTATACTGCAAGTCCAGGAAGAGAGGTTGACCCCTGGGTAGCTTGCTGGGGCCAGAGGCCCATAGGTGGAGGGCCAGGGGGCACCCTGGGGCCTATACTGCAAGTCCAGGGACATCGGTGGACCACTGGGTAGTTTGCTGGGGTCAGGGGCCCTTAGGTGGAGGGCCAGGGGGCACCCTGGGGCCTATACTGCAAGTCCAGGAAGAGAGGTAGACCCCTGGGTAGCTTGCTGGGGTCAGGCGCCCCTAGGTGAAGGGCCAGGGAGCATCCTGAGGCCTATACTGCAAGCCCAGGGAGGAAGGTGGACCCCTGAATAGCTTGCTGGGGTCAGGGTCCCCTAGATGGAGGGCCAGGGGGCACACTGGGGCCTATACTGCAAGTCCAGGAAGAGAGGTGGACCCCTGGGTAGCTTGCTGGGGTCAGAGGCCCCTTGGTGAAGGGCCAGGGGGCACCCTGGGGCCTATACTGCAAGTCCAGGGAGATCGGTGGACCCCTGGGTAGCTTGCTGGGGTGAGAGGCCCCTAGGTGGAGGGCCAGGGGTTCCCCTGGGGCCTATATTGCAAGTCATGGAAGAGAGGTGGACCCCTGGGTAGCTTGCTGGGGTCAGGGTCCCCTAGGTGGAGGGCCAGGGGTCAACCTGTGGGCTATACTGCAAGTCCAGGAAGAGAGGTGGACCCCTGGGTAGCTTGCTGGGGTCATAGGCTCCTAGGTGGAGGGCCAGGGGGCACCCTGGGGCCTACACTGCAAGTCCAGGAAGAGAGGTGGACCCCTGGGTAGCTTGCTGGGGTCATAGGCTCCTAGGTGGAGGGCCAGGGGGCACCCTGGGGCCTATACTGCAAGTCCAGGAAGAGAGGTTGACCCCTGGGTAGCTTGCTGGGGCCAGAGGCCCATAGGTGGAGGGCCAGGGGGCACCCTTGGGCCTATACTGCAAGTCCAGGGACATCGGTGGACCACTGGGTAGTTTGCTGGGGTCAGGGGCCCTTAGGTGGAGGGCCAGGGGGCACCCTGGGGCCTATACTGCAAGTCCAGGAAGAGAGGTAGACCCCTGGGTAGCTTGCTGGGGTCAGGCGCCCCTAGGTGAAGGGCCAGGGAGCACCCTGAGGCCTATACTGCAAGCCCAGGGAGGAAGGTGGACCCCTGAATAGCTTGCTGGGGTCAGGGTCCCCTAGGTGGAGGGCCAGGGGGCACACTGGGGCCTATACTGCAAGTCCAGGAAGAGAGGTGGACCCCTGGGTAGCTTGCTGGGGTCAGAGGCCCCTTGGTGAAGGGCCAGGGGGCACCCTGGGGCCTATACTGCAAGTCCAGGGAGATCGGTGGACCCCTGGGTAGCTTGCTGGGGTGAGAGGCCCCTAGGTGGAGGGCCAGGGGTTCCCCTGGGGCCTATATTGCAAGTCATGGAAGAGAGGTGGACCCCTGGGTAGCTTGCTGGGGTAAGGCGCCCCTAGGTGAAGGGCCAGGGAGCACCCTGAGGCCTTTACTGCAAGCCCAGGGAGGGAGGTGGACCCCTGGGTAGCTTGCTGGGGTCAGTGTCCCCTAGGTGGATGGCCAGGGGGCACCCTGTGGGCTATACTGCAAGTCCAGGAAGAGAGGTGGACCCCTGGGTAGCTTGCTGGGGTAAGAGGCCCCTAGGTGGAGGGCCAAGGGGCACCCTGGGGCCTATACTGCAAGTCCAGGGACATCGGTGGACCACTGGGTAGCTTGCTGGGGTCAGAGGCCCCTAAGTGGAGGGCCAGGGGTTCCCCTGGGGCCTATAATGCAAGTCCAGGGAGTAAGGTGGACTTTTGGGTAGCTTGATGGGCTCATAAGCTAATAGGTGGAGGGCCAGAGGGCACCCTGGGGCCTACACTGCAAGTCCAGGGAGAGATGTGGACCCCTGGGTAGCTTGCTGGGGTCAAGGGCCCCTAGGTTGAGGTCCAGGGGGGACCCTGGGGCCTATAATGCAAGTCCAGGGACATCGGTGGACCCTTGGGTAGCTTGCTGGGGTCAGGGGCCCTTAGGTGGAGGGCCAGGGGGCACCCTTGGGCCTATACTGCAAGTCCAGGGAGTGAGGTGGACTCCTGGGTAGCTTGCTGGGGTCAGAGGCCCCTAGGTGGAGGGCCAGGGGGCACCCTGGGGCCTATACTGCAAGTCCAGGGACATCGGTGGACCCCTGGGTAGCTTGCTGGGGTCAGAGGCCCCTAGGTGGAGGGCCAGGGGGCACCCTGGGGCCTATACTACAAGTCCAGGGACATCGGTGGACCACTGTGTAGCTTGCTGGTGTCAGGGGCCCTTAGGTGGAGGGCCAGGGGGCACCCTGGGGCCTATACTGCAAGTCCAGGAAGAGAGGTAGACCCCTGGGTAGCTTGCTGGGGTCAGGCGCCCCTAGGTGAAGGGCCAGGGAGCACCCACAGGCCTATACTGCAAGTCCAGGGAGTGAGGTGGACTACCGGGTAGCTTGCTGGTGTCAGAGGCCCCTAGGTGAACGGCCAGGGGGCACCCTGGGGCCTATACTGCAAGTCCAGGGACATCGGTGGACCCCTGGGTAGCTTGCTGGGGTCAGAGGCCCCTAGGTGGAGGGCCAGGGGGCACCCTGGGGCCTATACTGCAAGTCCAGGAACATCGGTGGACCACTGGGTAGCTTGCTGGGGTCAGGGGCCCTTAGGTGGAGGGCCAGGGGGCACCCTGGGGCCTATACTGCAAGTCTAGGAAGAGAGGGTGACCCCTGGGTAGCTTGCTGAAGTCTGGAGCCCCTAGGTGGAGGGCCAGGGGGCACACTGGGGCCTATACTGCAAGTCCAGGAAGAGAAGTGGACCCCTGGGTAGCTTGCTGGGGTCAGGGGCCCTTAGGTGGAGGGCCAGGGGGCACCCTGGGGCCTATACTGCAAGTCCAGGAAGAGAGGTGGACCCCTGGGTAGCTTGCTGGGGTCAGAGGCCCCTAGGTGAAGGGCCAGGGGGCACCCTGGGGCCTATACTGCAAGTCCAAGGACATCGGTGGACCACTGGGTAGCTTGCGGGGGTCAGAGGCCCCTAAGTGGAGGGCCAGGGGGCACCCTGGGGCCTATACTGGAAGCCAACGGAGGGAGGTGGACCCCTGGGTAGCTTGCTGGGGTCAGGGTCCCCTAGGTGGAGGGCCAGGGGTCAACCTGTGGGCTATACTGCAAGTCCAGGAAGAGAGGTGGACCCCTGGGTAGCTTGCTGGGGTCATAGGCTCCTAGGTGGAGGGCCAGGGGGCACCCTGGGGCCTACACTGCAAGTCCAGGAAGAGAGGTGGACCCCTGGGTAGCTTGCTGGGGTCATAGGCTCCTAGGTGGAGGGCCAGGGGGCACCCTGGGGCCTATACTGCAAGTCCAGGAAGAGAGGTTGACCCCTGGGTAGCTTGCTGGGGCCAGAGGCCCATAGGTGGAGGGCCAGGGGGCACCCTTGGGCCTATACTGCAAGTGAAGGGACATCGGTGGACCACTAGGTAGTTTGCTGGGGTCAGGGGCCCTTAGGTGGAGGGCCAGGGGGCACCCTGGGGCCTATACTGCAAGTCCAGGAAGAGAGGTAGACCCCTGGGTAGCTTGCTGGGGTCAGGCGCCCCTAGGTGAAGGGCCAGGCAGCACCCTGAGGCCTATACTGCAAGCCCAGGGAGGGAGGTGGACCCCTGGGTAGCTTGCTGGGGTCAGGGTCCCATAGGTGGAGGGCCAGGGGGCACACTGGGGCCTATACTGCAAGTCCAGGAAGAGAGGTGGACCCCTGGGTAGCTTGCTGGGGTCAGAGGCCCCTAGGTGGAGGGCCAGGGGTTCCCTTGGGGCCTATATTGCAAGTCCAGGAAGAGAGGTGGACCCCTGGGTAGCTTGCTGGGGTAAGGCGCCCCTAGGTGAAGGGCCAGGGAGCACCCTGAGGCCTTTACTGCAAGCCCAGGGAGGGAGATGGACCCCTGGGTAGCTTGCTGGGGTCAGTGTCCCCTAGGTGGATGGCCAGGGGGCACCCTGAGGCCTATACCGCAAGCCCAGGGAGGGAGGTGGACCCCTGGGTAGCTTGCTGGGGTCAGGGGCCTCTAGGTTGAGGTCCAGGGGGCATCCTGGGGCCTGTACTGCAAGTAAAGGGACATCGGTGGACCCCTGGGTAGCTTGCTGGGGTCAGAGGCCCCTAGGTGGAGGGCCAGGGGATCCCCTGGAGCCTATACTGCAAGTCCAGGGAGTGAGGTGGACTTCTGGGTAGCTTGCTGGGGTCATAGGCTTCTAGGTGGAGGGCCAGGGTGCACCATGGGGCCTATACTGCAAGTCCAGGGAGAGATATGGACCCCTGGGTAGCTTGCTGGGGTCAGGGGCCGCTAGGTTGAGGTCCAGGGGGCATCCTGGGGACTATACTGCAAGTCCAGGAAGAGAGGTGGACCCCTGGGTAGCTTGCTGGGGTCAGGGGCCCCTAGTTGGAGGTTCAGGGGGCACCCTGGGGCCTATACTGCAAGTCCAGGGACATTGGTGGACCCCTGGGTAGCTTGCTGGGGTCAGGGGCCCTTAGGTGGAGGGCCAGGGGGCACCCTGAGGCCTATACTGCAAGTACTGGGAGATCAGTGGACCCCTGGGTAGCTTGCTGAGGTCAGAGACCCCTATGTGGAGGGCCAGAAGGTCCCCTGGGGCCTATACTGCAAGTCCAGGGAGTGAGGTGCACTCCTGGGTAGCTTGCTGGGGTCAGAGGCCCCTAGGTGGAGGGCCAGGGGGCTCCCTGGGGCCTATACTGCAAGTCCAGGGACATCGGTGGACCCCTGGGTAGCTTGATGGGGTCAGAGGCCCCTAGGTGGAGGGCCAGGGGGCACCCTGGGGCCTATACTACAAGTCCAGGGACATCGGTGGACCACTGTGTAGCTTGCTGGGGTCAGGGGCCCTTAGGTGGAGGGCCAGGGGGCACCCTGGGGCCTATACTGCAAGTCCATTAAAAGAGGTAGACCCATGGGTAGCTTGCTGGAATCAGGCGCCCCTAGGTGAAGGGCCAGGGAGCACCCAGAGGCCTATACTGTAAGCCCAGGGAGGGAGGTGGACCCCTGGGTAGCTTGCTGGGGTCAGGGTCCCCTAGGTGGAGGGCCTGGGGGCACACTGGGGCCTATACTGCAAGTCCAGGAAGAGAGGTGGACCCCTGGGTAGCTTGCTGGGGTAAGGGTCCCCTAGGTGGAGGGCCAGGGGGCACACTGGGGCCTATACTGCAAGTCCAGGGAGATCGGTGGACCCCTGGGTAGCTTGCTGGGGTCAGAGGCCCCTAGGTGGATGGCCAGGGGGCACCCTATGGGCTATACTGCAAGTCCAGGAAGAGAGGTGGACCCCTGGGTAGCTTGCCGGGGTCAGAGGCCCCTAGGTGGAGGGCCAAGGGGCACCCTGGGGCCTATACTGCAAGTCCAGGGACATCGGTGGACCCCTGGGTAGCTTGCTGGGGTCATAGGCTCCTAGGTGGAGGGCCAGGGGGCACCCTGGGGCCTACACTGCAAGTCCAGGGAGAGATGTGGACCCCTGGGTAGCTTGCTGGGGACAGGGGCCCCTAGGTTGAGGTCCAGGGGGCACCCTGGGGCCTATACTGCAAGTCCAGGGACATCGGTGGACCCCTGGGTAGCTTGCTGGTGTCAGGGGCCCTTAGGTGGAGGGCCAGGGGGCACCCTTGGGCCTATACTGCAAGTCCAGGGAGTGAGGTGGACTCCTGGGTAGCTTGCTGGGGTCAGAGGCCCCTAGGTGGAGGGCCAGGGGGCACCCTGGGGCCTATACTGCAAGTCCAGGAAGAGAGGTGGACTCCTGGGTAGCTTGCTGGGGTCAGGGGCCCCTAGGTGAAAGGCCAGGGGGCACCCTGAGGCCTATACTGCAAGTCCAGGAAGAGAGGTGGACCCCTGGGTAGCTTGCTGGGGTCAGGGGCCCCTAGGTGGAGGTCCAGGGGGCACCCTGGGGCCTATACTGCATGTCCAGGGACATCGGTGGACCCCTGGGTAGCATGCTGGGGTCAGGGGCCCTTAGGTGGAGGGCCAGGGGGCACCCTAAGGCCTATACTGCAAGTCCAGGGAGATCAGTGGACCCCTAGGTAGCTTGCTGTGGTCAAAGACCCCTATGTGGAGGGCCATAAGGTCCCCTGGGGCCTATACTGCAAGTCCAGGGACATCGGTGGACCACTGGGTAGCTTGCGGGGGTCAGAGGCCCCTAAGTGGAGGGCCAGGGGGCACCCTGGGGCCTATACTGGAAGCCCAGGGAGGGAGGTGGACCCCTGGGTAGCTTGCTGGGGTCAGGGTCCCCTAGGTGGAGGGCCAGGGGTCAACCTGTGGGCTATACTGCAAGTCCAGGAAGAGAGGTGGACCCCTGGGTAGCTTGCTGGGGTCATAGGCTCCTAGGTGGAGGGCCAGGGGGCACCCTGGGGCCTACACTGCAAGTCCAGGAAGAGAGGTGGACCCCTGGGTAGCTTGCTGGGGTCATAGGCTCCTAGGTGGAGGGCCAGGGGGCACCCTGGGGCCTATACTGCAAGTCCAGGAAGAGAGGTTGACCCCTGGGTAGCTTGCTGGGGCCAGAGGCCCATAGGTGGAGGGCCAGGAGGCACCCTTGGGCCTATACTGCAAGTCCAGGGACATCGGTGGACCACTGGGTAGTTTGCTGGGGTCAGGGCCCTTAGGTGGAGGGCCAGGGGGCACCCTGGGGCCTATACTGCAAGTCCAGGAAGAGAGGTAGACCCCTGGGTAGCTTGCTGGGGTCAGGCGCCCCTAGGTGAAGGGCCAGGGAGCACCCTGAGGCCTACACTGCAAGCCCAGGTAGGGAGGTGGACCCCTGGGTAGCTTGTTGGGGTCAGGGTCCCCTAGGTGGAGGGCCAGGGGGCACACTGGGGCCTATACTGCAAGTCCAGGGAGTGAGGTGGACTCCCGGGTAGCTTGCTGGGGTCAGAGGCCCCTAGGTGGAGGGCCAGGGGGCACCCTGGGGCCTATACTGCAAGTCCAGGGACATCGGTGGACCCCTGGGTAGCTTGCTGGGGTCAGAGGCCCCTAGGTGGAGAGCCAGGGGGCACCCTGGGGCCTATACTGCAAGTCCACGAACATCGGTGGACCACTGGGTAGCTTGCTAGGGTCAGGGGCCCTTAGGTGGAGGGCCAGGGGGCACCCTGGGGCCTATACTGCATGTCCAGGAAGAGAGGTTGACCCCTGGGTAGCTTGCTGAAGTCTGGAGCCCCTAGGTGGAGGGCCAGGGGGCACCCTGGGGCCTATACTGCAAGAACAAGGACATCGGTGGACCGCTGGGTAGCTTGCGAGGGTCATAGGCTTCTAGGTGGAGGGCCAGGGGGCACCCTGGGGCCTATACTGCAAGTCCAGGAAGAGAGGTGGACCTCTGGGTAGCTTGCTGGGGTCAGGGGCCCCTAGGTGAAAGGCCAGGGGGCACCCTGAGGCCTATACTGCAAGTCCAGGAAGAGAGGTGGACCCCTGGGTAGCTTGCTCGGGTCAGGGGCCCCTAGGTGGAGGGCCAGGGGGCACCCTGGGGCCTATACTGCAAGTCCATGGACATCGGTGGACCCCTGGGTAGCTTGCTGGGGTCAGAGGCCCCTAGGTGGAGGGCCAGGGGGCACCCTGGGGCCTATACTACAAGTCCAGGGACATCGGTGGACCACTGTGCAGCTTGCTGGTGTCAGGGGCCCTTAGGTGGAGGGCCAGGGGGCACCCTGGGGCCTATACTGCAAGTCCAGGAAGAGAGGTAGACCCCTGGGTAGCTTGCTGGGGTCAGGCGCCCCTAGGTGAAGGGCCAGGGAGCACCCAGAGGCCTATACTGCAAGCCCAGGGAGGGAGGTGGACCCCTGGGTAGATTGCTGGGGTCAGGGTTCCCTAGGTGGAGGGCCTGGGGGCACACTGGGGCCTATATTGCAAGTCCAGGAAGAGAGGTGGACCCCTGGGTAGCTTGCAGGGGTCAGAGGCCCCTAGGTGGAGGGCCAGGGGTTCCCCTGGGGCCTACATTGCAAGTCCAGGAAGAGAGGTGGACCCCTGGGTAGCTTGCTGGGGTCAGGGGCCCTTAGGTGGAGGGCCAGGGGGCACCCTTGGGCCTATACTGCAAGTCCAGGGAGTGAGGTGGACTCCCGGGTAGCTTGCTGGGGTCAGAGGCCCCTAGGTGGAGGGCCAGGGGGCACCCTGGGGCCTATACTGCAAGTCCAGGAAGAGAGGTGGACCCCTGTGTAGCTTGCTGGGGTCAGGGGCCCCTAGGTGGAGGGCCAGGTGGCAGCCTGTGGGCTATACTGCAAGTCCAGGAAGAGAGGTTGACCCCTGGGTAGCTTGCTGGGGCCAGAGGCCCATAGGTGGAGGGCCAAGGGGCACCCTGGGGCCTATACTGCAAGTCCAGGGACATCGGTGGACCACTGGGTAGCTTGCTGGGGTCAGGGGCCCTTAGGTGGAGGGCCAGGGGGCACCCTGGGGCCTATAGTGCAAGTCCAGGAAGAGAGGTAGACCCCTGGGTAGCTTGCTGGGGTCAGGCGCCCCTAGGTGAAGGGCCAGGGAGCACCCTGAGGCCTATACTGCAAGCCCAGGGAGGGAGGTGGACCCCTGGGTAGCTTGCTGGGGTCAGGGTCCCCTAGGTGGAGGGCCAGGGGGCACACTGGGGCCTATACTGCAAGTCCAGGAAGAGAGGTGGACCCCTGGGTAGCTTGCTGGGGTCAGAGGCCCCTTGGTGAAGGGCCAGGGGGCACCCTGGGGCCTATACTGCAAGTCCAGGGAGATTGGTTGGACCCCTGGGTAGCTTGCTGGGGTCAGAGGCCCCTAGGTGGAGGTCCAGGGGTTCCCCTGGGGCCTATACTGCAAGTCCAGGGAGATCGGTGGACCCCTGGGTAGCTTGCTGGGGTCAGAGGCCCCTAGGTGGATGGCCAGGGGGCACCCTTTGGGCTATACTGCAAGTCCAGGAAGAGAGGTGGACCCCTGGGTAGCTTGCCGGGGTCAGAGGCCCCTAGGTGGAGGGCCAAGGGGCACCCTGGGGCCTATACTGCAAGTCCAGGGACATCGGTGGACCCCTGGGTAGCTTGCTGGGGTCATAGGCTCCTAGGTGGAGGGCCAGGGGGCACCCTGGGGCCTACACTGCAAGTCCAGGGAGAGATGTGGACCCCTGGGTAGCTTGCTGGGGTCAGGGGCCCCTAGGTTGAGGTCCAGGGGGCACCCTGGGGCCTATACTGCAAGTCCAGGGACATCGGTGGACCCCTGGGTAGCTTGCTGGGGTCAGGGGCCCTTAGGTGGAGGGCCAGGGGGCACCCTTGGGCCTATACTGCAAGTCCAGGGAGTGAGGTGGACTCCTGGGTAGCTTGCTGGGGTCAGAGGCCCCTAGGTGGAGGGCCAGGGGGCACCCTGGGGCCTATACTGCAAGTCCAGGGACATCGGTGGACCCCTGGGTAGCTTGCTGGGGTCAGAGGCCCCTAGGTGGAGGGCAAGGGGGCACCCTGGGGACTATACTGCAAGTCCAGGAACATCGGTGGACCACTGGGTAGCTTGCTGGGGTCAGGGGCCCTTAGGTGGAGGGCCAGGGGGCACCCTGGGGCCTATACTGCAAGTCCAGGAAGAGAGGTTGACCGCTGGGTAGCTTGCTGAAATCTGGAGCCCCTAGGTGGAGGGCCAGGGGGCACACTGGGGCCTATACTGCAAGTCCAGGAAGAGAGGTGGACCCCTGGGTAGCTTGCTGGGGTCAGAGGCCCCTAGGTGAAGTGCCAGGGGGCACCCTGGGGCCTATACTACAAATCCAAGGAGAACGGTGGACCGCTGGGTAGCTTGCGGGGGTCAGAGGTCCCTAAGTGGAGGGCCAGGGGGCACCCTGGGGCCTATACTGCAAGTCTAGGAAGAGAGGTGGACCCCTGGGTAGCTTGCTGGGGTCAGAGGCCCCTAGGTGAAGGGCCAGGGGGCACCCTGGGGCCTATACTGCAAGTCCAGGAAGAGAGGTTGACCCCTGGGTAGCTTGCTGAAGTCTGGAGCCCCTAGGTGGAGGGCCAGGGGGCACACTGGGGCCTATACTGCAAGTCCAGGAAGAGAGGTGGACCCCTGGGTAGCTTGCTGGGGTCAGGCGCCCCTGGGTGAAGGGCCAGGGAGCACCCTGAGGCCTATACTGCAAGCCCAGGGAGGGAGGTGGACCCCTGGGTAGCTTGCTGGGGTCAGGGGCCTCTAGGTTGAGGTCCAGGGGGCATCCTGGGGCCTGTACTGCAAGTCCAGGGACATCGGTGGACCCCTGGGTAGCATGCTGGGGTCAGAGGCCCCTAGGTGGAGGGCCAGGGGATCCCCTGGAGCCTATACTGCAAGTCCAGGGAGTGAGGTGGACTTCTGGGTAGCTTGCTGGGGTCATAGGCTTCTAGGTGGAGGGCCAGGGGGCACCCTGGGGCCTATACTGCAAGTCCAGGGAGAGATGTGGACCCCTGGGTAGCTTGCTGGGGTCAGGGGTCCTTAGGTTGAGGTCCAGGGGGCATCCTGGGGACTATACTGCAAGTCCAGGAAGAGAGGTGGACCCCTGGGTAGCTTGCTGGGGTCAGGGGCCCTTAGGTGGAGGTCCAGGGGGCACCCTGGGGCCTATACTGCAAGTCCAGGGACATCGGTGGACCCCTGGGTAGCTTGCTGGGGTCAGGGGCCCTTAGATGGAGGGCCAGGGGGCACCCTGAGGCCTAAACTGCAAGTCCAGGGAGATCAGTGGACCCCTGGGTAGCTTGCTGAGGTCAGAGACCCCTATGTGGAGGGCCAGAATGTCCCCTGGGGCCAATACTGCAAGTCCAGGGAGTGACGTGCACTCCTGGGTAGCTTGCTGGGATCAGAGGCCCCTAGGTGGAGTGCCAGGGGGCTCCCTGGGGCCTATACTGCAAGTCCAGGGACATCGGTGGACCCCTGGGTAGCTTGCTGGGGTCAGACCCCCCTAGTTGGAGGGCCAGGGGGCACCCTGGGGCCTATACTACAAGTCCAGGGACATCGGTGGACCACTGTGTTGCTTGCTGGGGTCAGGGGCCCTTAGGTGGAGGGCCAGGGGGCACCCTGGGGCCTATACTGCAAGTCCAGGAAGAGAGGTAGACCCATGGGTAGCTTGCTGGGGTCCGGCACCCCTAGGTGAAGGGCCAGGGAGCACCCAGAGGCCTATACTGCAAGCCCAGGGAAGGAGGTGGACCCCTGGGTAGCTTGCTGGGGTCAGGGTCCCCTAGATGGAGGGCCAGGGGGCACCCTGGGGCCTATACTGCAAGTCCAGGGACATCAGTGGACCCCTGGGTAGCTTGCTGGGGTCAGAGGCCCCTAGGTGGAGGGCCAGGTGGCTCCCTGGGGCCTATACTGCAAGTCCAGGAACATCGGTGGACCACTGGGTAGCTTGCTAGGGTCAGGGGCCCCTAGGTGGAGGGCAAGGGGGCACCCTGGGGCCTATACTGCAAGTCCATGAACATCGGTGGACCACTGGGTAGCTTGCTGGGGTCAGGGGCCCTTAGGTGGAGGGCCAGGGGGCACCCTGGGGCCTATACTGCAAGTCCAGGAAGAGAGGTTGACCGCTGGGTAGCTTGCTGAAATCTGGAGCCCCTAGGTGGAGGGCCAGGGGGCACACTGGGGCCTATACTGCAAGTCCAGGAAGAGAGGTGGACCCCTGGGTAGCTTGCTGGGGTCAGGCGCCCCTGGGTGAAGGGCCAGGGAGCACCCTGAGGCCTATACTGCAAGCCCAGGGAGGGAGGTGGACCCCTGGGTAGCTTGCTGGGGTCAGGGGCCTCTAGGTTGAGGTCCAGGGGGCATCCTGGGAACTGTACTGCAAGTCCAGGGACATTGGTGGACCCCTGGGTAGCTTGCTGGGGTCAGAGGCCCCTAGGTGGAGGGCCAGGGGATCCCCTGGAGCCTATACTGCAAGTCCAGGGAGTGAGGTGGACTTCTGGGTAGCTTGCTGGGGTCATAGGCTTCTCGGTGGAGGGCCAGGGGGCACCCTGGGGCCTATACTGCAAGTCCAGGGAAGGAGGTGGACCCCTGGGTAGCTTGCTGGGGTCAGGGTCCCCTAGGTGGAGGGCCTGGGGGCACACTGGGGCCTATACTGCAAGTCCAGGAAGAGAGGTGGACCCCTGGGTAGCTTGCAGGGGTCAGAGGCCCCTAGGTGGAGGGCCAGGGGTTCCCCTGGGGCCTATATTGCAAGTCCAGGAAGAGAGGTGGACCCCTGGGTAGCTTGCTGGGGTCAGGGTCCCCTAGGTGGAGGGCCAGGGGGCACACTGGGGCCTATACTGCAAGTCCAGGGAGATCGGTGGACCCCTGGGTAGCTTGCTGGGGTCAGAGGCCCCTAGGTGGAGGGCCAGGGGTTCCCCTGGGGCCTATATTGCGAGTCCAGGAAGAGAGGTGGACCCCTGGGTAGCTTGCTGGGGTAAGGCGCCCCTAGGTGGAGGGCCAGGGAGCACCCTGAGGCCTATACTGCAAGTCCAGGAAGAAAGGTTGACCCCTGGGTAGCTTGCTGGGGTCAGGGTCCCCTAGGTGGAGGGCCAGGGGGCACCCTGGGGCCTATACTGCAAGTCCAGGGACATCAGTGGACCCCTGGGTAGCTTGCTGGGGTCAGAGGCCCCTAGGTGGAGGGCCAGGGGGCTCCCTGGGGCCTATACTGCAAGTCCAGGAACATTGGTGGACCACTGGGTAGCTTGCTAGGGTCAGGGGCCCTTAGGTAGAGGGCCAGGGGGCACCCTGGGGCCTATACTGCAAGTCCAGGAAGAGAGGTTGACCCCTGGGTAGCTTGCTGAAGTCTGGAGCCCCTAGGTGGAGGGCCAGGGGGCACACTGGGGCCTATACTGCAAGTCCAGGAAGAGAGGTGGACCCCTGGGTAGCTTGCTGGGGTCAGAGGCCCCTAAGTGGAGGGCCAGGGGGCACCCTGGGGCCTATACTGGAAGCCCAGGGAGGGAGGTGGACCCCTGGGTAGCTTGCTGGGGTCAGGGTCCCCTAGGTGGAGGGCCAGGGGTCACCTTGTGGGCTATACTGCAAGTCCAGGAAGAGAGGTGGACCCCTGGGTAGCTTGCTGGGTCATAGGCTCCTAGGTGGAGGGCCAGGGGGCACCCTGGGGCCTATACTGCAATTCCAGGAAGAGAGGTGGACCCCTGGGTAGCTTGCTGGGTTCATAGGCTCCTAGCTGGAGGGCCAGGGGGCACCCTGGGGCCTATACTGCAAGTCCAGGGACATCGGTGGACCCCTGGGTAGCTTGCTGGGGTTAGAGGCCCCTAGGTGGAGGGCCAGGGCTTCCCCTGGGGCCTATACTGCAAGTCCAGGGAGTGAGGTGGACTTCTGGGTAGCTTGCTGGGGTCATAGGCTCCTAGGTGGAGGGCCAGGGGGCACCCTGGGGCCTACACTGCAAGTCCAGGTAGAGATGTGCACCCCTGTGTAGCTTGCTGGGGTCAGGGGCCCCTAGGTGGAGGACCAGGGGGCACCCTGGGGCCTATACTGCAAGTCCAGGGACATCGGTGGACCCCTGGGTAGCTTGCTGGGGTCAGGGGCCCTTAGGTGGAGGGCCAGGGGGCACCCTGAGGCCTATACTGCAAGTCCAGGGACATCGGTGGACCCCTGGGTAGCTTGCTGGGGTCAGGGGCCCTTAGGTGGAGGGCCAGGGGGCACCCTGAGGCCTATACTGCAAGTCCAGGGACATCGGTGGACCCCTGGGTAGCTTGCTGGGGTCAGAGGCCCCTAGGTGGAGGGCCAGGGGATCCCCTGGAGCCTATACTGCAAGTCCAGGGAGTGAGGTGGACTTCTGGGTAGCTTGCTGGGGTCATAGGCTTCTCGGTGGAGGGCCAGGGGGCACCCTGGGGCCTATACTGCAAGTCCAGGGAAGGAGGTGGACCCCTGGGTAGCTTGCTGGGGTCAGGGTCCCCTAGGTGGAGGGCCTGGGGGCACACTGGGGCCTATACTGCAAGTCCAGGAAGAGAGGTGGACCCCTGGGTAGCTTGCAGGGGTCAGAGGCCCCTAGGTGGAGGGCCAGGGGTTCCCCTGGGGCCTATATTGCAAGTCCAGGAAGAGAGGTGGACCCCTGGGTAGCTTGCTGGGGTCAGGGTCCCCTAGGTGGAGGGCCAGGGGGCACACTGGGGCCTATACTGCAAGTCCAGGGAGATCGGTGGACCCCTGGGTAGCTTGCTGGGGTCAGAGGCCCCTAGGTGGAGGGCCAGGGGTTCCCCTGGGGCCTATATTGCGAGTCCAGGAAGAGAGGTGGACCCCTGGGTAGCTTGCTGGGGTAAGGCGCCCCTAGGTGGAGGGCCAGGGAGCACCCTGAGGCCTATACTGCAAGTCCAGGAAGAAAGGTTGACCCCTGGGTAGCTTGCTGGGGTCAGGGTCCCCTAGGTGGAGGGCCAGGGGGCACCCTGGGGCCTATACTGCAAGTCCAGGGACATCAGTGGACCCCTGGGTAGCTTGCTGGGGTCAGAGGCCCCTAGGTGGAGGGCCAGGGGGCTCCCTGGGGCCTATACTGCAAGTCCAGGAACATTGGTGGACCACTGGGTAGCTTGCTAGGGTCAGGGGCCCTTAGGTAGAGGGCCAGGGGGCACCCTGGGGCCTATACTGCAAGTCCAGGAAGAGAGGTTGACCCCTGGGTAGCTTGCTGAAGTCTGGAGCCCCTAGGTGGAGGGCCAGGGGGCACACTGGGGCCTATACTGCAAGTCCAGGAAGAGAGGTGGACCCCTGGGTAGCTTGCTGGGGTCAGAGGCCCCTAAGTGGAGGGCCAGGGGGCACCCTGGGGCCTATACTGGAAGCCCAGGGAGGGAGGTGGACCCCTGGGTAGCTTGCTGGGGTCAGGGTCCCCTAGGTGGAGGGCCAGGGGTCACCTTGTGGGCTATACTGCAAGTCCAGGAAGAGAGGTGGACCCCTGGGTAGCTTGCTGGGGTCATAGGCTCCTAGGTGGAGGGCCAGGGGGCACCCTGGGGCCTATACTGCAATTCCAGGAAGAGAGGTGGACCCCTGGGTAGCTTGCTGGGTTCATAGGCTCCTAGCTGGAGGGCCAGGGGGCACCCTGGGGCCTATACTGCAAGTCCAGGGACATCGGTGGACCCCTGGGTAGCTTGCTGGGGTTAGAGGCCCCTAGGTGGAGGGCCAGGGCTTCCCCTGGGGCCTATACTGCAAGTCCAGGGAGTGAGGTGGACTTCTGGGTAGCTTGCTGGGGTCATAGGCTCCTAGGTGGAGGGCCAGGGGGCACCCTGGGGCCTACACTGCAAGTCCAGGTAGAGATGTGCACCCCTGTGTAGCTTGCTGGGGTCAGGGGCCCCTAGGTGGAGGACCAGGGGGCACCCTGGGGCCTATACTGCAAGTCCAGGGACATCGGTGGACCCCTGGGTAGCTTGCTGGGGTCAGGGGCCCTTAGGTGGAGGGCCAGGGGGCACCCTGAGGCCTATACTGCAAGTCCAGGGACATCGGTGGACCCCTGGGTAGCTTGCTGGGGCCAGAGGCCCATAGGTGGAGGGCCAGGGGGCACCCTGGGGCCTATACTGCAAGTCCAGGGACATCGGTGGACCCCTGGGTAGCTTGCTGGGGTCATAGGATTCTAGGTGGAGGGCCAGGGGGCATCCTGGGGCCTATACTGCAAGTCCAGGAAGAGAGGTGGACCCCTGTGTAGCTTGCTGGGGTCAGGGGCCCCTAGGTGAAGGGCCAGGTGGCAGCCTGTGGGCTATACTGCAAGTCCAGGAAGAGAGGTTGACCCCTGGGTAGCTTGCTGGGGCCAGAGGCCCATAGGTGGAGGGCCAAGGGGCACCCTGGAGCCTATACTGCAAGTCCAGGGACATCGGTGGACCACTGGGTAGCTTGCTGGGGTCAGGGGCCCTTAGGTGGAGGGCCAGGGGGCACCCTGGGGCCTATACTGCAAGTCCAGGAAGAGAGGTAGACCCCTGGGTAGCTTGCTGGGGTCAGGCGCCCCTAGGTGAAGGGCCAGGGAGCACCCTGAGTTCTATACTGCAAGCCCAGGGAGGGAGGTGGACCCCTGGGTAGCTTGCTGGGGTCAGGGTCCCCTAGGTGGAGGGCCAGGGGGCACACTGGGGCCTATACTGCAAGTCCAGGAAGAGAGGTGGACCCCTGGGTAGCTTGCTGGGGTCAGAGGCCCCTTGGTGAAGGGCCAGGAGGCACCCTGGGGCCTATACTGCAAGTCCAGGGAGATTGGTGGACCCCTGGGTAGCTTGCTGGGGTCAGAGGCCCCTAGGTGGAGGGCCAGGGGTTCCCCTGGGGCCTATATTGCAAGTCCAGAGACATCGATGGACCCCTGGGTAGCTTGCTGGGGCCAGAGGCCCCTAGGTGGAGGGCCAGAGGGCACCCCGGGGCCTATACTACAAGTCCAGGGACATCGGTGGACCACTGTGCAGCTTGCTGGTGTCAGGGGCCCTTAGGTGGAGGGCCAGGGGGCACCCTGGGGCCTATACTGCAAGTCCAAGAAGAGAGGTAGACCCCTGGGTAGCTTGCTGGGGTCAGGCGCCCCTAGGTGAAGGACCAGGGAGCACCCAGAGGCCTATACTGCAAGTCCAGGGAGGGAGGTGGACCCCTAGGTAGCTTGCTGGGGTCAGGGTTCCCTAGGTGGAGGGCCTGGGGGCACACTGGGGCCTATACTGCAAGTCCAGGAAGAGAGGTGGACCCCTGGGTAGCTTGCAGGGGTCAGAGGCCCCTAGGTGGAGGACCAGGGGTTCCCCTGGGGCCTACATTGCACGTCCAGGAAGAGAGGTGGACCCCTGGGTAGCTTGCTGGGGTCAGGCGCCCCTAGGTGAAGGGCCAGGGAGCACCCTGAGGCCTATACTGCAAGCCCAGGGAGGGAGGTGGACCCCTGGGAAGCTTGCTGGGGTCAGGGTCCCCTAGGTGGATGGCCAGGGGGCACCCTGTGGGCTATACTGCAAGTCTAGGAAGAGAGGTGGACCCCTGGGTAGCTTGCTGAGGTCAGAGGCCCCTAGGTGGAGGGCCAAGGGGCACCCTGGGGCCTATACTGCAAGTCCAGGGACAACGGTGGACCCCTGGGTAGCTTGCTGGGGTCAGAGGCCCCTAGGTGGAGGGCCAGGGGTTACCCTGGGGCCTATACTGCAAGTCCAGGGAGTAAGGTTGACTTCAGGGTAGCTTGCTGGGGTCATAGGCTCCTAGCTGGAGGGCCAGGGGGCACCCTGGGGCCTACACTGCAAGTCCAGGGAGAGATGTGGACCCCTGGGTAGCTTGCTGGGGTCAGGGGCCCCTAGGTTGAGGTCCAGGGGGCACCCTGGGGCCTATACTGCAAGTCCAGGGACATCGGTGGACCCCTGGGTAGCTTGCTGGGGTCAGGGGCCCTTAGGTGGAGGGCCAGGGGGCACCCTTGGGCCTATACTGCAAGTCCAGGGAGTGAGGTGGACTCCCGGGTAGCTTGCTGGGGTCAGAGGCCCCTAGGTGCAGGGCCAGGGGGCACCCTGGGGCCTATACTGCAAGTCCAGGGACATCGGTGGACCCCTGGGTAGCTTGCTGGGGTCAGAGGCCCTAGGTGGAGGGCCAGGGGGCACCCTGGGGCCTATACTGCAAGTCCAGGAACATCGGTGGACCACTGGGTAGCTTGCTAGGGTCAGGGGCCCTTAGGTGGAGGGCCAGGGGGGACCCTTTGGGCTATACTGCAAGTCCAGGAAGAGAGTGGACCCCTGGGTAGCTTGCCGGGGTCAGAGGCCCCTAGGTGGAGGGCCAAGGGGCACCCTGGGGCCTATACTGCAAGTCCAGGGACATCGGTGGACCCCTGGGTAGCTTGCTGGGGTCATAGGCTCCTAGGTGGAGGGCCAGGGGGCACCCTGGGGCCTACACTGCAAGTCCAGGGAGAGATGTGGACCCCTGGGTAGCTTGCTGGGGTCAGGGGCCCCTAGGTTGAGGTCCAGGGGGCACCCTGGGGCCTATACTGCAAGTCCAGGGACATCGGTGGACCCCTGGGTAGCTTGCTGGGGTCAGGGGCCCTTAGGTGGAGGGCCAGGGGGCACCCTTGGGCCTATACTGCAAGTCCAGGGAGTGAGGTGGACTCCTGGGTAGCTTGCTGGGGTCAGAGGCCCCTAGGTGGAGGGCCAGGGGGCACCCTGGGGCCTATACTGCAAGTCCAGGGACATCGGTGGACCCCTGGGTAGCTTGCTGGGGTCAGAGGCCCCTAGGTGGAGGGCAAGGGGGCACCCTGGGGACTATACTGCAAGTCCAGGAACATCGGTGGACCACTGGGTAGCTTGCTGGGGTCAGGGGCCCTTAGGTGGAGGGCCAGGGGGCACCCTGGGGCCTATACTGCAAGTCCAGGAAGAGAGGTTGACCGCTGGGTAGCTTGCTGAAATCTGGAGCCCCTAGGTGGAGGGCCAGGGGGCACACTGGGGCCTATACTGCAAGTCCAGGAAGAGAGGTGGACCCCTGGGTAGCTTGCTGGGGTCAGAGGCCCCTAGGTGAAGTGCCAGGGGGCACCCTGGGGCCTATACTACAAATCCAAGGAGAACGGTGGACCGCTGGGTAGCTTGCGGGGGTCAGAGGTCCCTAAGTGGAGGGCCAGGGGGCACCCTGGGGCCTATACTGCAAGTCTCGGAAGAGAGGTGGACCCCTGGGTAGCTTGCTGGGGTCAGAGGCCCCTAGGTGAAGGGCCAGGGGGCACCCTGGGGCCTATACTGCAAGTCCAGGAAGAGAGGTTGACCCCTGGGTAGCTTGCTGAAGTCTGGAGCCCCTAGGTGGAGGGCCAGGGGGCACACTGGGGCCTATACTGCAAGTCCAGGAAGAGAGGTGGACCCCTGGGTAGCTTGCTGGGGTCAGGCGCCCCTGGGTGAAGGGCCAGGGAGCACCCTGAGGCCTATACTGCAAGCCCAGGGAGGGAGGTGGACCCCTGGGTAGCTTGCTGGGGTCAGGGGCCTCTAGGTTGAGGTCCAGGGGGCATCCTGGGGCCTGTACTGCAAGTCCAGGGACATCGGTGGACCCCTGGGTAGCATGCTGGGGTCAGAGGCCCCTAGGTGGAGGGCCAGGGGATCCCCTGGAGCCTATACTGCAAGTCCAGGGAGTGAGGTGGACTTCTGGGTAGCTTGCTGGGGTCATAGGCTTCTAGGTGGAGGGCCAGGGGGCACCCTGGGGCCTATACTGCAAGTCCAGGGAGAGATGTGGACCCCTGGGTAGCTTGCTGGGGTCAGGGGTCCTTAGGTTGAGGTCCAGGGGGCATCCTGGGGACTATACTGCAAGTCCAGGAAGAGAGGTGGACCCCTGGGTAGCTTGCTGGGGTCAGGGGCCCCTAGGTGGAGGTCCAGGGGGCACCCTGGGGCCTATACTGCAAGTCCAGGGACATCGGTGGACCCCTGGGTAGCTTGCTGGGGTCAGGGGCCCTTAGATGGAGGGCCAGGGGGCACCCTGAGGCCTAAACTGCAAGTCCAGGGAGATCAGTGGACCCCTGGGTAGCTTGCTGAGGTCAGAGACCCCTATGTGGAGGGCCAGAATGTCCCCTGGGGCCTATACTGCAAGTCCAGGGAGTGACGTGCACTCCTGGGTAGCTTGCTGGGATCAGAGGCCCCTAGGTGGAGTGCCAGGGGGCTCCCTGGGGCCTATACTGCAAGTCCAGGGACATCGGTGGACCCCTGGGTAGCTTGCTGGGGTCAGACCCCCCTAGTTGGAGGGCCAGGGGGCACCCTGGGGCCTATACTACAAGTCCAGGGACATCGGTGGACCACTGTGTAGCTTGCTGGGGTCAGGGGCCCTTAGGTGGAGGGCCAGGGGGCACCCTGGGGCCTATACTGCAAGTCCAGGAAGAGAGGTAGACCCATGGGTAGCTTGCTGGGGTCCGGCACCCCTAGGTGAAGGGCCAGGGAGCACCCAGAGGCCTATACTGCAAGCCCAGGGAAGGAGGTGGACCCCTGGGTAGCTTGCTGGGGTCAGGGTCCCCTAGATGGAGGGCCAGGGGGCACCCTGGGGCCTATACTGCAAGTCCAGGGACATCAGTGGACCCCTGGGTAGCTTGCTGGGGTCAGAGGCCCCTAGGTGGAGGGCCAGGTGGCTCCCTGGGGCCTATACTGCAAGTCCAGGAACATCGGTGGACCACTGGGTAGCTTGCTAGGGTCAGGGGCCCCTAGGTGGAGGGCAAGGGGGCACCCTGGGGCCTATACTGCAAGTCCATGAACATCGGTGGACCACTGGGTAGCTTGCTGGGGTCAGGGGCCCTTAGGTGGAGGGCCAGGGGGCACCCTGGGGCCTATACTGCAAGTCCAGGAAGAGAGGTTGACCGCTGGGTAGCTTGCTGAAATCTGGAGCCCCTAGGTGGAGGGCCAGGGGGCACACTGGGGCCTATACTGCAAGTCCAGGAAGAGAGGTGGACCCCTGGGTAGCTTGCTGGGGTCAGGCGCCCCTGGGTGAAGGGCCAGGGAGCACCCTGAGGCCTATACTGCAAGCCCAGGGAGGGAGGTGGACCCCTGGGTAGCTTGCTGGGGTCAGGGGCCTCTAGGTTGAGGTCCAGGGGGCATCCTGGGAACTGTACTGCAAGTCCAGGGACATTGGTGGACCCCTGGGTAGCTTGCTGGGGTCAGAGGCCCCTAGGTGGAGGGCCAGGGGATCCCCTGGAGCCTATACTGCAAGTCCAGGGAGTGAGGTGGACTTCTGGGTAGCTTGCTGGGGTCATAGGCTTCTCGGTGGAGGGCCAGGGGGCACCCTGGGGCCTATACTGCAAGTCCAGGGAAGGAGGTGGACCCCTGGGTAGCTTGCTGGGGTCAGGGTCCCCTAGGTGGAGGGCCTGGGGGCACACTGGGGCCTATACTGCAAGTCCAGGAAGAGAGGTGGACCCCTGGGTAGCTTGCAGGGGTCAGAGGCCCCTAGGTGGAGGGCCAGGGGTTCCCCTGGGGCCTATATTGCAAGTCCAGGAAGAGAGGTGGACCCCTGGGTAGCTTGCTGGGGTCAGGGTCCCCTAGGTGGAGGGCCAGGGGGCACACTGGGGCCTATACTGCAAGTCCAGGGAGATCGGTGGACCCCTGGGTAGCTTGCTGGGGTCAGAGGCCCCTAGGTGGAGGGCCAGGGGTTCCCCTGGGGCCTATATTGCGAGTCCAGGAAGAGAGGTGGACCCCTGGGTAGCTTGCTGGGGTAAGGCGCCCCTAGGTGGAGGGCCAGGGAGCACCCTGAGGCCTATACTGCAAGTCCAGGAAGAAAGGTTGACCCCTGGGTAGCTTGCTGGGGTCAGGGTCCCCTAGGTGGAGGGCCAGGGGGCACCCTGGGGCCTATACTGCAAGTCCAGGGACATCAGTGGACCCCTGGGTAGCTTGCTGGGGTCAGAGGCCCCTAGGTGGAGGGCCAGGGGGCTCCCTGGGGCCTATACTGCAAGTCCAGGAACATTGGTGGACCACTGGGTAGCTTGCTAGGGTCAGGGGCCCTTAGGTAGAGGGCCAGGGGGCACCCTGGGGCCTATACTGCAAGTCCAGGAAGAGAGGTTGACCCCTGGGTAGCTTGCTGAAGTCTGGAGCCCCTAGGTGGAGGGCCAGGGGGCACACTGGGGCCTATACTGCAAGTCCAGGAAGAGAGGTGGACCCCTGGGTAGCTTGCTGGGGTCAGAGGCCCCTAAGTGGAGGGCCAGGGGGCACCCTGGGGCCTATACTGGAAGCCCAGGGAGGGAGGTGGACCCCTGGGTAGCTTGCTGGGGTCAGGGTCCCCTAGGTGGAGGGCCAGGGGTCACCTTGTGGGCTATACTGCAAGTCCAGGAAGAGAGGTGGACCCCTGGGTAGCTTGCTGGGGTCATAGGCTCCTAGGTGGAGGGCCAGGGGGCACCCTGGGGCCTATACTGCAATTCCAGGAAGAGAGGTGGACCCCTGGGTAGCTTGCTGGGTTCATAGGCTCCTAGCTGGAGGGCCAGGGGGCACCCTGGGGCCTATACTGCAAGTCCAGGGACATCGGTGGACCCCTGGGTAGCTTGCTGGGGTTAGAGGCCCCTAGGTGGAGGGCCAGGGGTTCCCCTGGGGCCTATACTGCAAGTCCAGGGAGTGAGGTGGACTTCTGGGTAGCTTGCTGGGGTCATAGGCTCCTAGGTGGAGGGCCAGGGGGCACCCTGGGGCCTACACTGCAAGTCCAGGTAGAGATGTGCACCCCTGTGTAGCTTGCTGGGGTCAGGGGCCCCTAGGTGGAGGACCAGGGGGCACCCTGGGGCCTATACTGCAAGTCCAGGGACATCGGTGGACCCCTGGGTAGCTTGCTGGGGTCAGGGGCCCTTAGGTGGAGGGCCAGGGGGCACCCTGAGGCCTAAACTGGAAGTCCAGGGACATCGGTGGACCCCTGGGTAGCTTGCTGGGGCCATAGGCCCATAGGTGGAGGGCCAGGGGGCACCCTGGGGCCTATACTGCAAGTCCAGGGACATCGGTGGACCCCTGGGTAGCTTGCTGGGGTCATAGGATTCTAGGTGGAGGGCCAGGGGGCATCCTCGGGCCTATACTGCAAGTCCAGGAAGAGAGGTGGACCCCTGTGTAGCTTGCTGGGGTCAGGGGCCCCTAGGTGGAGGGCCAGGTGGCAGCCTGTGGGCTATACTGCAAGTCCAGGAAGAGAGGTTGACCCCTGGGTAGCTTGCTGGGGCCAGAGGCCCATAGGTGGAGGGCCAAGGGGCACCCTGGAGCCTATACTGCAAGTCCAGGGACATCGGTGGACCACTGGGTAGCTTGCTGGGGTCAGGGGCCCTTAGGTGGAGGGCCAGGGGGCACCCTGAGTTCAATACTGCAAGCCCAGGGAGGGAGGTGGACCCCTGGGTAGCTTGCTGGGGTCAGGGTCCCCTAGGTGGAGGGCCAGGGGGCACACTGGGGCCTATACTGCAAGTCCAGGAAGAGAGGTGGACCCCTGGGTAGCTTGCTGGGGTCAGAGGCCCCTTGGTGAAGGGCCAGGAGGCACCCTGGGGCCTATACTGCAAGTCCAGGGAGATTGGTGGACCCCTGGGTAGCTTGCTGGGGTCAGAGGCCCCTAGGTGGAGGGCCAGGGGTTCCCCTGGGGCCTATATTGCAAGTCCAGAGACATCGGTGGACCCCTGGGTAGCTTGCTGGGGCCAGAGGCCCCTAGGTGGAGGGCCAGGGGGCACCCTGGGGCCTATACTACAAGTCCAGGGACATCGGTGGACCACTGTGCAGCTTGCTGGTGTCAGGGGCCCTTAGGTGGAGGGCCAGGGGGCACCCTGGGGCCTATACTGCAAGTCCAAGAAGAGAGGTAGACCCCTGGGTAGCTTGCTGGGGTCAGGCGCCCCTAGGTGAAGGACCAGGGAGCACCCAGAGGCCTATACTGCAAGTCCAGGGAGGGAGGTGGACCCCTAGGTAGCTTGCTGGGGTCAGGGTTCCCTAGGTGGAGGGCCTGGGGGCACACTGGGGCCTATACTGCAAGTCCAGGAAGAGAGGTGGACCCCTGGGTAGCTTGCAGGGGTCAGAGGCCCCTAGGTGGAGGACCAGGGGTTCCCCTGGGGCCTACATTGCACGTCCAGGAAGAGAGGTGGACCCCTGGGTAGCTTGCTGGGGTCAGGCGCCCCTAGGTGAAGGGCCAGGGAGCACCCTGAGGCCTATACTGCAAGCCCAGGGAGGGAGGTGGACCCCTGGGAAGCTTGCTGGGGTCAGGGTCCCCTAGGTGGATGGCCAGGGGGCACCCTGTGGGCTATACTGCAAGTCTAGGAAGAGAGGTGGACCCCTGGGTAGCTTGCTGAGGTCAGAGGCCCCTAGGTGGAGGGCCAAGGGGCACCCTGGGGCCTATACTGCAAGTCCAGGGACAACGGTGGACCCCTGGGTAGCTTGCTGGGGTCAGAGGCCCCTAGGTGGAGGGCCAGGGGTTACCCTGGGGCCTATACTGCAAGTCCAGGGAGTAAGGTTGACTTCGGGGTAGCTTGCTGGGGTCATAGGCTCCTAGCTGGAGGGCCAGGGGGCACCCTGGGGCCTACACTGCAAGTCCAGGGAGAGATGTGGACCCCTGGGTAGCTTGCTGGGGTCAGGAGCCCCTAGGTTGAGGTCCAGGGGGCACCCTGGGGCCTATACTGCAAGTCCAGGGAGTGAGGTGGACTCCCGGGTAGCTTGCTGGGGTCAGAGGCCCCTAGGTGCAGGGCCAGGGGGCACCCTGGGGCCTATACTGCAAGTCCAGGGACATCGGTGGACCCCTGGGTAGCTTGCTGGGGTCAGGGGCCCTTAGGTGGAGGGCCAGGGGGCACCCTTGGGCCTATACTGCAAGTCCAGGGAGTGAGGTGGACTCCCGGGTAGCTTGCTGGGGTCAGAGGCCCCTAGGTGCAGGGCCAGGGGGCACCCTGGGGCCTATACTGCAAGTCCAGGGACATCGGTGGACCCCTGGGTAGCTTGCTGGGGTCAGAGGCCCTAGGTGGAGGGCCAGGGGGCACCCTGGGGCCTATACTGCAAGTCCAGGAACATCGGTGGACCACTGGGTAGCTTGCTAGGGTCAGGGGCCCTTAGGTGGAGGGCCAGGGGGGACCCTGGGGCCTATACTGCAAGTCCAGGAAGAGAGGTTGACCCCTGGGTAGCTTGCTGAAGTCTGGAGCCCCTGGGTGGAGGGCCAGGGGGCACACTGGGGCCTATACTGCAAGTCCAGGAAGAGAGGTGGACCCCTGGGTAGCTTGCTGGGGTCAGAGGCCCCTAGGTGAAGGGCCAGGGGGCACCCTGGGGCCTATACTGCAAGTCCAAGGACATCGGTGGACCACTGGGTAGCTTGCGGGGGTCAGAGGCCCCTAAGTGGAGGGCCAGGGGGCACCCTGGGGCCTATACTGGAAGCCAACGGAGGGAGGTGGACCCCTGGGTAGCTTGCTGGGGTCAGGGTCCCCTAGGTGGAGGGCCAGGGGTCAACCTGTGGGCTATACTGCAAATCCAGGAAGAGAGGTGGACCCCTGGGTAGCTTGCTGGGGTCAGGCGCCCCTAGGTGAAGGGCCAGGCAGCACCCTGAGGCCTATACTGCAAGCCCAGGGAGGGAGGTGGACCCCTGGGTAGCTTGCTGGGGTCAGGGTCCCATAGGTGGAGGGCCAGGGGGCACACTGGGGCCTATACTGCAAGTCCAGGAAGAGAGGTGGACCCCTGGGTAGCTTGCTGGGGTCAGAGGCCCCTAGGTGGAGGGCCAGGGGTTCCCTTGGGGCCTATATTGCAAGTCCAGGAAGAGAGGTGGACCCCTGGGTAGCTTGCTGGGGTAAGGCGCCCCTAGGTGAAGGGCCAGGGAGCACCCTGAGGCCTTTACTGCAAGCCCAGGGAGGGAGGTGGACCCCTGGGTAGCTTGCTGGGGTCAGTGTCCCCTAGGTGGATGGCCAGGGGGCACCCTGAGGCCTATACTGCAAGCCCAGGGAGGGAGGTGGACCCCTGGGTAGCTTGCTGGGGTCAGGGGCCTCTAGGTTGAGGTCCAGGGGGCATCCTGGGGCCTGTACTGCAAGTAAAGGGACATCGGTGGACCCCTGGGTAGCTTGCTGGGGTCAGAGGCCCCTAGGTGGAGGGCCAGGGGATCCCCTGGAGCCTATACTGCAAGTCCAGGGAGTGAGGTGGACTTCTGGGTAGCTTGCTGGGGTCATAGGCTTCTAGGTGGAGGGCCAGGGGGCACCCTGGGGCCTATACTGCAAGTCCAGGAAGAGAGGTGGACCCCTGGGTAGCTTGCTGGGGTCAGGGGCCCCTAGTTGGAGGTTCAGGGGGCACCCTGGGGCCTATACTGCAAGTCCAGGGACATCGGTGGACTCCTGGGTAGCTTGCTGGGGTCAGGGGCCCTTATGTGGAGGGCCAGGGGGCACCCTGAGGCCTATACTGCAAGTACAGGGAGATCAGTGGACCCCTGGGTAGCTTGCTGAGGTCAGAGACCCCTATGTGGAGGGCCAGAAGGTCCCCTGGGGCCTATACTGCAAGTCCAGGGAGTGAGGTGCACTCCTGGGTAGCTTGCTGCGGTCAGAGACCCCTAGGTGGAGGGCCAGGGGCACCCTGGGGCCTATACTACAAGTCCAGGGACATCGGTGGACCACTGTGTAGCTTGCTGGGGTCAGGGGCCCTTAGGTGGAGGGCCAGGGGGCACCCTGGGGCCTATACTGCAAGTCCATTAAAAGAGGTAGACCCATGGGTAGCTTGCTGGGGTCAGGCGCCCCTAGGTGAAGGGCCAGGGAGCACCCAGAGGCCTATACTGTAAGCCCAGGGAGGGAGGTGGACCCCTGGGTAGCTTGCTGGGGTCAGGGTCCCCTAGGTGGAGGGCCTGGGGGCACACTGGGGCCTATACTGCAAGTCCAGGAAGAGAGGTGGACCCCTGGGTAGCTTGCTGGGGTAAGGGTCCCCTAGGTGGAGGGCCAGGGGGCACACTGGGGCCTATACTGCAAGTCCAGGGAGATCGGTGGACCCCTGGGTAGCTTGCTGGGGTCAGAGGCCCCTAGGTGGATGGCCAGGGGGCACCCTATGGGCTATACTGCAAGTCCAGGAAGAGAGGTGGACCCCTGGGTAGCTTGCCGGGGTCAGAGGCCCCTAGGTGAAGGGCCAAGGGGCACCCTGGGGCCTATACTGCAAGTCCAGGGACATCGGTGGACCTCTGGGTAGCTTGCTGGGGTCATAAGCTCCTAGGTGGAGGGCCAGGGGGCACCCTGGGGCCTACACTGCAAGTCCAGGGAGAGATGTGGACCCCTGGGTAGCTTGCTGGGGACAGGGGCCCCTAGGTTGAGGTCCAGGGGGCACCCTGGGGCCTATACTGCAAGTCCAGGGACATCGGTGGACCCCTGGGTAGCTTGCTGGTGTCAGAGGCCCCTAGGTGGATGGCCAGGGGGCACCCTATGGGCTATACTGCAAGTCCAGGAAGAGAGGTGGACCCCTGGGTAGCTTGCCGGGGTCAGAGGCCCCTAGGTGAAGGGCCAAGGGGCACCCTGGGGCCTATACTGCAAGTCCAGGGACATCGGTGGACCCCTGGGTAGCTTGCTGGGGTCATAAGCTCCTAGGTGGAGGGCCAGGGGGCACCCTGGGGCCTACACTGCAAGTCCAGGGAGAGATGTGGACCCCTGGGTAGCTTGCTGGGGACAGGGGCCCCTAGGTTGAGGTCCAGGGGGCACCCTGGGGCCTATACTGCAAGTCCAGGGACATCGGTGGACCCCTGGGTAGCTTGCTGGTGTCAGGGGCCCTTAGGTGGAGGGCCAGGGGGCACCCTTGGGCCTATACTGCAAGTCCAGGGAGTGAGGTGTACTCCTGGGTAGCTTGCTGGGGTCAGAGGCCCCTAGGTGGAGGGCCAGGGGGCACCCTGGGGCCTATACTGCAAGTCCAGGAAGAGAGGTGGACCCCTGGGTAGCTTGCTGGGGTCAGGGGCCCCTAGGTGAAAGGCCAGGGGGCACCCTGAGGCCTATACTGCAAGTCCAGGAAGAGAGGTGGACCCCTGGGTAGCTTGCTGGGGTCAGGGGCCCCTAGGTGGAGGTCCAGGGGGCACCCTGGGGCCTATACTGCATGTCCAGGGACATCGGTGGACCCCTGGGTAGCATGCTGGGGTCAGGGGCCCTTAGGTGGAGGGCCAGGGGGCACCCTGAGGCCTATACTGCAAGTCCAGGGAGATCAGTGGACCCCTAGGTAGCTTGCTGTGGTCAAAGACCCCTATGTGGAGGGCCATAAGGTCCCCTGGGGCCTATACTGCAAGTCCAGGGAGTGAGGTGCACTCCTGGGTAGCTTGCTGGGGTCAGAGACCCCTAGGTGGAGGGCCAGGGGCACCCTGGGGCCTATACTGCAAATCCAGGGACATCGGTGGACCACTGGGTAGCTTGCGGGGGTCAGAGGCCCCTAAGTGGAGGGCCAGGGGGCACCCTGGGGCCTATACTGGAAGCCCAGGGAGGGAGGTGGACCCCTGGGTAGCTTGCTGGGGTCAGGGTCCCCTAGGTGGAGGGCCAGGGGTCAACCTGTGGGCTATACTGCAAGTCCAGGAAGAGAGGTGGACCCCTGGGTAGCTTGCTGGGGTCATAGGCTCCTAGGTGGAGGGCCAGGGGGCACCCTGGGGCCTACACTGCAAGTCCAGGAAGAGAGGTGGACCCCTGGGTAGCTTGCTGGGGTCATAGGCTCCTAGGTGGAGGGCCAGGGGGCACCCTGGGGCCTATACTGCAAGCCCAGGAAGAGAGGTTGACCCCTGGGTAGCTTGCTGGGGCCAGAGGCCCATAGGTGGAGGGCCAGGAGGCACCCTTGGGCCTATACTGCAAGTCCAGGGACATCGGTGGACCACTGGGTAGTTTGCTGGGGTCAGGGCCCTTAGGTGGAGGGCCAGGGGGCACCCTGGGGCCTATACTGCAAGTCCAGGAAGAGAGGTAGACCCCTGGGTAGCTTGCTGGGGTCAGGCGCCCCTAGGTGAAGGGCCAGGGAGCACCCTGAGGCCTACACTGCAAGCCCAGGTAGGGAGGTGGACCCCTGGGTAGCTTGCTGGGGTCAGGGTACCCTAGGTGGAGGGCCAGGGGGCACACTGGGGCCTATACTGCAAGTCCAGGGAGTGAGGTGGACTCCCGGGTAGCTTGCTGGGGTCAGAGGCCCCTAGGTGGAGGGCCAGGGGGCACCCTGGGGCCTATACTGCAAGTCCAGGGACATCGGTGGACCCCTGGGTAGCTTGCTGGGGTCAGAGGCCCCTAGGTGGAGGGCCAGGGGGCACCCTGGGGCCTATACTGCAAGTCCAGGAACATCGGTGGACCACTGGGTAGCTTGCTAGGGTCAGGGGCCCTTAGGTGGAGGGCCAGGGGGCACCCTGGGGCCTATACTGCAAGTCCAGGAAGAGAGGTTGACCCCTGGGTAGCTTGCTGAAGTCTGGAGACCCTAGGTGGAGGGCCAGGGGGCACCCTGGGGCCTATACTGCAAGAACAAGGACATCGGTGGACCGCTGGGTAGCTTGCGGGGGTCATAGGCTTCTAGGTGGAGGGCCAGGGGGCACCCTGGGGCCTATACTGCAAGTCCAGGAAGAGAGGTGGACCTCTGGGTAGCTTGCTGGGGTCAGGGGCCCCTAGGTGAAAGGCCAGGGGGCACCCTGAGGCCTATACTGCAAGTCCAGGAAGAGAGGTGGACCCCTGGGTAGCTTGCTGGGGTCAGGGGCCCCTAGGTGGAGGTCCAGGGGGCACCCTGGGGCCTATACTGCATGTCGAGGGACATCGGTGGACCCCTGGGTAGCATGCTGGGGTCAGGGGCCCTTAGGTGGAGGGCCAGGGGGCACCCTGAGGCCTATACTGCAAGTCCAGGGAGATCAGTGGACCCCTGGGTAGCTTGCTGTGGTCAAAGACCCTTATGTGGAGGGCCAGAAGGTCCCCTGGGGCCTATACTGCAAGTCCAGGGAGTGAGGTGCACTCCTGGGTAGCTTGCTGGGGTCAGAGACCCCTAGGTGGAGGGCCAGGGGGCACCCTGGGGCCTATACTGCAAGTCCATGGACATCGGTGGACCCCTGGGTAGCTTGCTGGGGTCAGAGGCCCCTAGGTGGAGGGCCAGGGTGCACCCTGGGGCCTATACTACAAGTCCAGGGACATCGGTGGACCACTGTGCAGCTTGCTGGTGTCAGGGGCCCTTAGGATGAGGGCCAGGGGGCACCCTGGGGCCTATACTGCAAGTCCAGGAAGAGAGGTAGACCCCTGGGTAGCTTGCTGGGGTCAGGCGCCCCTGGGTGAAGGGCCAGGGAGCACCCAGAGGCCTATACTGCAAGCCCAGGGAGGGAGGTGGACCCCTGGGTAGATTGCTGGGGTCAGGGTTCCCTAGGTGGAGGGCCTGGGGGCACACTGGGGCCTATATTGCAAGTCCAGGAAGAGAGGTGGACCCCTGGGTAGCTTGCAGGGGTCAGAGGCCCCTAGGTGGAGGGCCAGGGGTTCCCCTGGGGCCTACATTGCACGTCCAGGAAGAGAGGTGGACCCCTGGGTAGCTTGCTGGGGTCAGGCGCCCCTAGGTGGAGGGCCAGGGAGCACCCTGAGGCCTATACTGCAAGCCCAGGGAGAGAGGTGGACCCCTGGGTAGCTTGCTGGGGTCAGGGTCCCCTGGGTGGATGGCCAGGGGGCACCCTGTGGGCTATACTGCAAGTCTAGGAAGAGAGGTGGACCCCTGGGTAGCTTGCTGGGGTCAGAGGCCCCTAGGTGGAGGGCCAAGGGGCACCCTGGGGCCTATACTGCAAGTCCAGGGACAACGGTGGACCCCTGGGTAGCTTGCTGGGGTCAGAGGCCCCTAGGTGGAGGGCCAACGGTTCCCCTGGGGCCTATACTGCAAGTCCAGGGAGTAAGGTTGACTTCTGGGTAGCTTGATGGGGTCATAGGCTCCTAGGTGGAGGGCCAGGGGGCACCCTGGGGCCTACACTGCAAGTCCAGGGAGAGATGTGGACCCCTGGGTAGCTTGCTGGGGTCAGGGGCCCCTAGGTTGAGGTCCAGGGGGCACCCTGGGGCCTATACTGCAAGTCCAGGGACATCGGTGGACCCCTGGGTAGCTTGCTGGGGTCAGGGGCCCTTAGGTGGAGGGCCAGGGGGCACCCTTGGGCCTATACTGCAAGTCCAGGGAGTGAGGTGGACTCCCGGGTAGCTTGCTGGGGTCAGAGGCCCCTAGGTGGAGGGCCAGGGGGCACCCTGGGGCCTATACTGCAAGTCCAGGAAGAGAGGTGGACCCCTGTGTAGCTTGCTGGGGTCAGGGGCCCCTAGGTGGAGGGCCAGGTGGCAGCCTGTGGGCTATACTGCAAGTCCAGGAAGAGAGGTTGACCCCTGGGTAGCTTGCTGGGGCCAGAGGCCCATAGGTGGAGGGCCAAGGGGCACCCTGGGGCCTATACTGCAAGTCCAGGGACATCGGTGGACCACTGGGTAGCTTGCTGGGGTCAGGGGCTCTTAGGTGGAGGGCCAGGGGGCACCCTGGGGCCTATAGTGCAAGTCCAGGAAGAGAGGTAGACCCCTGGGTAGCTTGCTGGGGTCAGGCGCCCCTAGGTGAAGGGCCAGGGAGCACCCTGAGGCCTATACTGCAAGCCCAGGGAGGGAGGTGGACCCCTGGGTAGCTTGCTGGGGTCAGGGTCCCCTAGGTGGAGGGCCAGGGGGCACACTTGGGCCTATACTGCAAGTCCAGGAAGAGAGGTGGACCCCTGGGTAGCTTGCTGGGGTCAAAGGCCCCTTGGTGAAGGGCCAGGGGGCACCCTGGGGCCTATACTGCAAGTCCAGGGAGATTGGTTGGACCCCTGGGTAGCTTGCTGGGGTCAGAGGCCCCTAGGTGGAGGGCCAGGGGTTCCCCTGGGGCCTATATTGCAAGTCCAGGAAGAGAGGTGGACCCCTGGGTAGCTTGCTGGGGTAAGGGTCCCCTAGGTGGAGGGCCAGGGGGCACACTGGGGCCTATACTGCAAGTCCAGGGAGATCGGTAGACCCCTGGGTAGCTTGCTGGGGTCAGAGGCCCCTAGGTGGATGGCCAGGGGGCACCCTTTGGGCTATACTGCAAGTCCAGGAAGAGAGGTGGACCCCTGGGTAGCTTGCCGGGGTCAGAGGCCCCTAGGTGGAGGGCCAAGGGGCACCCTGGGGCCTATACTGCAAGTCCAGGGACATCGGTGGACCCCTGGGTAGCTTGCTGGGGTCATAGGCTCCTAGGTGGAGGGCCAGGGGGCACCCTGGGGCCTACACTGCAAGTCCAGGGAGAGATGTGGACCCCTGGGTAGCTTGCTGGGGTCAGGGGCCCCTAGGTTGAGGTCCAGGGGGCACCCTGGGGCCTATACTGCAAGTCCAGGGACATCGGTGGACCCCTGGGTAGCTTGCTGGGGTCAGGGGCCCTTAGGTGGAGGGCCAGGGGGCACCCTTGGGCCTATACTGCAAGTCCAGGGAGTGAGGTGGACTCCTGGGTAGCTTGCTGGGGTCAGAGGCCCCTAGGTGGAGGGCCAGGGGGCACCCTGGGGCCTATACTGCAAGTCCAGGGACATCGGTGGACCCCTGGGTAGCTTGCTGGGGTCAGAGGCCCCTAGGTGGAGGGCAAGGGGGCACCCTGGGGCCTTTACTGCAAGTCCAGGAACATCGGTGGACCACTGGGTAGCTTGCTGGGGTCAGGGGCCCTTAGGTGGAGGGCCAGGGGGCACCCTGGGGCCTATACTGCAAGTCCAGGAAGAGAGGTTGACCGCTGGGTAGCTTGCTGAAATCTGGAGCCCCTAGGTGGAGGGCCAGGGGGCACACTGGGGCCTATACTGCAAGTCCAGGAAGAGAGGTGGACCCCTGGGTAGCTTGCTGGGGTCAGAGGCCCCTAGGTGAAGTGCCAGGGGGCACCCTGGGGCCTATACTACAAATCCAAGGAGAACGGTGGACCGCTGGGTAGCTTGCGGGGGTCAGAGGTCCCTAAGTGGAGGGCAAGGGGGCACCCTGGGGCTTATACTGCAAGTCTAGGAAGAGAGGTGGACCGCTGGGTAGCTTGCGGGGGTCAGAGGTCCCTAAGTGGAGGGCAAGGGGGCACCCTGGGGCCTATACTGCAAGTCCAGGAAGAGAGGTTGACCCCTGGGTAGCTTGCTGAAGTCTGGAGCCCCTAGGTGGAGGGCCAGGGGGCACACTGGGGCCTATACTGCAAGTCCAGGAAGAGAGGTGGACCCCTGGGTAGCTTGCTGGGGTCAGGCGCCCCTGGGTGAAGGGCCAGGGAGCACCCTGAGGCCTATACTGCAAGCCCAGGGAGGGAGGTGGACCCCTGGGTAGCTTGCTGGGGTCAGGGGCCTCTAGGTTGAGGTCCAGGGGGCATCCTGGGGCCTGTACTGCAAGTCCAGGGACATCGGTGGACCCCTGAGTAGCTTGCTGGGGTCAGAGGCCCCTAGGTGGAGGGCCAGGGGATCCCCTGGAGCCTATACTGCAAGTCCAGGGAGTGAGGTGGACTTCTGGGTAGCTTGCTGGGGTCATAGGCTTCTAGGTGGAGGGCCAGGGGGCACCCTGGGGCCTATACTGCAAGTCCAGGGAGAGATGTGGACCCCTGGGTAGCTTGCTGGGGTCAGGGGTCCTTAGGTTGAGGTTCAGGGGGCATCCTGGGGACTATACTGCAAGTCCAGGAAGAGAGGTGGACCCCTGGGTAGCTTGCTGGGGTCAGGGGCCCCTAGGTGGAGGTCCAGGGGGCACCCTGGGGCCTATACTGCAAGTCCAGGGACATCGGTGGACCCCTGGGTAGCTTGCTGGGGTCAGGGGCCCTTAGTTGGAGGGCCAGGGGGCACCCTGAGGCCTAAACTGCAAGTCCAGGGAGATCAGTGGACCCCTGGGTAGCTTGCTGAGGTCAGAGACCCCTATGTGGAGGGCCAGAATGTCCCCTGGGGCCTATACTGCAAGTCCAGGGAGTGACGTGCACTCCTGGGTAGCTTGCTGGGATCAGAGGCCCCTAGGTGGAGTGCCAGGGGGCTCCCTGGGGCCTATACTGCAAGTCCAGGGACATCGGTGGACCCCTGGGTAGCTTGCTGGGGTCAGAGGCCCCTAGTTGGAGGGCCAGGGGGCACCCTGGGGCCTATACTACAAGTCCAGGGACATCGGTGGACCACTGTGTAGCTTGCTGGGGTCAGGGGCCCTTAGGTGGAGGGCCAGGGGGCACCCTGGGGCCTATACTGCAAGTCCAGGAAGAGAGGTAGACCCATGGGTAGCTTGCTGGGGTCCGGCACCCCTAGGTGAAGGGCCAGGGAGCACCCAGAGGCCTATACTGCAAGCCCAGGGAAGGAGGTGGACCCCTGGGTAGCTTGCTAGGGTCAGGGGCCCCTAGGTGGAGGGCAAGGGGGCACCCTGGGGCCTATACTACAAGTCCATGAACATCGGTGGACCACTGGGTAGCTTGCTGGGGTCAGGGGCCCTTAGGTGGAGGGCCAGGGGGCACCCTGGGGCCTATACTGCAAGTCCAGGAAGAGAGGTTGACCGCTGGGTAGCTTGCTGAAATCTGGAGCCCCTAGGTGGAGGGCCAGGGGGCACACTGGGGCCTATACTGCAAGTCCAGGAAGAGAGGTGGACCCCTGGGTAGCTTGCTGGGGTCAGGCGCCCCTGGGTGAAGGGCCAGGGAGCACCCTGAGGCCTATACTGCAAGCCCAGGGAGGGAGGTGGACCCCTGGGTAGCTTGCTGGGGTCAGGGGCCTCTAGGTTGAGGTCCAGGGGGCATCCTGGGAACTGTACTGCAAGTCCAGGGACATTGGAGGACCCCTGGGTAGCTTGCTGGGGTCAGAGGCCCCTAGGTGGAGGGCCAGGGGATCCCCTGGAGCCTATACTGCAAGTCCAGGGAGTGAGGTGGACTTCTGGGTAGCTTGATGGGGTCATAGGCTTCTCGGTGGAGGGCCAGGGGGCACCCTGGGGCCTATACTGCAAGTCCAGGGAAGGAGGTGGACCCCTGGGTAGCTTGCTGGGGTCAGGGTCCCCTAGGTGGAGGGCCTGGGGGCACACTGGGGCCTATACTGCAAGTCCAGGAAGAGAGGTGGACCCCTGGGTAGCTTGCAGGGGTCAGAGGCCCCTAGGTGGAGGGCCAGGGGTTCCCCTGGGGCCTATATTGCAAGTCCAGGAAGAGAGGTGGACCCCTGGGTAGCTTGCTGGGGTCAGGGTCGCCTAGGTGGAGGGCCAGGGGGCACACTGGGGCCTATACTGCAAGTCCAGGGAGATCGGTGGACCCCTGGGTAGCTTGCTGGGGTCAGAGGCCCCTAGGTGGAGGGCCAGGGGTTCCCCTGGGGCCTATATTGCGAGTCCAGGAAGAGAGGTGGACCCCTGGGTAGCTTGCTGGGGTAAGGCGCCCCTAGGTGGAGGGCCAGGGAGCACCCTGAGGCCTATACTGCAAGTCCAGGAAGAAAGGTTGACCCCTGGGTAGCTTGCTGGGGTCAGGGTCCCCTAGGTGGAGGGCCAGGGGGCACCCTGGGGCCTATACTGCAAGTCCAGGGACATCAGTGGACCCCTGGGTAGCTTGCTGGGGTCAGAGGCCCCTAGGTGGAGGGCCAGGGGGCTCCCTGGGGCCTATACTGCAAGTCCAGGAACATTGGTGGACCACTGGGTAGCTTGCTAGGGTCAGGGGCCCTTAGGTAGAGGGCCAGGGGGCACCCTGGGGCCTATACTGCAAGTCCAGGAAGAGAGGTTGACCCCTGGGTAGCTTGCTGAAGTCTGGAGCCCCTAGGTGGAGGGCCAGGGGGCACACTGGGGCCTATACTGCAAGTCCAGGAAGAGAGGTGGACCCCTGGGTAGCTTGCTGGGGTCAGAGGCCCCTAGGTGAAGGGCCAGGGGGCACCCTGGGGCCTATACTGCAAGTCCAAGGACATCGGTGGACCGCTGGGTAGCTTGCGGGGGTCAGAGGCCCCTAAGTGGAGGGCCAGGGGGCACCCTGGGGCCTATACTGGAAGCCCAGGGAGGGAGGTGGACCCCTGGGTAGCTTGCTGGGGTCAGGGTCCCCTAGGTGGAGGGCCAGGGGTCACCTTGTGGGCTATACTGCAAGTCCAGGAAGAGAGGTGGACCCCTGGGTAGCTTGCTGGGGTCATAGGCTCCTAGGTGGAGGGCCAGGGGGCACCCTGGGGCCTATACTGCAATTCCAGAAAGAGAGGTGGACCCCTGGGTAGCTTGCTGGGTTCATAGGCTCCTAGCTGGAGGGCCAGGGGGCACCCTGGGGCCTACACTGCAAGTCCAGGGACATCGGTGGACCCCTGGGTAGCTTGCTGGGGTTAGAGGCCCCTAGGTGGAGGGCCAGGGGTTCCCCTGGGGCCTATACTGCAAGTCCAGGGAGTGAGGTGGACTTCTGGGTAGCTTGCTGGGGTCATAGGCTCCTAGGTGGAGGGCCAGGGGGCACCCTGGGGCCTACACTGCAAGTCCAGGTAGAGATGTGCACCCCTGGGTAGCTTGCTGGGGTCAGGGGCCCCTAGGTGGAGGACCAGGGGGCACCCTGGGGCCTATACTGCAAGTCCAGGGACATCGGTGGACCCCTGGGTAGCTTGCTGGGGTCAGGGGCCCTTAGGTGGAGGGCCAGGGGGCACCCTGAGGCCTATACTGCAAGTCCAGGGACATCGGTGGACCCCTGGGTAGCTTGCTGGTTCCAGAGGCCCATAGGTGGAGGGCCAGGGGGCACCCTGGGGCCTATACTGCAAGACCAGGGACATCGGTGGACCCCTGGGTAGCTTGCTGGGGTCATAGGATTCTAGGTGGAGGGCCAGGGGGCATCCTGGGGCCTATACTGCAAGTCCAGGAAGAGAGGTGGACCCCTGTGTAGCTTGCTGGGGTCAGGGGCCCCTAGGTGGAGGGCCAGGTGGCAGCCTGTGGGCTATACTGCAAGTCCAGGAAGAGAGGTTGACCCCTGGGTAGCTTGCTGGGGCCAGAGGCCCATAGGTGGAGGGCCAAGGGGCACCCTGGAGCCTATACTGCAAGTCCAGGGACATCGGTGGACCACTGGGTAGCTTGCTGGGGTCAGGGGCCCTTAGGTGGAGGGCCAGGGGGCACCCTGGGGCCTATACTGCAAGTCCAGGAAGAGAGGTAGACCCCTGGGTAGCTTGCTGGGGTCAGGCGCCCCTAGGTGAAGGGCCAGGGAGCACCCTGAGTTCTATACTGCAAGCCCAGGGAGGGAGGTGGACCCCTGGGTAGCTTGCTGGGGTCAGGGTCCCCTAGGTGGAGGGCCAGGGGGCACACTGGGGCCTATACTGCAAGTCCAGGAAGAGAGGTGGACCCCTGGGTAGCTTGCTGGGGTCAGAGGCCCCTTGGTGAAGGGCCAGGAGGCAACCTGGGGCCTATACTGCAAGTTTAGGGAGATTGGTGGACCCCTGGGTAGCTTGCTGGGGTCAGAGGCCCCTAGGTGGAGGGCCAGGGGTTCCCCTGGGGCCTATATTGCAAGTCCAGGGACATCGGTGGACCCCTGGGTAGCTTGCTGGGGCCAGAGGCCCCTATGTGGAGGGGCAGGGGGCACCCTGGGGCCTATACTGCAAGTCCAGGGACATCGGTGGACCCCTGGGTAGCTTGCTGGGGCCAGAGGCCCATAGGTGGAGGGCCAGGGGGCACCCTGGGGCCTATACTGCAAGTCCAGGGACATCGGTGGACCCCTGGGTAGCTTGCTGGGGTCATAGGCTTCTAGGTGGAGGGCCAGGGGGCACCCTGGGGCCTATACTGCAAGCCCAGGGAAAGAGGTGGACCCCTGGGTAGCTTGCTGGGGTCAGGGGCCCCTAGGTGAAAGGCCAGGGGGCACCCTGAGGCCTATACTGCAAGTCCAGGAAGAGAGGTGGACCCCTGGGTAGCTTGCTGGGGTTAGGGGCCCCTAGGTGGAGGTCCAGGGGGCACCCTGGGGCCTATACTGCATGTCGAGGGACATCGGTGGACCCCTGGGTAGCTTGCTGTGGTCAAAGACCCCTATGTGGAGGGCCAGAAGGTCCCCTGGGGCCTATACTGCAAGTCCAGGGAGTGAGGTGCACTCCTGGGTAGCTTGCTGGGGTCAGAGACCCCTAGGTGGAGGGCCAGGGGGCACCCTGGGGCCTATACTGCAAGTCCAGGGACATCGGTGGACCCCTGGGTAGCTTGCTGGGGTCAGAGGCCCCTAGGTGGAGGGCCAGGGGGCACCTTGGGGCCTATACTACAAGTCCAAGGACATCGGTGGACCACTGTGCAGCTTGCTGGTGTCAGGGGCCCTTAGGTGGAGGGCCAGGGGGCACCCTGGGGCCTATACTGCAAGTCCAGGAAGAGAGGTAGACCCCTGGGTAGCTTGCTGGGGTCAGGCGCCCCTAGGTGAAGGGCCAGGGAGCACCCAGAGGCCTATACTGCAAGCCCAGGGAGGGAGGTGGACCCCTGGGTAGCTTGCTGGGGTCAGGGTTCCCTAGGTGGAGGGCCTGGGGGCACACTGGGGCCTATACTGCAAGTCCAGGAAGAGAGGTGGACCCCTGGGTAGCTTGCAGGGGTCAGAGGCCCCTAGGTGGAGGGCCAGGGGTTCCCCTGGGGCCTACATTGCACGTCCAGGAAGAGAGGTGGACCCCTGGGTAGCTTGCTGGGGTCAGGCGCCCCTAGGTGAAGGGCCAGGGGGCACCCTGGGGCCTATACTGCAAGCCCAGGGAAGGAGGTGGACCCCTGGGTAGCTTGCTGGGGTCAGGGTCCCCTAGGTGGATGGCCAGGGGGCACCCTGTGGGCTATACTGCAAGTCTAGGAAGAGAGGTGGACCCCTGGGTAGCTTGCTGGGGTCAGAGGCCCCTAGGTGAAGGGCCAAGGGGCACCCTGGGGCCTATACTGCAAGTCCAGGGACAACGGTGGACCCCTGGGTAGCTTGCTGGGGTCAGAGGCCCCTAGGTGGAGGGCCAGGGGTTCCCCTGGGGCCTATACTGCAAGTCCAGGGAGTAAGGTTGACTTCTGGGTAGCTTGATGGGGTCATAGGCTCCTAGGTGGAGGGCCAGGGGGCACCCTGGGGCCTACACTGCAAGTCCAGGGAGAGATGTGGACCCCTGGGTAGCTTGCTGGGGTCAGGGGCCCCTAGGTTGAGGTCCAGGGGGCACCCTGGGGTCTATACTGCAAGTCCAGGGACATCGGTGGACCCCTGGGTAGCTTGCTGGGGTCAGGGGCCCTTAGGTGGAGGGCCAGGGGGCACCCTTGGGCCTATACTGCAAATCCAGGGAGTGAGGTGGACTCCCGGGTAGCTTGCTGGGGTCAGAGGCCCCTAGGTGGAGGGCCAGGGGGCACCCTGGGGCCTATACTGCAAGTCCAGGAAGAGAGGTGGATCCCTGTGTAGCTTGCTGGGGTCAGGGGCCCCTAGGTGGAGGGCCAGGTGGCAGCCTGTGGGCTATACTGCAAGTCCAGGAAGAGAGGTCACCCCTGGGTAGCTTGCTGGGGCCAGAGGCCCATAGGTGGAGGGCCAAGGGGCACCCTGGGGCCTATACTGCAAGTCCAGGGACATAGGTGGACCACTGGGTAGCTTGCTGGGGTCAGGGGCCCTTAGGTGGAGGGCCAGGGGGCACCTTGGGGCCTATACTGGAAGTCCAGGAAGAGAGGTAGACCCCTGGGTAGCTTGCTGGGGTCAGGCGCCCCTAGGTGAAGGGCCAGGGAGCACCCTGAGGCCTATACTGCAAGCCCAGGGAGGGAGGTGGACCCCTGGGTAGCTTGCTGGGGTCAGGGTCCCCTAGGTGGAGGGCCAGGGGGCACACTGGGGCCTATACTGCAAGTCCAGGAAGAGAGGTGGACCCCTGGGTAGCTTGCTGGGGTCAGAGGCCCCTTGGTGAAGGGCCAGGGGGCACCCTGGGGCCTATACTGCAAGTCCAGGGAGATTGGTTGGACCCCTGGGTAGCTTGCTGGGGTCAGAGGCCCCTAGGTGGAGGGCCAGGGGTTCCCCTGGGGCCTATATTGCAAGTCCAGGGACATCGGTGGACCCCTGGGTAGCTTGCTGGGGCCAGAGGCCCCTAGGTGGAGGGCCAGGGGGCACCCTGGGGCCTATACTGCAAGTCCAGGGACATCGGTGAACCCCTGGGTAGCTTGCTGGGGCCAGAGGCCCATAGGTGGAGGGCCAGGGGGCACCCTGGGGCCTATACTGCAAGTCCAGGGACATCGGTGGACCCCTGGGTAGCTTGCTGGGGTCATAGGCTTCTAGGTGGAGGGCCAGGGGGCACCCTGGGGCCTATACTGCAAGTCCAGGAAGAGAGGTGGACCCCTGGGTAGCTTGCTGGGGTCAGGGGCCCCTAGGTGAAAGGCCAGGGGGCACCCTGAGGCCTATACTGCAAGTCCAGGAAGAGAGGTGGACCCCTGGGTAGCTTGCTGGGGTCAGGGGCCCCTAGGTGGAGGTCCAGGGGGCACCCTGGGGCCTATACTGCATGTCCAGGGACATCGGTGGACCCCTGGGTAGCATGCTGGGGTCAGGGGCCCTTAGGTGGAGGGCCAGGGGGCACCCTGAGGCCTATACTGCAAGTCCAGGGAGTGAGGTGCACTCCTGGGTAGCTTGCTGGGGTCAGAGACCCCTAGGTGGAGGGCCAGGGGCACCCTGGGGCCTATACTGCAAGTCCATGGACATCGGTGGACCCCTGGGTAGCTTGCTAGGGTCAGGGGCCCTTAGGTGGAGGGCCAGGGGGCACCCTGGGGCCTATACTGCAAGTCCAGGAAGAGAGGTGGACCCCTGGGTAGCTTGCTGGGGTCAGGGGCCCCTAGGTGAAAGGCCAGGGGGCACCCTGAGGCCTATACTGCAAGTCCAGGGAGATCAGTGGACCCCTGGGTAGCTTGCTGTGGTCAAAGACCCCTATGTGGAGGGCCAGAAGGTCCCCTGGGGCCTATACTGCAAGTCCAGGGAGGGAGGTGGACCCCTGGGTAGCTTGCTGGGGTCAGGGTCCCCTAGGTGGAGGGCCAGGGGGCACACTGGGGCCTATACTGCAAGTCCAGGAAGAGAGGTGGACCCCTGGGTAGCTTGCTGGGGTCAGAGGCCCCTTGGTGAAGGGCCAGGGGGCACCCTGGGGCCTATACTGCAAGTCCAGGGAGATTGGTGGACCCCTGGGTAGCTTGCTGGGGTCAGAGGCCCGTAGGTGGAGGGCCAGGGGGCACCCTGGGGCCTATATTGCAAGTCCAGGGACATCGGTGGACCCCTGGGTAGCTTGCTGGGGCCAGAGGCCCCTAGGTGGAGGGCCAGGGGGCACCCTGGGGCCTATACTGCAAGTCCAGGGACATCGGTGGACCCCTGGGTAGCTTGCTGGGGCCAGAGGCCCATAGGTGGAGGGCCAGGGGGCACCCTGGGGCCTATACTGCAAGTCCAGGAAGAGAGGTAGACCCCTGGGTAGCTTGCTGGGGTCAGGCGCCCCTAGGTGAAGGACCAGGGAGCACCCAGAGGCCTATACTGCAAGTCCAGGGAGGGAGGTGGACCCCTGGGTAGCTTGCTGGGGTCAGGGTTCCCTAGGTGGAGGGCCTGGGGGCACACTGGGGCCTATACTGCAAGTCCAGGAAGAGAGGTGGACCCCTGGGTAGCTTGCAGGGGTCAGAGGCCCCTAGGTGGAGGACCAGGGGTTCCCCTGGGGCCTACATTGCACGTCCAGGAAGAGAGGTGGACCCCTGGGTAGCTTGCTGGGGTCAGGCGCCCCTAGGTGAAGGGCCAGGGAGCACCCTGAGGCCTATACTGCAAGCCCAGGGAGGGAGGTGGACCCCTGGGTAGCTTGCTGGGGTCAGGGTCCCCTAGGTGGATGGCCAGGGGGCACCCTGTGGGCTATACTGCAAGTCTAGGAAGAGAGGTGGACCCCTGGGTAGCTTGCTGGGGTCAGAGGCCCCTAGGTGGAGGGCCAAGGGGCACCCTGGGGCCTATACTGCAAGTCCAGGGACAACGGTGGACCCCTGGGTAGCTTGCTGGGGTCAGAAGCCCCTAGGTGGAGGGCCAGGGGTTCCCCTGGGGCCTATACTGCAAGTCCAGGGAGTAAGGTTGACTTCTGGGTAGCTTGATGGGGTCATAGGCTCCTAGGTGGAGGGCCAGGGGGCACCCTGGGGCCTACACTGCAAGTCCAGGGAGAGATGTGGACCCCTGGGTAGCTTGCTGGGGTCAGGGGCCCCTAGGTTGAGGTCCAGGGGGCACCCTGGGGCCTATACTGCAAGTCCAGGGACATCGGTGGACCCCTGGGTAGCTTGCTGGGGTCAGGGGCCCTTAGGTGGAGGGCCAGGGGGCACCCTGGGGCCTATACTGCAAGTCCAGGAACATCGGTGGACCACTGGGTAGCTTGCTAGGGTCAGAGGCCCCTAGGTGGAGGGCCAGGGGGCACCCTGGGGCCTATACTGCAAGTCCAAGGACATCGGTGGAACGCTGGGTAGCTTGCGGGGGTCATAGGCTTCTAGGTGGAGGGCCAGGGGGCACCCTGGGGCCTATACTGCAAGTCCAGGAAGAGAGGTGGACCTCTGGGTAGCTTGCTGGGGTCAGGGGCCCCTAGGTGAAAGGCCAGGGTGCACCCTGAGGCCTATACTGCAAGTCCAGGAAGAGAGGTGGACCCCTGGGTAGCTTGCTGGGGTCAGGGGCCCCTAGGTGGAGGTCCAGGGGGCACCCTGGGGCCTATACTGCATGTCGAGGGACATCGGTGGACCCCTGGGTAGCATGCTGGGGTCAGGGGCCCTTAGGTGGAGGGCCAGGGGGCACCCTGAGACTTATACTGCAAGTCCAGGGAGATCAGTGGACCCCTGGGTAGCTTGCTGTGGTCAAAGACCCCTATGTGGAGGGCCAGAAGGTCCCCTGGGGCCTATACTGCAAGTCCAGGGACATCGGTGGACCCCTGGGTAGCTTGCTGGGGTCAGAGGCCCCTAGTTGGAGGGCCAGGGGGCACCCTGGGGCCTATACTACAAGTCCAGGGACATCGGTGGACCACTGTGCAGCTTGCTGGTGTCAGGGGCCCTTAGGTGGAGGGCCAGGGGGCACCCTGGGGCCTATACTGCAAGTCCAGGAAGAGAGGTAGACCCCTGGGTAGCTTGCTGGGGTCAGGCGCCCCTAGGTGAAGGGCCAGGGAGCACCCAGAGGCCTATACTGCAAGCCCAGGGAGGGAGGTGGACCCCTGGGTAGATTGCTGGGGTCAGGGTTTCCTAAGTGGAGGGCCTGGGGGCACACTGGGGCCTATACTGCAAGTCCAGGAAGAGAGGTGGACCCCTGGGTAGCTTGCAGGGGTCAGAGGCCCCTAGGTGGAGGGCCAGGGGTTCCCCTGGGGCCTACATTGCACATCCAGGAAGAGAGGTGGACCCCTGGGTAGCTTGCTGGGGTCAGGCGCCCCTAGGTGGAGGGCCAGGGAGCACCCTGAGGCCTATACTGCAAGCCCAGGGAGGGAGGTGGACCCCTGGGTAGCTTGCTGGGGTCAGGGTCCCCTAGGTGGATGGCCAGGGGGCACCCTGTGGGCTATACTGCAAGTCTAGGAAGAGAGGTGGACCCCTGGGTAGCTTGCTGGGGTCAGAGGCCCCTAGGTGGAGGGCCAAGGGGCACCCTGGGGCCTATACTGCAAGTCCAGGGACAACGGTGGACCCCTGGGTAGCTTGCTGGGGTCAGAGGCCCCTAGGTGGAGGGCCAACGGTTCCCCTGGGGCCTATACTGCAAGTCCAGGGAGTAAGGTTGACTTCTGGGTAGCTTGATGGGTTCATAGGCTCCTAGGTGGAGGGCCAGGGGGCACCCTGGGGCCTACACTGCAAGTCCAGGGAGAGATGTGGACCCCTGGGTAGCTTGCTGGGGTCAGGGGCCCCTAGGTTGAGGTCCAGGGGGCACCCTGGGGCCTATACTGCAAGTCCAGGGACATCGGTGGACCCCTGGGTAGCTTGCTGGGGTCAGGGGCCCTTAGGTGGAGGGCCAGGGGGCACCCTTGGGCCTATACTGCAAGTCCAGGGAGTGAGGTGGACTCCCGGGTAGCTTGCTGGGGTCAGAGGCCCCTAGGTGGAGGGCCAGGGGGCACCCTGGGGCCTATACTGCAAGTCCAGGAAGAGAGGTGGACCCCTGTGTAGCTTGCTGGGGTCAGGGGCCCCTAGGTGGAGGGCCAGGTGGCAGCCTGTGGGCTATACTGCAAGTCCAGGAAGAGAGGTTGACCCCTGGGTAGCTTGCTGGGGCCAGAGGCCCATAGGTGGAGGGCCAAGGGGCACCCTGGGGCCTACACTGCAAGTCCAGGGACATCGGTGGACCACTGGGTAGCTTGCTGGGGTCAGGGGCCCTTAGGTGGAGGGCCAGGGGGCACCCTGGGGCCTATAGTGCAAGTCCAGGAAGAGAGGTAGACCCCTGGGTAGCTTGCTGGGGTCAGGCGCCCCTAGGTGAAGGGCCAGGGAGCACCCTGAGGCCTATACTGCAAGCCCAGGGAGGGAGGTGGACCCCTGGGTAGCTTGCTGGGGTCAGGGTCCCCTAGGTGGAGGGCCAGGGGGCACACTGGGGCCTATACTGCAAGTCCAGGAAGAGAGGTGGACCCCTGGGTAGCTTGCTGGGGTCAGAGGCCCCTTGGTGAAGGGCCAGGGGGCACCCTGGGGCCTATACTGCAAGTCCAGGGAGATTGGTTGGACCCCTGGGTAGCTTGCTGGGGTCAGAGGCCCCTAGGTGGAGGGCCAGGGGTTCCCCTGGGGCCTATATTGCAAGTCCAGGGACATCGGTGGACCCCTGGGTAGCTTGCTGGGGCCAGAGGCCCCTAGGTGGAGGGCCAGGGGGCACCCTGGGGCCTATACTGCAAGTCCAGGGACATCGGTGAACCCCTGGGTAGCTTGCTGGGGCCAGAGGCCCATAGGTGGAGGGCCAGGGGGCACCCTGGGGCCTATACTGCAAGTCCAGGGACATCGGTGGACCCCTGGGTAGCTTGCTGGGGTCAGGGGCCCTTAGGTGGAGGGCCAGGGGGCACCCTGGGGCCTATACTGCAAGTCCAGGAACATCGGTGGACCACTGGGTAGCTTGCTAGGGTCAGAGGCCCCTAGGTGGAGGGCCAGGGGGCACCCTGGGGCCTATACTGCAAGTCCAAGGACATCGGTGGAACGCTGGGTAGCTTGCGGGGGTCATAGGCTTCTAGGTGGAGGGCCAGGGGGCACCCTGGGGCCTATACTGCAAGTCCAGGAAGAGAGGTGGACCTCTGGGTAGCTTGCTGGGGTCAGGGGCCCCTAGGTGAAAGGCCAGGGTGCACCCTGAGGCCTATACTGCAAGTCCAGGAAGAGAGGTGGACCCCTGGGTAGCTTGCTGGGGTCAGGGGCCCCTAGGTGGAGGTCCAGGGGGCACCCTGGGGCCTATACTGCATGTCGAGGGACATCGGTGGACCCCTGGGTAGCATGCTGGGGTCAGGGGCCCTTAGGTGGAGGGCCAGGGGGCACCCTGAGACTTATACTGCAAGTCCAGGGAGATCAGTGGACCCCTGGGTAGCTTGCTGTGGTCAAAGACCCCTATGTGGAGGGCCAGAAGGTCCCCTGGGGCCTATACTGCAAGTCCAGGGACATCGGTGGACCCCTGGGTAGCTTGCTGGGGTCAGAGGCCCCTAGTTGGAGGGCCAGGGGGCACCCTGGGGCCTATACTACAAGTCCAGGGACATCGGTGGACCACTGTGCAGCTTGCTGGTGTCAGGGGCCCTTAGGTGGAGGGCCAGGGGGCACCCTGGGGCCTATACTGCAAGTCCAGGAAGAGAGGTAGACCCCTGGGTAGCTTGCTGGGGTCAGGCGCCCCTAGGTGAAGGGCCAGGGAGCACCCAGAGGCCTATACTGCAAGCCCAGGGAGGGAGGTGGACCCCTGGGTAGATTGCTGGGGTCAGGGTTTCCTAAGTGGAGGGCCTGGGGGCACACTGGGGCCTATACTGCAAGTCCAGGAAGAGAGGTGGACCCCTGGGTAGCTTGCAGGGGTCAGAGGCCCCTAGGTGGAGGGCCAGGGGTTCCCCTGGGGCCTACATTGCACATCCAGGAAGAGAGGTGGACCCCTGGGTAGCTTGCTGGGGTCAGGCGCCCCTAGGTGGAGGGCCAGGGAGCACCCTGAGGCCTATACTGCAAGCCCAGGGAGGGAGGTGGACCCCTGGGTAGCTTGCTGGGGTCAGGGTCCCCTAGGTGGATGGCCAGGGGGCACCCTGTGGGCTATACTGCAAGTCTAGGAAGAGAGGTGGACCCCTGGGTAGCTTGCTGGGGTCAGAGGCCCCTAGGTGGAGGGCCAAGGGGCACCCTGGGGCCTATACTGCAAGTCCAGGGACAACGGTGGACCCCTGGGTAGCTTGCTGGGGTCAGAGGCCCCTAGGTGGAGGGCCAACGGTTCCCCTGGGGCCTATACTGCAAGTCCAGGGAGTAAGGTTGACTTCTGGGTAGCTTGATGGGTTCATAGGCTCCTAGGTGGAGGGCCAGGGGGCACCCTGGGGCCTACACTGCAAGTCCAGGGAGAGATGTGGACCCCTGGGTAGCTTGCTGGGGTCAGGGGCCCCTAGGTTGAGGTCCAGGGGGCACCCTGGGGCCTATACTGCAAGTCCAGGGACATCGGTGGACCCCTGGGTAGCTTGCTGGGGTCAGGGGCCCTTAGGTGGAGGGCCAGGGGGCACCCTTGGGCCTATACTGCAAGTCCAGGGAGTGAGGTGGACTCCCGGGTAGCTTGCTGGGGTCAGAGGCCCCTAGGTGGAGGGCCAGGGGGCACCCTGGGGCCTATACTGCAAGTCCAGGAAGAGAGGTGGACCCCTGTGTAGCTTGCTGGGGTCAGGGGCCCCTAGGTGGAGGGCCAGGTGGCAGCCTGTGGGCTATACTGCAAGTCCAGGAAGAGAGGTTGACCCCTGGGTAGCTTGCTGGGGCCAGAGGCCCATAGGTGGAGGGCCAAGGGGCACCCTGGGGCCTACACTGCAAGTCCAGGGACATCGGTGGACCACTGGGTAGCTTGCTGGGGTCAGGGGCCCTTAGGTGGAGGGCCAGGGGGCACCCTGGGGCCTATAGTGCAAGTCCAGGAAGAGAGGTAGACCCCTGGGTAGCTTGCTGGGGTCAGGCGCCCCTAGGTGAAGGGCCAGGGAGCACCCTGAGGCCTATACTGCAAGCCCAGGGAGGGAGGTGGACCCCTGGGTAGCTTGCTGGGGTCAGGGTCCCCTAGGTGGAGGGCCAGGGGGCACACTGGGGCCTATACTGCAAGTCCAGGAAGAGAGGTGGACCCCTGGGTAGCTTGCTGGGGTCAGAGGCCCCTTGGTGAAGGGCCAGGGGGCACCCTGGGGCCTATACTGCAAGTCCAGGGAGATTGGTTGGACCCCTGGGTAGCTTGCTGGGGTCAGAGGCCCCTAGGTGGAGGGCCAGGGGTTCCCCTGGGGCCTATATTGCAAGTCCAGGGACATCGGTGGACCCCTGGGTAGCTTGCTGGGGCCAGAGGCCCCTAGGTGGAGGGCCAGGGGGCACCCTGGGGCCTATACTGCAAGTCCAGGGACATCGGTGAACCCCTGGGTAGCTTGCTGGGGCCAGAGGCCCATAGGTGGAGGGCCAGGGGGCACCCTGGGGCCTATACTGCAAGTCCAGGGACATCGGTGGACCCCTGGGTAGCTTGCTGGGGTCATAGGCTTCTAGGTGGAGGGCCAGGGGGCACCCTGGGGCCTATACTGCAAGTCCAGGAAGAGAGGTGGACCCCTGGGTAGCTTGCTGGGGTCAGGGGCCCCTAGGTGAAAGGCCAGGGGGCACCCTGAGGCCTATACTGCAAGTCCAGGAAGAGAGGTGGACCCCTGGGTAGCTTGCTGGGGTCAGGGGCCCCTAGGTGGAGGTCCAGGGGGCACCCTGGGGCCTATACTGCATGTCCAGGGACATCGGTGGACCCCTGGGTAGCATGCTGGGGTCAGGGGCCCTTAGGTGGAGGGCCAGGGGGCACCCTGAGGCCTATACTGCAAGTCCAGGGAGTGAGGTGCACTCCTGGGTAGCTTGCTGGGGTCAGAGACCCCTAGGTGGAGGGCCAGGGGCACCCTGGGGCCTATACTGCAAGTCCATGGACATCGGTGGACCCCTGGGTAGCTTGCTAGGGTCAGGGGCCCTTAGGTGGAGGGCCAGGGGGCACCCTGGGGCCTATACTGCAAGTCCAGGAAGAGAGGTGGACCCCTGGGTAGCTTGCTGGGGTCAGGGGCCCCTAGGTGAAAGGCCAGGGGGCACCCTGAGGCCTATACTGCAAGTCCAGGGAGATCAGTGGACCCCTGGGTAGCTTGCTGTGGTCAAAGACCCCTATGTGGAGGGCCAGAAGGTCCCCTGGGGCCTATACTGCAAGTCCAGGGAGGGAGGTGGACCCCTGGGTAGCTTGCTGGGGTCAGGGTCCCCTAAGTGGAGGGCCAGGGGGCACACTGGGGCCTATACTGCAAGTCCAGGAAGAGAGGTGGACCCCTGGGTAGCTTAATGGGGTCAGAGGCCCCTTGGTGAAGGGCCAGGGGGCACGCTGGGGCCTATACTGCAAGTCCAGGGAGATTGGTGGACCCCTGGGTAGCTTGCTGGGGTCAGAGGCCCATAGGTGGAGGGCCAGGGGGCACCCTGGGGCCTATATTGCAAGTCCAGGGACATCGGTGGACCCCTGGGTAGCTTGCTGGGGCCAGAGGCCCCTAGGTGGAGGGCCAGGGGGCACCCTGGGGCCTATACTGCAAGTCCAGGGACATCGGTGGACCCCTGGGTAGCTTGCTGGGGCCAGAGGCCCATAGGTGGAGGGCCAGGGGGCACCCTGGGGCCTATACTGCAAGTCCAGGAAGAGAGGTAGACCCCTGGGTAGCTTGCTGGGGTCAGGCGCCCCTAGGTGAAGGACCAGGGAGCACCCAGAGGCCTATACTGCAAGTCCAGGGAGGGAGGTGGACCCCTGGGTAGCTTGCTGGGGTCAGGGTTCCCTAGGTGGAGGGCCTGGGGGCACACTGGGGCCTATACTGCAAGTCCAGGAAGAGAGGTGGACCCCTGGGTAGCTTGCAGGGGTCAGAGGCCCCTAGGTGGAGGACCAGGGGTTCCCCTGGGGCCTACATTGCACGTCCAGGAAGAGAGGTGGACCCCTGGGTAGCTTGCTGGGGTCAGGCGCCCCTAGGTGAAGGGCCAGGGAGCACCCTGAGGCCTATACTGCAAGCCCAGGGAGGGAGGTGGACCCCTGGGTAGCTTGCTGGGGTCAGGGTCCCCTAGGTGGATGGCCAGGGGGCACCCTGTGGGCTATACTGCAAGTCTAGGAAGAGAGGTGGACCCCTGGGTAGCTTGCTGGGGTCAGAGGCCCCTAGGTGGAGGGCCAAGGGGCACCCTGGGGCCTATACTGCAAGTCCAGGGACAACGGTGGACCCCTGGGTAGCTTGCTGGGGTCAGAAGCCCCTAGGTGGAGGGCCAGGGGTTCCCCTGGGGCCTATACTGCAAGTCCAGGGAGTAAGGTTGACTTCTGGGTAGCTTGATGGGGTCATAGGCTCCTAGGTGGAGGGCCAGGGGGCACCCTGGGGCCTACACTGCAAGTCCAGGGAGAGATGTGGACCCCTGGGTAGCTTGCTGGGGTCAGGGGCCCCTAGGTTGAGGTCCAGGGGGCACCCTGGGGCCTATACTGCAAGTCCAGGGACATCGGTGGACCCCTGGGTAGCTTGCTGGGGTCAGGGGCCCTTAGGTGGAGGGCCAGGGGGCACCCTGGGGCCTATACTGCAAGTCCAGGAACATCGGTGGACCACTGGGTAGCTTGCTAGGGTCAGGGGCCCTTAGGTGGAGGGCCAGGGGGCACCCTGGGGCCTATACTGCAAGTCCAGGAAGAGAGGTTGACCCCTGGGTAGCTTGCTGAAGTCTGGAGCCCCTAGGTGGAGGGCCAGGGGGCACACTGGGGCCTATACTGCAAGTCCAGGAAGAGAGGTGGACCCCTGGGTAGCTTGCTGGGGTCAGAGGCCCCTAGGTGAAGGGCCAGGGGGCACCCTGGGGCCTATACTGCAAGTCCAAGGACATCGGTGGACCACTGGGTAGCTTGCGGGGGTCAGAGGCCCCTAAGTGGAGGGCCAGGGGGCACCCTGGGGCCTATACTGGAAGCCAACGGAGGGAGGTGGACCCCTGGGTAGCTTGCTGGGGTCAGGGTCCCCTAGGTGGAGGGCCAGGGGTCAACCTGTGGGCTATACTGCAAGTCCAGGAAGAGAGGTGGACCCCTGGGTAGCTTGCTGGGGTCATAGGCTCCTAGGTGGAGGGCCAGGGGGCACCCTGGGGCCTACACTGCAAGTCCAGGAAGAGAGGTGGACCCCTGGGTAGCTTGCTGGGGTCATAGGCTCCTAGGTGGAGGGCCAGGGGGCACCCTGGGGCCTATACTGCAAGTCCAGGAAGAGAGGTTGACCCCTGGGTAGCTTGCTGGGGCCAGAGGCCCATAGGTGGAGGGCCAGGGGGCACCCTTGGGCCTATACTGCAAGTCCAGGGACATCGGTGGACCACTGGGTAGTTTGCTGGGGTCAGGGGCCCTTAGGTGGAGGGCCAGGGGGCACCCTGGGGCCTATACTGCAAGTCCAGGGAGATCGGTGGACCCCTGGGTAGCTTGCTGGGGTCAGAGGCCCCTAGGTGGAGGGCCAGGGGTTCCCATGGGGCCTATATTGCAAGTCCAGGAAGAGAGGTGGACCCCTGGGTAGCTTGCTGGGGTCAGTGTCCCCTAGGTGGATGGCCAGGGGGCACCCTGAGGCCTATACTGCAAGCCCAGGGAGGGAGGTGGACCCCTGGGTAGCTTGCTGGGGTCAGGGGCCTCTAGGTTGAGATCCAGGGGGCATCCTGGGGCCTGTAGTGCAAGTAAAGGGACATCGGTGGACCCCTGGGTAGCTTGCTGGGGTCAGAGGCCCCTAGGTGGAGGGCCAGGGGATCCCCTGGAGCCTATACTGCAAGTCCAGGGAGTGAGGTGGACTTCTGGGTAGCTTGCTGGGGTCATAGGCTTCTAGGTGGAGGGCCAGGGGGCACCCTGGGGCCTATACTGCAAGTCCAGGGAGAGATGTGGACCCCTGGGTAGCTTGCTGGGGTCAGGGGCCCCTAGGTTGAGGTCCAGGGGGCATCCTGGGTACTATACTGCAAGTCCAGGAAGAGAGGTGGACCCCTGGGTAGCTTGCTGGGGTCAGGGGCCCCTAGTTGGAGGTCCAGGGGGCACCCTGGGGCCTATACTGCAAGTCCAGGGACATCGGTGGACCCCTGGGTAGCTTGCTGGGGTCAGGGGCCCTTAGGTGGAGGGCCAGGGGGCACCCTGAGGCCTATACTGCAAGTACAGGGAGATCAGTGGACCCCTGGGTAGCTTGCTGAGGTCAGAGACCCCTATGTGGAGGGCCAGAAGGTCCCCTGGGGCCTATACTGCAAGTCTGGGGAGTGAGGTGCACTCCTGGGTAGCTTGCTGGGGTCAGAGGCCCCTAGGTGGAGGGCCAGGGGTTCCCCTGGGGCCTATATTGCAAGTCCAGGAAGAGAGGTGGACCCCTGGGTAGCTTGCTGGGGTAAGGGTCCCCTAGGTGGAGGGCCAGGGGGCACCCTGGGGCCTATACTGCAAGTCCATTAAAAGAGGTAGACCCATGGATAGCTTGCTGGGGTCAGGCGCCCCTAGGTGGAGGGCCAGGGAGCACCCAGAGGCCTATACTGTAAGCCCAGGGAGGGAGGTGGACCCCTGGGTAGCTTGCTGGGGTCAGGGTCCCCTAGGTGGAGGGCCTGGGGGCACACTGGGGCCTATACTGCAAGTCCAGGAAGAGAGGTGGACCCCTGGGTAGCTTGCAGGGGTCAGAGGCCCCTAGGTGGAGGGCCAGGGGTTCCCCTGGGGCCTATATTGCAAGTCCAGGAAGAGAGGTGGACCCCTGGGTAGCTTGCTGGGGTAAGGGTCCCCTAGGTGGAGGGCCAGGGGGCACACTGGGGCCTATACTGCAAGTCCAGGGAGATCGGTGGACCCCTGGGTAGCTTGCTGGGGTCAGAGGCCCCTAGGTGGATGGCCAGGGGGCACCCTATGGGCTATACTGCAAGTCCAGGAAGAGAGGTGGACCCCTGGGTAGCTTGCCGGGGTCAGAGGCCCCTAGGTGGAGGGCCAAGGGTTCCCCTGGGGCCTATACTGCAAGTCCAGGGACATCGGTGGACCCCTGGGTAGCTTGCTGGGGTCATAGGCTCCTAGGTGGAGGGCCAGGGGGCACCCTGGGGCCTACACTGCAAGTCCAGGGAGAGATGTGGACCCCTGGGTAGCTTGCTGGGGTCAGGGGCCCCTAGGTTGAGGTCCAGGGGGCACCCTGGGGCCTATACTGCAAGTCCAGGGACATCGGTGGACCCCTGGGTAGCTTGCTGGGGTCAGGGGCCCTTAGGTGGAGGGCCAGGGGGCACCCTTGGGCCTATACTGCAAGTCCAGGGAGTGAGGAGGACTCCTGGGTAGCTTGCTGGGGTCAGAGGCCCCTAGGTGGAGGGCCAGGGGGCATCCTGGGGCCTATACTGCAAGTCCAGGAAGAGAGGTGGACCCCTGGGTAGCTTGCTGGGGTAAGGGGCCCCTAGGTGAAAGGCCAGGGGGCACCCTGAGGCCTATACTGCAAGTCCAGGAAGAGAGGTGGACCCCTGGGTAGCTTGCTGGGGTCAGGGGCCCCTAGGTGGAGGTCCAGGGGGCACCCTGGGGCCTATACTGCATGTCCAGGGACATCGGTGGACCCCTGGGTAGCATGCTGGGGTCAGGGGCCCTTAGGTGGAGGGCCAGGGGGCACCCTGAGGCCTATACTGCAAGTCCAGGGAGATCAGTGGACCCCTGGGTAGCTTGCTGTGGTCAAAGACCCCTATGTGGAGGGCCAGAAGGTCCCCTGGGGCCTATACTGCAAGTCCAGGGAGTGAGGTGCACTCCTGGGTAGCTTGCTGGGGTCAGAGACCCCTAGGTGGAGGGCCAGGGGCACCCTGGGGCCTATACTGCAAGTCCAGGGACATCGGTGGACCACTGGGTAGCTTGCGGGGGTCAGAGGCCCCTAAGTGGAGGGCTAGGGGGCACCCTGGGGCCTATACTGGAAGCCCAGGGAGGGAGGTGGACCCCTGGGTAGCTTGCTGGGGTCAGGGTCCCCTAGGTGGAGGGCCAGGGGTCAACCTGTGGGCTATACTGCAAGTCCAGGAAGAGAGGTGGACCCCTGGGTAGCTTGCTGGGGTCATAGGCTCCTAGGTGGAGGGCCAGGGGGCACCCTGGGGCCTACACTGCAAGTCCAGGAAGAGAGGTGGACCCCTGGGTAGCTTGCTGGGGTCGTAGGCTCCTTGGTGGAGGGCCAGGGGGCACCCTGGGGCCTATACTGCAAGTCCAGGAAGAGAGGTTGACCCCTGGGTAGCTTGCTGGGGCCAGAGGCCCATAGGTGGAGGGCCAGGGGGCACCCTTGGGCCTATACTGCAAGTCCAGGGACATCGGTGGACCACTGGGTAGTTTGCTGGGGTCAGGGGCCCTTAGGTGGAGGGCCAGGGGGCACCCTGGGGCCTATACTGCAAGTCCAGGAAGAGAGGTAGACCCCTGGGTAGCTTGCTGGGGTCAGGCGCCCCTAGGTGAAGGGCCAGGGAGCACCCTGAGGCCTATACTGCAAGCCCAGGGAGGAAGGTGGACCCCTGAATAGCTTGCTGGGGTCAGGGTCCCCTAGATGGAGGGCCAGGGGGCACACTGGGGCCTATACTGCAAGTCCAGGAAGAGAGGTGGACCCCTGGGTAGCTTGCTGGGGTCAGAGGCCCCTTGGTGAAGGGCCAGGGGGCACCCTGGGGCCTATACTGCAAGTCCAGGGAGATCGGTGGACCCCTGGGTAGCTTGCTGGGGTGAGAGGCCCCTAGGGGGAGGGCCAGGGGTTCCCCTGGGGCCTATATTGCAAGTCATGGAAGAGAGGTGGACCCCTGGGTAGCTTGCTGGGGTCAGGGTCCCCTAGGTGGAGGGCCAGGGGTCAACCTGTGGGCTATACTGCAAGTCCAGGAAGAGAGGTGGACCCCTGGGTAGCTTGCTGGGGTCATAGGCTCCTAGGTGGAGGGCCAGGGGGCACCCTGGGGCCTACACTGCAAGTCCAGGAAGAGAGGTGGACCCCTGGGTAGCTTGCTGGGGTCATAGGCTCCTTGGTGGAGGGCCAGGGGGCACCCTGGGGCCTATACTGCAAGTCCAGGAAGAGAGGTTGACCCCTGGGTAGCTTGCTGGGGCCAGAGGCCCATAGGTGGAGGGCCAGGGGGCACCCTTGGGCCTATACTGCAAGTCCAGGGACATCGGTGGACCACTGGGTAGTTTGCTGGGGTCAGGGGCCCTTAGGTGGAGGGCCAGGGGGCACCCTGGGGCCTATACTGCAAGTCCAGGAAGAGAGGTAGACCCCTGGGTAGCTTGCTGGGGTCAGGCGCCCCTAGGTGAAGGGCCAGGGAGCACCCTGAGGCCTATACTGCAAGCCCAGGGAGGAAGGTGGACCCCTGAATAGCTTGCTGGGGTCAGGGTCCCCTAGGTGGAGGGCCAGGGGGCACACTGGGGCCTATACTGCAAGTCCAGGAAGAGAGGTGGACCCCTGGGTAGCTTGCTGGGGTCAGAGGCCCCTTGGTGAAGGGCCAGGGGGCACCCTGGGGCCTATACTGCAAGTCCAGGGAGATCGGTGGACCCCTGGGTAGCTTGCTGGGGTGAGAGGCCCCTAGGTGGAGGGCCAGGGGTTCCCCTGGGGCCTATATTGCAAGTCATGGAAGAGAGGTGGACCCCTGGGTAGCTTGCTGGGGTAAGGCGCCCCTAGGTGAAGGGCCAGGGAGCACCCTGAGGCCTTTACTGCAAGCCCAGGGAGGGAGGTGGACCCCTGGGTAGCTTGCTGGGGTCAGTGTCCCCTAGGTGGATGGCCAGGGGGCACCCTGTGGGCTATACTGCAAGTCCAGGAAGAGAGGTGGACCCCTGGGTAGCTTGCTGGGGTAAGAGGCCCCTAGGTGGAGGGCCAAGGGGCACCCTGGGGCCTATACTGCAAGTCCAGGGACATCGGTGGACCACTGGGTAGCTTGCTGGGGTCAGAGGCCCCTAAGTGGAGGGCCAGGGGTTCCCCTGGGGCCTATAATGCAAGTCCAGGGAGTAAGGTGGACTTTTGGGTAGCTTGATGGGCTCATAAGCTAATAGGTGGAGGGCCAGAGGGCACCCTGGGGCCTACACTGCAAGTCCAGGGAGAGATGTGGACCCCTGGGTAGCTTGCTGGGGTCAAGGGCCCCTAGGTTGAGGTCCAGGGGGGACCCTGGGGCCTATAATGCAAGTCCAGGGACATCGGTGGACCCTTGGGTAGCTTGCTGGGGTCAGGGGCCCTTAGGTGGAGGGCCAGGGGGCACCCTTGGGCCTATACTGCAAGTCCAGGGAGTGAGGTGGACTCCTGGGTAGCTTGCTGGGGTCAGAGGCCCCTAGGTGGAGGGCCAGGGGGCACCCTGGGGCCTATACTGCAAGTCCAGGGACATCGGTGGACCCCTGGGTAGCTTGCTGGGGTCAGAGGCCCCTAGGTGGAGGGCCAGGGGGCACCCTGGGGCCTATACTACAAGTCCAGGGACATCGGTGGACCACTGTGTAGCTTGCTGGTGTCAGGGGCCCTTAGGTGGAGGGCCAGGGGGCACCCTGGGGCCTATACTGCAAGTCCAGGAAGAGAGGTAGACCCCTGGGTAGCTTGCTGGGGTCAGGCGCCCCTAGGTGAAGGGCCAGGGAGCACCCACAGGCCTATACTGCAAGTCCAGGGAGTGAGGTGGACTACCGGGTAGCTTGCTGGTGTCAGAGGCCCCTAGGTGAACGGCCAGGGGGCACCCTGGGGCCTATACTGCAAGTCCAGGGACATCGGTGGACCCCTGGGTAGCTTGCTGGGGTCAGAGGCCCCTAGGTGGAGGGCCAGGGGGCACCCTGGGGCCTATACTGCAAGTCCAGGAACATCGGTGGACCACTGGGTAGCTTGCTGGGGTCAGGGGCCCTTAGATGGAGGGCCAGGGGGCACCCTGGGGCCTATACTGCAAGTCTAGGAAGAGAGGGTGACCCCTGGGTAGCTTGCTGAAGTCTGGAGCCCCTAGGTGGAGGGCCAGGGGGCACACTGGGGCCTATACTGCAAGTCCAGGAAGAGAAGTGGACCCCTGGGTAGCTTGCTGGGGTCAGGGGCCCTTAGGTGGAGGGCCAGGGGGCACCCTGGGGCCTATACTGCAAGTCCAGGAAGAGAGGTGGACCCCTGGGTAGCTTGCTGGGGTCAGAGGCCCCTAGGTGAAGGGCCAGGGGGCACCCTGGGGCCTATACTGCAAGTCCAAGGACATCGGTGGACCACTGGGTAGCTTGCGGGGGTCAGAGGCCCCTAAGTGGAGGGCCAGGGGGCACCCTGGGGCCTATACTGGAAGCCAACGGAGGGAGGTGGACCCCTGGGTAGCTTGCTGGGGTCAGGGTCCCCTAGGTGGAGGGCCAGGGGTCAACCTGTGGGCTATACTGCAAGTCCAGGAAGAGAGGTGGACCCCTGGGTAGCTTGCTGGGGTCATAGGCTCCTAGGTGGAGGGCCAGGGGGCACCCTGGGGCCTACACTGCAAGTCCAGGAAGAGAGGTGGACCCCTGGGTAGCTTGCTGGGGTCATAGGCTCCTAGGTGGAGGGCCAGGGGGCACCCTGGGGCCTATACTGCAAGTCCAGGAAGAGAGGTTGACCCCTGGGTAGCTTGCTGGGGCCAGAGGCCCATAGGTGGAGGGCCAGGGGGCACCCTTGGGCCTATACTGCAAGTGAAGGGACATCGGTGGACCACTAGGTAGTTTGCTGGGGTCAGGGGCCCTTAGGTGGAGGGCCAGGGGGCACCCTGGGGCCTATACTGCAAGTCCAGGAAGAGAGGTAGACCCCTGGGTAGCTTGCTGGGGTCAGGCGCCCCTAGGTGAAGGGCCAGGCAGCACCCTGAGGCCTATACTGCAAGCCCAGGGAGGGAGGTGGACCCCTGGGTAGCTTGCTGGGGTCAGGGTCCCATAGGTGGAGGGCCAGGGGGCACACTGGGGCCTATACTGCAAGTCCAGGAAGAGAGGTGGACCCCTGGGTAGCTTGCTGGGGTCAGAGGCCCCTAGGTGGAGGGCCAGGGGTTCCCTTGGGGCCTATATTGCAAGTCCAGGAAGAGAGGTGGACCCCTGGGTAGCTTGCTGGGGTAAGGCGCCCCTAGGTGAAGGGCCAGGGAGCACCCTGAGGCCTTTACTGCAAGCCCAGGGAGGGAGATGGACCCCTGGGTAGCTTGCTGGGGTCAGTGTCCCCTAGGTGGATGGCCAGGGGGCACCCTGAGGCCTATACCGCAAGCCCAGGGAGGGAGGTGGACCCCTGGGTAGCTTGCTGGGGTCAGGGGCCTCTAGGTTGAGGTCCAGGGGGCATCCTGGGGCCTGTACTGCAAGTAAAGGGACATCGGTGGACCCCTGGGTAGCTTGCTGGGGTCAGAGGCCCCTAGGTGGAGGGCCAGGGGATCCCCTGGAGCCTATACTGCAAGTCCAGGGAGTGAGGTGGACTTCTGGGTAGCTTGCTGGGGTCATAGGCTTCTAGGTGGAGGGCCAGGGTGCACCATGGGGCCTATACTGCAAGTCCAGGGAGAGATATGGACCCCTGGGTAGCTTGCTGGGGTCAGGGGCCGCTAGGTTGAGGTCCAGGGGGCATCCTGGGGACTATACTGCAAGTCCAGGAAGAGAGGTGGACCCCTGGGTAGCTTGCTGGGGTCAGGGGCCCCTAGTTGGAGGTTCAGGGGGCACCCTGGGGCCTATACTGCAAGTCCAGGGACATTGGTGGACCCCTGGGTAGCTTGCTGGGGTCAGGGGCCCTTAGGTGGAGGGCCAGGGGGCACCCTGAGGCCTATACTGCAAGTACTGGGAGATCAGTGGACCCCTGGGTAGCTTGCTGAGGTCAGAGACCCCTATGTGGAGGGCCAGAAGGTCCCCTGGGGCCTATACTGCAAGTCCAGGGAGTGAGGTGCACTCCTGGGTAGCTTGCTGGGGTCAGAGGCCCCTAGGTGGAGGGCCAGGGGGCTCCCTGGGGCCTATACTGCAAGTCCAGGGACATCGGTGGACCCCTGGGTAGCTTGATGGGGTCAGAGGCCCCTAGGTGGAGGGCCAGGGGGCACCCTGGGGCCTATACTACAAGTCCAGGGACATCGGTGGACCACTGTGTAGCTTGCTGGGGTCAGGGGCCCTTAGGTGGAGGGCCAGGGGGCACCCTGGGGCCTATACTGCAAGTCCATTAAAAGAGGTAGACCCATGGGTAGCTTGCTGGAATCAGGCGCCCCTAGGTGAAGGGCCAGGGAGCACCCAGAGGCCTATACTGTAAGCCCAGGGAGGGAGGTGGACCCCTGGGTAGCTTGCTGGGGTCAGGGTCCCCTAGGTGGAGGGCCTGGGGGCACACTGGGGCCTATACTGCAAGTCCAGGAAGAGAGGTGGACCCCTGGGTAGCTTGCTGGGGTAAGGGTCCCCTAGGTGGAGGGCCAGGGGGCACACTGGGGCCTATACTGCAAGTCCAGGGAGATCGGTGGACCCCTGGGTAGCTTGCTGGGGTCAGAGGCCCCTAGGTGGATGGCCAGGGGGCACCCTATGGGCTATACTGCAAGTCCAGGAAGAGAGGTGGACCCCTGGGTAGCTTGCCGGGGTCAGAGGCCCCTAGGTGGAGGGCCAAGGGGCACCCTGGGGCCTATACTGCAAGTCCAGGGACATCGGTGGACCCCTGGGTAGCTTGCTGGGGTCATAGGCTCCTAGGTGGAGGGCCAGGGGGCACCCTGGGGCCTACACTGCAAGTCCAGGGAGAGATGTGGACCCCTGGGTAGCTTGCTGGGGACAGGGGCCCCTAGGTTGAGGTCCAGGGGGCACCCTGGGGCCTATACTGCAAGTCCAGGGACATCGGTGGACCCCTGGGTAGCTTGCTGGTGTCAGGGGCCCTTAGGTGGAGGGCCAGGGGGCACCCTTGGGCCTATACTGCAAGTCCAGGGAGTGAGGTGGACTCCTGGGTAGCTTGCTGGGGTCAGAGGCCCCTAGGTGGAGGGCCAGGGGGCACCCTGGGGCCTATACTGCAAGTCCAGGAAGAGAGGTGGACTCCTGGGTAGCTTGCTGGGGTCAGGGGCCCCTAGGTGAAAGGCCAGGGGGCACCCTGAGGCCTATACTGCAAGTCCAGGAAGAGAGGTGGACCCCTGGGTAGCTTGCTGGGGTCAGGGGCCCCTAGGTGAAAGGCCAGGGGGCACCCTGAGGCCTATACTGCAAGTCCAGGGACATCGGTGGACCCCTGGGTAGCATGCTGGGGTCAGGGGCCCTTAGGTGGAGGGCCAGGGGGCACCCTAAGGCCTATACTGCAAGTCCAGGGAGATCAGTGGACCCCTAGGTAGCTTGCTGTGGTCAAAGACCCCTATGTGGAGGGCCATAAGGTCCCCTGGGGCCTATACTGCAAGTCCAGGGACATCGGTGGACCACTGGGTAGCTTGCGGGGGTCAGAGGCCCCTAAGTGGAGGGCCAGGGGGCACCCTGGGGCCTATACTGGAAGCCCAGGGAGGGAGGTGGACCCCTGGGTAGCTTGCTGGGGTCAGGGTCCCCTAGGTGGAGGGCCAGGGGTCAACCTGTGGGCTATACTGCAAGTCCAGGAAGAGAGGTGGACCCCTGGGTAGCTTGCTGGGGTCATAGGCTCCTAGGTGGAGGGCCAGGGGGCACCCTGGGGCCTACACTGCAAGTCCAGGAAGAGAGGTGGACCCCTGGGTAGCTTGCTGGGGTCATAGGCTCCTAGGTGGAGGGCCAGGGGGCACCCTGGGGCCTATACTGCAAGTCCAGGAAGAGAGGTTGACCCCTGGGTAGCTTGCTGGGGCCAGAGGCCCATAGGTGGAGGGCCAGGAGGCACCCTTGGGCCTATACTGCAAGTCCAGGGACATCGGTGGACCACTGGGTAGTTTGCTGGGGTCAGGGCCCTTAGGTGGAGGGCCAGGGGGCACCCTGGGGCCTATACTGCAAGTCCAGGAAGAGAGGTAGACCCCTGGGTAGCTTGCTGGGGTCAGGCGCCCCTAGGTGAAGGGCCAGGGAGCACCCTGAGGCCTACACTGCAAGCCCAGGTAGGGAGGTGGACCCCTGGGTAGCTTGTTGGGGTCAGGGTCCCCTAGGTGGAGGGCCAGGGGGCACACTGGGGCCTATACTGCAAGTCCAGGGAGTGAGGTGGACTCCCGGGTAGCTTGCTGGGGTCAGAGGCCCCTAGGTGGAGGGCCAGGGGGCACCCTGGGGCCTATACTGCAAGTCCAGGGACATCGGTGGACCCCTGGGTAGCTTGCTGGGGTCAGAGGCCCCTAGGTGGAGAGCCAGGGGGCACCCTGGGGCCTATACTGCAAGTCCAGGAACATCGGTGGACCACTGGGTAGCTTGCTAGGGTCAGGGGCCCTTAGGTGGAGGGCCAGGGGGCACCCTGGGGCCTATACTGCATGTCCAGGAAGAGAGGTTGACCCCTGGGTAGCTTGCTGAAGTCTGGAGCCCCTAGGTGGAGGGCCAGGGGGCACCCTGGGGCCTATACTGCAAGAACAAGGACATCGGTGGACCGCTGGGTAGCTTGCGAGGGTCATAGGCTTCTAGGTGGAGGGCCAGGGGGCACCCTGGGGCCTATACTGCAAGTCCAGGAAGAGAGGTGGACCTCTGGGTAGCTTGCTGGGGTCAGGGGCCCCTAGGTGAAAGGCCAGGGGGCACCCTGAGGCCTATACTGCAAGTCCAGGAAGAGAGGTGGACCCCTGGGTAGCTTGCTCGGGTCAGGGGCCCCTAGGTGGAGGGCCAGGGGGCACCCTGGGGCCTATACTGCAAGTCCATGGACATCGGTGGACCCCTGGGTAGCTTGCTGGGGTCAGAGGCCCCTAGGTGGAGGGCCAGGGGGCACCCTGGGGCCTATACTACAAGTCCAGGGACATCGGTGGACCACTGTGCAGCTTGCTGGTGTCAGGGGCCCTTAGGTGGAGGGCCAGGGGGCACCCTGGGGCCTATACTGCAAGTCCAGGAAGAGAGGTAGACCCCTGGGTAGCTTGCTGGGGTCAGGCGCCCCTAGGTGAAGGGCCAGGGAGCACCCAGAGGCCTATACTGCAAGTCCAGGAAGAGAGGTGGACCCCTGGGTAGCTTGCTGGGGTCAGAGGCCCCTTGGTGAAGGGCCAGGGGGCACCCTGGGGCCTATACTGCAAGTCCAGGGAGATTGGTTGGACCCCTGGGTAGCTTGCTGGGGTCAGAGGCCCCTAGGTGGAGGGCCAGGGGTTCCCCTGGGGCCTATATTGCAAGTCCAGGGACATCGGTGGACCCCTGGGTAGCTTGCTGGGGCCAGAGGCCCCTAGGTGGAGGGCCAGGGGGCACCCTGGGGCCTATACTGCAAGTCCAGGGACATCGGTGAACCCCTGGGTAGCTTGCTGGGGCCAGAGGCCCATAGGTGGAGGGCCAGGGGGCACCCTGGGGCCTATACTGCAAGTCCAGGGACATCGGTGGACCCCTGGGTAGCTTGCTGGGGTCATAGGCTTCTAGGTGGAGGGCCAGGGGGCACCCTGGGGCCTATACTGCAAGTCCAGGAAGAGAGGTGGACCCCTGGGTAGCTTGCTGGGGTCAGGGGCCCCTAGGTGAAAGGCCAGGGGGCACCCTGAGGCCTATACTGCAAGTCCAGGAAGAGAGGTGGACCCCTGGGTAGCTTGCTGGGGTCAGGGGCCCCTAGGTGGAGGTCCAGGGGGCACCCTGGGGCCTATACTGCATGTCCAGGGACATCGGTGGACCCCTGGGTAGCATGCTGGGGTCAGGGGCCCTTAGGTGGAGGGCCAGGGGGCACCCTGAGGCCTATACTGCAAGTCCAGGGAGTGAGGTGCACTCCTGGGTAGCTTGCTGGGGTCAGAGACCCCTAGGTGGAGGGCCAGGGGCACCCTGGGGCCTATACTGCAAGTCCATGGACATCGGTGGACCCCTGGGTAGCTTGCTAGGGTCAGGGGCCCTTAGGTGGAGGGCCAGGGGGCACCCTGGGGCCTATACTGCAAGTCCAGGAAGAGAGGTGGACCCCTGGGTAGCTTGCTGGGGTCAGGGGCCCCTAGGTGAAAGGCCAGGGGGCACCCTGAGGCCTATACTGCAAGTCCAGGGAGATCAGTGGACCCCTGGGTAGCTTGCTGTGGTCAAAGACCCCTATGTGGAGGGCCAGAAGGTCCCCTGGGGCCTATACTGCAAGTCCAGGGAGGGAGGTGGACCCCTGGGTAGCTTGCTGGGGTCAGGGTCCCCTAGGTGGAGGGCCAGGGGGCACACTGGGGCCTATACTGCAAGTCCAGGAAGAGAGGTGGACCCCTGGGTAGCTTAATGGGGTCAGAGGCCCCTTGGTGAAGGGCCAGGGGGCACGCTGGGGCCTATACTGCAAGTCCAGGGAGATTGGTGGACCCCTGGGTAGCTTGCTGGGGTCAGAGGCCCATAGGTGGAGGGCCAGGGGGCACCCTGGGGCCTATATTGCAAGTCCAGGGACATCGGTGGACCCCTGGGTAGCTTGCTGGGGCCAGAGGCCCCTAGGTGGAGGGCCAGGGGGCACCCTGGGGCCTATACTGCAAGTCCAGGGACATCGGTGGACCCCTGGGTAGCTTGCTGGGGCCAGAGGCCCATAGGTGGAGGGCCAGGGGGCACCCTGGGGCCTATACTGCAAGTCCAGGAAGAGAGGTAGACCCCTGGGTAGCTTGCTGGGGTCAGGCGCCCCTAGGTGAAGGACCAGGGAGCACCCAGAGGCCTATACTGCAAGTCCAGGGAGGGAGGTGGACCCCTGGGTAGCTTGCTGGGGTCAGGGTTCCCTAGGTGGAGGGCCTGGGGGCACACTGGGGCCTATACTGCAAGTCCAGGAAGAGAGGTGGACCCCTGGGTAGCTTGCAGGGGTCAGAGGCCCCTAGGTGGAGGACCAGGGGTTCCCCTGGGGCCTACATTGCACGTCCAGGAAGAGAGGTGGACCCCTGGGTAGCTTGCTGGGGTCAGGCGCCCCTAGGTGAAGGGCCAGGGAGCACCCTGAGGCCTATACTGCAAGCCCAGGGAGGGAGGTGGACCCCTGGGTAGCTTGCTGGGGTCAGGGTCCCCTAGGTGGATGGCCAGGGGGCACCCTGTGGGCTATACTGCAAGTCTAGGAAGAGAGGTGGACCCCTGGGTAGCTTGCTGGGGTCAGAGGCCCCTAGGTGGAGGGCCAAGGGGCACCCTGGGGCCTATACTGCAAGTCCAGGGACAACGGTGGACCCCTGGGTAGCTTGCTGGGGTCAGAAGCCCCTAGGTGGAGGGCCAGGGGTTCCCCTGGGGCCTATACTGCAAGTCCAGGGAGTAAGGTTGACTTCTGGGTAGCTTGATGGGGTCATAGGCTCCTAGGTGGAGGGCCAGGGGGCACCCTGGGGCCTACACTGCAAGTCCAGGGAGAGATGTGGACCCCTGGGTAGCTTGCTGGGGTCAGGGGCCCCTAGGTTGAGGTCCAGGGGGCACCCTGGGGCCTATACTGCAAGTCCAGGGACATCGGTGGACCCCTGGGTAGCTTGCTGGGGTCAGGGGCCCTTAGGTGGAGGGCCAGGGGGCACCCTGGGGCCTATACTGCAAGTCCAGGAACATCGGTGGACCACTGGGTAGCTTGCTAGGGTCAGGGGCCCTTAGGTGGAGGGCCAGGGGGCACCCTGGGGCCTATACTGCAAGTCCAGGAAGAGAGGTTGACCCCTGGGTAGCTTGCTGAAGTCTGGAGCCCCTAGGTGGAGGGCCAGGGGGCACACTGGGGCCTATACTGCAAGTCCAGGAAGAGAGGTGGACCCCTGGGTAGCTTGCTGGGGTCAGAGGCCCCTAGGTGAAGGGCCAGGGGGCACCCTGGGGCCTATACTGCAAGTCCAAGGACATCGGTGGACCACTGGGTAGCTTGCGGGGGTCAGAGGCCCCTAAGTGGAGGGCCAGGGGGCACCCTGGGGCCTATACTGGAAGCCAACGGAGGGAGGTGGACCCCTGGGTAGCTTGCTGGGGTCAGGGTCCCCTAGGTGGAGGGCCAGGGGTCAACCTGTGGGCTATACTGCAAGTCCAGGAAGAGAGGTGGACCCCTGGGTAGCTTGCTGGGGTCATAGGCTCCTAGGTGGAGGGCCAGGGGGCACCCTGGGGCCTACACTGCAAGTCCAGGAAGAGAGGTGGACCCCTGGGTAGCTTGCTGGGGTCATAGGCTCCTAGGTGGAGGGCCAGGGGGCACCCTGGGGCCTATACTGCAAGTCCAGGAAGAGAGGTTGACCCCTGGGTAGCTTGCTGGGGCCAGAGGCCCATAGGTGGAGGGCCAGGGGGCACCCTTGGGCCTATACTGCAAGTCCAGGGACATCGGTGGACCACTGGGTAGTTTGCTGGGGTCAGGGGCCCTTAGGTGGAGGGCCAGGGGGCACCCTGGGGCCTATACTGCAAGTCCAGGGAGATCGGTGGACCCCTGGGTAGCTTGCTGGGGTCAGAGGCCCCTAGGTGGAGGGCCAGGGGTTCCCATGGGGCCTATATTGCAAGTCCAGGAAGAGAGGTGGACCCCTGGGTAGCTTGCTGGGGTCAGTGTCCCCTAGGTGGATGGCCAGGGGGCACCCTGAGGCCTATACTGCAAGCCCAGGGAGGGAGGTGGACCCCTGGGTAGCTTGCTGGGGTCAGGGGCCTCTAGGTTGAGATCCAGGGGGCATCCTGGGGCCTGTAGTGCAAGTAAAGGGACATCGGTGGACCCCTGGGTAGCTTGCTGGGGTCAGAGGCCCCTAGGTGGAGGGCCAGGGGATCCCCTGGAGCCTATACTGCAAGTCCAGGGAGTGAGGTGGACTTCTGGGTAGCTTGCTGGGGTCATAGGCTTCTAGGTGGAGGGCCAGGGGGCACCCTGGGGCCTATACTGCAAGTCCAGGGAGAGATGTGGACCCCTGGGTAGCTTGCTGGGGTCAGGGGCCCCTAGGTTGAGGTCCAGGGGGCATCCTGGGTACTATACTGCAAGTCCAGGAAGAGAGGTGGACCCCTGGGTAGCTTGCTGGGGTCAGGGGCCCCTAGTTGGAGGTCCAGGGGGCACCCTGGGGCCTATACTGCAAGTCCAGGGACATCGGTGGACCCCTGGGTAGCTTGCTGGGGTCAGGGGCCCTTAGGTGGAGGGCCAGGGGGCACCCTGAGGCCTATACTGCAAGTACAGGGAGATCAGTGGACCCCTGGGTAGCTTGCTGAGGTCAGAGACCCCTATGTGGAGGGCCAGAAGGTCCCCTGGGGCCTATACTGCAAGTCTGGGGAGTGAGGTGCACTCCTGGGTAGCTTGCTGGGGTCAGAGGCCCCTAGGTGGAGGGCCAGGGGTTCCCCTGGGGCCTATATTGCAAGTCCAGGAAGAGAGGTGGACCCCTGGGTAGCTTGCTGGGGTAAGGGTCCCCTAGGTGGAGGGCCAGGGGGCACCCTGGGGCCTATACTGCAAGTCCATTAAAAGAGGTAGACCCATGGATAGCTTGCTGGGGTCAGGCGCCCCTAGGTGGAGGGCCAGGGAGCACCCAGAGGCCTATACTGTAAGCCCAGGGAGGGAGGTGGACCCCTGGGTAGCTTGCTGGGGTCAGGGTCCCCTAGGTGGAGGGCCTGGGGGCACACTGGGGCCTATACTGCAAGTCCAGGAAGAGAGGTGGACCCCTGGGTAGCTTGCAGGGGTCAGAGGCCCCTAGGTGGAGGGCCAGGGGTTCCCCTGGGGCCTATATTGCAAGTCCAGGAAGAGAGGTGGACCCCTGGGTAGCTTGCTGGGGTAAGGGTCCCCTAGGTGGAGGGCCAGGGGGCACACTGGGGCCTATACTGCAAGTCCAGGGAGATCGGTGGACCCCTGGGTAGCTTGCTGGGGTCAGAGGCCCCTAGGTGGATGGCCAGGGGGCACCCTATGGGCTATACTGCAAGTCCAGGAAGAGAGGTGGACCCCTGGGTAGCTTGCCGGGGTCAGAGGCCCCTAGGTGGAGGGCCAAGGGTTCCCCTGGGGCCTATACTGCAAGTCCAGGGACATCGGTGGACCCCTGGGTAGCTTGCTGGGGTCATAGGCTCCTAGGTGGAGGGCCAGGGGGCACCCTGGGGCCTACACTGCAAGTCCAGGGAGAGATGTGGACCCCTGGGTAGCTTGCTGGGGTCAGGGGCCCCTAGGTTGAGGTCCAGGGGGCACCCTGGGGCCTATACTGCAAGTCCAGGGACATCGGTGGACCCCTGGGTAGCTTGCTGGGGTCAGGGGCCCTTAGGTGGAGGGCCAGGGGGCACCCTTGGGCCTATACTGCAAGTCCAGGGAGTGAGGAGGACTCCTGGGTAGCTTGCTGGGGTCAGAGGCCCCTAGGTGGAGGGCCAGGGGGCACCCTGGGGCCTATACTGCAAGTCCAGGAAGAGAGGTGGACCCCTGGGTAGCTTGCTGGGGTAAGGGGCCCCTAGGTGAAAGGCCAGGGGGCACCCTGAGGCCTATACTGCAAGTCCAGGAAGAGAGGTGGACCCCTGGGTAGCTTGCTGGGGTCAGGGGCCCCTAGGTGGAGGTCCAGGGGGCACCCTGGGGCCTATACTGCATGTCCAGGGACATCGGTGGACCCCTGGGTAGCATGCTGGGGTCAGGGGCCCTTAGGTGGAGGGCCAGGGGGCACCCTGAGGCCTATACTGCAAGTCCAGGGAGATCAGTGGACCCCTGGGTAGCTTGCTGTGGTCAAAGACCCCTATGTGGAGGGCCAGAAGGTCCCCTGGGGCCTATACTGCAAGTCCAGGGAGTGAGGTGCACTCCTGGGTAGCTTGCTGGGGTCAGAGACCCCTAGGTGGAGGGCCAGGGGCACCCTGGGGCCTATACTGCAAGTCCAGGGACATCGGTGGACCACTGGGTAGCTTGCGGGGGTCAGAGGCCCCTAAGTGGAGGGCTAGGGGGCACCCTGGGGCCTATACTGGAAGCCCAGGGAGGGAGGTGGACCCCTGGGTAGCTTGCTGGGGTCAGGGTCCCCTAGGTGGAGGGCCAGGGGTCAACCTGTGGGCTATACTGCAAGTCCAGGAAGAGAGGTGGACCCCTGGGTAGCTTGCTGGGGTCATAGGCTCCTAGGTGGAGGGCCAGGGGGTACCCTGGGGCCTACACTGCAAGTCCAGGAAGAGAGGTGGACCCCTGGGTAGCTTGCTGGGGTCATAGGCTCCTAGGTGGAGGGCCAGGGGGCACCCTGGGGCCTATACTGCAAGTCCAGGAAGAGAGGTTGACCCCTGGGTAGCTTGCTGGGGCCAGAGGCCCATAGGTGGAGGGCCAGGGGGCACCCTTGGGCCTATACTGCAAGTCCAGGGACATCGGTGGACCACTGGGTAGTTTGCTGGGGTCAGGGGCCCTTAGGTGGAGGGCCAGGGGCCACCCTGGGGCCTATACTGCAAGTCCAGGAAGAGAGGTAGACCCCTGGGTAGCTTGCTGGGGTCAGGCGCCCCTAGGTGAAGGGCCAGGGAGCACCCTGAGGCCTATACTGCAAGCCCAGGGAGGAAGGTGGACCCCTGAATAGCTTGCTGGGGTCAGGGTCCCCTAGATGGAGGGCCAGGGGGCACACTGGGGCCTATACTGCAAGTCCAGGAAGAGAGGTGGACCCCTGGGTAGCTTGCTGGGGTCAGAGGCCCCTTGGTGAAGGGCCAGGGGGCACCCTGGGGCCTATACTGCAAGTCCAGGGAGATCGGTGGACCCCTGGGTAGCTTGCTGGGGTGAGAGGCCCCTAGGTGGAGGGCCAGGGGTTCCCCTGGGGCCTATATTGCAAGTCATGGAAGAGAGGTGGACCCCTGGGTAGCTTGCTGGGGTCAGGGTCCCCTAGGTGGAGGGCCAGGGGTCAACCTGTGGGCTATACTGCAAGTCCAGGAAGAGAGGTGGACCCCTGGGTAGCTTGCTGGGGTCATAGGCTCCTAGGTGGAGGGCCAGGGGGCACCCTGGGGCCTACACTGCAAGTCCAGGAAGAGAGGTGGACCCCTGGGTAGCTTGCTGGGGTCATAGGCTCCTAGGTGGAGGGCCAGGGGGCACCCTGGGGCCTATACTGCAAGTCCAGGAAGAGAGGTTGACCCCTGGGTAGCTTGCTGGGGCCAGAGGCCCATAGGTGGAGGGCCAGGGGGCACCCTTGGGCCTATACTGCAAGTCCAGGGACATCGGTGGACCACTGGGTAGTTTGCTGGGGTCAGGGGCCCTTAGGTGGAGGGCCAGGGGGCACCCTGGGGCCTATACTGCAAGTCCAGGAAGAGAGGTAGACCCCTGGGTAGCTTGCTGGGGTCAGGCGCCCCTAGGTGAAGGGCCAGGGAGCACCCTGAGGCCTATACTGCAAGCCCAGGGAGGAAGGTGGACCCCTGAATAGCTTGCTGGGGTCAGGGTCCCCTAGGTGGAGGGCCAGGGGGCACACTGGGGCCTATACTGCAAGTCCAGGAAGAGAGGTGGACCCCTGGGTAGCTTGCTGGGGTCAGAGGCCCCTTGGTGAAGGGCCAGGGGGCACCCTGGGGCCTATACTGCAAGTCCAGGGAGATCGGTGGACCCCTGGGTAGCTTGCTGGGGTGAGAGGCCCCTAGGTGGAGGGCCAGGGGTTCCCCTGGGGCCTATATTGCAAGTCATGGAAGAGAGGTGGACCCCTGGGTAGCTTGCTGGGGTAAGGCGCCCCTAGGTGAAGGGCCAGGGAGCACCCTGAGGCCTTTACTGCAAGCCCAGGGAGGGAGGTGGACCCCTGGGTAGCTTGCTGGGGTCAGTGTCCCCTAGGTGGATGGCAAGGGGGCACCCTGTGGGCTATACTGCAAGTCCAGGAAGAGAGGTGGACCCCTGGGTAGCTTGCTGGGGTAAGAGGCCCCTAGGTGGAGGGCCAAGGGGCACCCTGGGGCCTATACTGCAAGTCCAGGGACATCGGTGGACCACTGGGTAGCTTGCTGGGGTCAGAGGCCCCTAAGTGGAGGGCCAGGGGTTCCCCTGGGGCCTATAATGCAAGTCCAGGGAGTAAGGTGGACTTTTGGGTAGCTTGATGGGCTCATAAGCTAATAGGTGGAGGGCCAGAGGGCACCCTGGGGCCTACACTGCAAGTCCAGGGAGAGATGTGGACCCCTGGGTAGCTTGCTGGGGTCAAGGGCCCCTAGGTTGAGGTCCAGGGGGGACCCTGGGGCCTATAATGCAAGTCCAGGGACATCGGTGGACCCTTGGGTAGCTTGCTGGGGTCAGGGGCCCTTAGGTGGAGGGCCAGGGGGCACCCTTGGGCCTATACTGCAAGTCCAGGGAGTGAGGTGGACTCCTGGGTAGCTTGCTGGGGTCAGAGGCCCCTAGGTGGAGGGCCAGGGGGCACCCTGGGGCCTATACTGCAAGTCCAGGGACATCGGTGGACCCCTGGGTAGCTTGCTGGGGTCAGAGGCCCCTAGGTGGAGGGCCAGGGGGCACCCTGGGGCCTATACTACAAGTCCAGGGACATCGGTGGACCACTGTGTAGCTTGCTGGTGTCAGGGGCCCTTAGGTGGAGGGCCAGGGGGCACCCTGGGGCCTATACTGCAAGTCCAGGAAGAGAGGTAGACCCCTGGGTAGCTTGCTGGGGTCAGGCGCCCCTAGGTGAAGGGCCAGGGAGCACCCACAGGCCTATACTGCAAGTCCAGGGAGTGAGGTGGACTACCGGGTAGCTTGCTGGTGTCAGAGGCCCCTAGGTGAACGGCCAGGGGGCACCCTGGGGCCTATACTGCAAGTCCAGGGACATCGGTGGACCCCTGGGTAGCTTGCTGGGGTCAGAGGCCCCTAGGTGGAGGGCCAGGGGGCACCCTGGGGCCTATACTGCAAGTCCAGGAACATCGGTGGACCACTGGGTAGCTTGCTGGGGTCAGGGGCCCTTAGGTGGAGGGCCAGGGGGCACCCTGGGGCCTATACTGCAAGTCTAGGAAGAGAGGGTGACCCCTGGGTAGCTTGCTGAAGTCTGGAGCCCCTAGGTGGAGGGCCAGGGGGCACACTGGGGCCTATACTGCAAGTCCAGGAAGAGAAGTGGACCCCTGGGTAGCTTGCTGGGGTCAGGGGCCCTTAGGTGGAGGGCCAGGGGGCACCCTGGGGCCTATACTGCAAGTCCAGGAAGAGAGGTGGACCCCTGGGTAGCTTGCTGGGGTCAGAGGCCCCTAGGTGAAGGGCCAGGGGGCACCCTGGGGCCTATACTGCAAGTCCAAGGACATCGGTGGACCACTGGGTAGCTTGCGGGGGTCAGAGGCCCCTAAGTGGAGGGCCAGGGGGCACCCTGGGGCCTATACTGGAAGCCAACGGAGGGAGGTGGACCCCTGGGTAGCTTGCTGGGGTCAGGGTCCCCTAGGTGGAGGGCCAGGGGTCAACCTGTGGGCTATACTGCAAGTCCAGGAAGAGAGGTGGACCCCTGGGTAGCTTGCTGGGGTCATAGGCTCCTAGGTGGAGGGCCAGGGGGCACCCTGGGGCCTACACTGCAAGTCCAGGAAGAGAGGTGGACCCCTGGGTAGCTTGCTGGGGTCATAGGCTCCTAGGTGGAGGGCCAGGGGGCACCCTGGGGCCTATACTGCAAGTCCAGGAAGAGAGGTTGACCCCTGGGTAGCTTGCTGGGGCCAGAGGCCCATAGGTGGAGGGCCAGGGGGCACCCTTGGGCCTATACTGCAAGTGAAGGGACATCGGTGGACCACTAGGTAGTTTGCTGGGGTCAGGGGCCCTTAGGTGGAGGGCCAGGGGGCACCCTGGGGCCTATACTGCAAGTCCAGGAAGAGAGGTAGACCCCTGGGTAGCTTGCTGGGGTCAGGCGCCCCTAGGTGAAGGGCCAGGCAGCACCCTGAGGCCTATACTGCAAGCCCAGGGAGGGAGGTGGACCCCTGGGTAGCTTGCTGGGGTCAGGGTCCCATAGGTGGAGGGCCAGGGGGCACACTGGGGCCTATACTGCAAGTCCAGGAAGAGAGGTGGACCCCTGGGTAGCTTGCTGGGGTCAGAGGCCCCTAGGTGGAGGGCCAGGGGTTCCCTTGGGGCCTATATTGCAAGTCCAGGAAGAGAGGTGGACCCCTGGGTAGCTTGCTGGGGTAAGGCGCCCCTAGGTGAAGGGCCAGGGAGCACCCTGAGGCCTTTACTGCAAGCCCAGGGAGGGAGATGGACCCCTGGGTAGCTTGCTGGGGTCAGTGTCCCCTAGGTGGATGGCCAGGGGGCACCCTGAGGCCTATACCGCAAGCCCAGGGAGGGAGGTGGACCCCTGGGTAGCTTGCTGGGGTCAGGGGCCTCTAGGTTGAGGTCCAGGGGGCATCCTGGGGCCTGTACTGCAAGTAAAGGGACATCGGTGGACCCCTGGGTAGCTTGCTGGGGTCAGAGGCCCCTAGGTGGAGGGCCAGGGGATCCCCTGGAGCCTATACTGCAAGTCCAGGGAGTGAGGTGGACTTCTGGGTAGCTTGCTGGGGTCATAGGCTTCTAGGTGGAGGGCCAGGGTGCACCATGGGGCCTATACTGCAAGTCCAGGGAGAGATATGGACCCCTGGGTAGCTTGCTGGGGTCAGGGGCCGCTAGGTTGAGGTCCAGGGGGCATCCTGGGGACTATACTGCAAGTCCAGGAAGAGAGGTGGACCCCTGGGTAGCTTGCTGGGGTCAGGGGCCCCTAGTTGGAGGTTCAGGGGGCACCCTGGGGCCTATACTGCAAGTCCAGGGACATTGGTGGACCCCTGGGTAGCTTGCTGGGGTCAGGGGCCCTTAGGTGGAGGGTCAGGGGGCACCCTGAGGCCTATACTGCAAGTACTGGGAGATCAGTGGACCCCTGGGTAGCTTGCTGAGGTCAGAGACCCCTATGTGGAGGGCCAGAAGGTCCCCTGGGGCCTATACTGCAAGTCCAGGGAGTGAGGTGCACTCCTGGGTAGCTTGCTGGGGTCAGAGGCCCCTAGGTGGAGGGCCAGGGGGCTCCCTGGGGCCTATACTGCAAGTCCAGGGACATCGGTGGACCCCTGGGTAGCTTGATGGGGTCAGAGGCCCCTAGGTGGAGGGCCAGGGGGCACCCTGGGGCCTATACTACAAGTCCAGGGACATCGGTGGACCACTGTGTAGCTTGCTGGGGTCAGGGGCCCTTAGGTGGAGGGCCAGGGGGCACCCTGGGGCCTATACTGCAAGTCCATTAAAAGAGGTAGACCCATGGGTAGCTTGCTGGAATCAGGCGCCCCTAGGTGAAGGGCCAGGGAGCACCCAGAGGCCTATACTGTAAGCCCAGGGAGGGAGGTGGACCCCTGGGTAGCTTGCTGGGGTCAGGGTCCCCTAGGTGGAGGGCCTGGGGGCACACTGGGGCCTATACTGCAAGTCCAGGAAGAGAGGTGGACCCCTGGGTAGCTTGCTGGGGTAAGGGTCCCCTAGGTGGAGGGCCAGGGGGCACACTGGGGCCTATACTGCAAGTCCAGGGAGATCGGTGGACCCCTGGGTAGCTTGCTGGGGTCAGAGGCCCCTAGGTGGATGGCCAGGGGGCACCCTATGGGCTATACTGCAAGTCCAGGAAGAGAGGTGGACCCCTGGGTAGCTTGCCGGGGTCAGAGGCCCCTAGGTGGAGGGCCAAGGGGCACCCTGGGGCCTATACTGCAAGTCCAGGGACATCGGTGGACCCCTGGGTAGCTTGCTGGGGTCATAGGCTCCTAGGTGGAGGGCCAGGGGGCACCCTGGGGCCTACACTGCAAGTCCAGGGAGAGATGTGGACCCCTGGGTAGCTTGCTGGGGACAGGGGCCCCTAGGTTGAGGTCCAGGGGGCACCCTGGGGCCTATACTGCAAGTCCAGGGACATCGGTGGACCCCTGGGTAGCTTGCTGGTGTCAGGGGCCCTTAGGTGGAGGGCCAGGGGGCACCCTTGGGCCTATACTGCAAGTCCAGGGAGTGAGGTGGACTCCTGGGTAGCTTGCTGGGGTCAGAGGCCCCTAGGTGGAGGGCCAGGGGGCACCCTGGGGCCTATACTGCAAGTCCAGGAAGAGAGGTGGACTCCTGGGTAGCTTGCTGGGGTCAGGGGCCCCTAGGTGAAAGGCCAGGGGGCACCCTGAGGCCTATACTGCAAGTCCAGGAAGAGAGGTGGACCCCTGGGTAGCTTGCTGGGGTCAGGGGCCCCTAGGTGGAGGTCCAGGGGGCACCCTGGGGCCTATACTGCATGTCCAGGGACATCGGTGGACCCCTGGGTAGCATGCTGGGGTCAGGGGCCCTTAGGTGGAGGGCCAGGGGGCACCCTAAGGCCTATACTGCAAGTCCAGGGAGATCAGTGGACCCCTAGGTAGCTTGCTGTGGTCAAAGACCCCTATGTGGAGGGCCATAAGGTCCCCTGGGGCCTATACTGCAAGTCCAGGGACATCGGTGGACCCCTGGGTAGCTTGCGGGGGTCAGAGGCCCCTAAGTGGAGGGCCAGGGGGCACCCTGGGGCCTATACTGGAAGCCCAGGGAGGGAGGTGGACCCCTGGGTACCTTGCTGGGGTCAGGGTCCCCTAGGTGGAGGGCCAGGGGTCAACCTGTGGGCTATACTGCAAGTCCAGGAAGAGAGGTGGACCCCTGGGTAGCTTGCTGGGGTCATAGGCTCCTAGGTGGAGGGCCAGGGGGCACCCTGGGGCCTACACTGCAAGTCCAGGAAGAGAGGTGGACCCCTGGGTAGCTTGCTGGGGTCATAGGCTCCTAGGTGGAGGGCCAGGGGGCACCCTGGGGCCTATACTGCAAGTCCAGGAAGAGAGGTTGACCCCTGGGTAGCTTGCTGGGGCCAGAGGCCCATAGGTGGAGGGCCAGGAGGCACCCTTGGGCCTATACTGCAAGTCCAGGGACATCGGTGGACCACTGGGTAGTTTGCTGGGGTCAGGGCCCTTAGGTGGAGGGCCAGGGGGCACCCTGGGGCCTATACTGCAAGTCCAGGAAGAGAGGTAGACCCCTGGGTAGCTTGCTGGGGTCAGGCGCCCCTAGGTGAAGGGCCAGGGAGCACCCTGAGGCCTACACTGCAAGCCCAGGTAGGGAGGTGGACCCCTGGGTAGCTTGTTGGGGTCAGGGTCCCCTAGGTGGAGGGCCAGGGGGCACACTGGGGCCTATACTGCAAGTCCAGGGAGTGAGGTGGACTCCCGGGTAGCTTGCTGGGGTCAGAGGCCCCTAGGTGGAGGGCCAGGGGGCACCCTGGGGCCTATACTGCAAGTCCAGGGACATCGGTGGACCCCTGGGTAGCTTGCTGGGGTCAGAGGCCCCTAGGTGGAGAGCCAGGGGGCACCCTGGGGCCTATACTGCAAGTCCAGGAACATCGGTGGACCACTGGGTAGCTTGCTAGGGTCAGGGGCCCTTAGGTGGAGGGCCAGGGGGCACCCTGGGGCCTATACTGCATGTCCAGGAAGAGAGGTTGACCCCTGGGTAGCTTGCTGAAGTCTGGAGCCCCTAGGTGGAGGGCCAGGGGGCACCCTGGGGCCTATACTGCAAGAACAAGGACATCGGTGGACCGCTGGGTAGCTTGCGAGGGTCATAGGCTTCTAGGTGGAGGGCCAGGGGGCACCCTGGGGCCTATACTGCAAGTCCAGGAAGAGAGGTGGACCTCTGGGTAGCTTGCTGGGGTCAGGGGCCCCTAGGTGAAAGGCCAGGGGGCACCCTGAGGCCTATACTGCAAGTCCAGGAAGAGAGGTGGACCCCTGGGTAGCTTGCTCGGGTCAGGGGCCCCTAGGTGGAGGGCCAGGGGGCACCCTGGGGCCTATACTGCAAGTCCATGGACATCGGTGGACCCCTGGGTAGCTTGCTGGGGTCAGAGGCCCCTAGGTGGAGGGCCAGGGGGCACCCTGGGGCCTATACTACAAGTCCAGGGACATCGGTGGACCACTGTGCAGCTTGCTGGTGTCAGGGGCCCTTAGGTGGAGGGCCAGGGGGCACCCTGGGGCCTATACTGCAAGTCCAGGAAGAGAGGTAGACCCCTGGGTAGCTTGCTGGGGTCAGGCGCCCCTAGGTGAAGGGCCAGGGAGCACCCAGAGGCCTATACTGCAAGCCCAGGGAGGGAGGTGGACCCCTGGGTAGATTGCTGGGGTCAGGGTTCCCTAGGTGGAGGGCCTGGGGGCACACTGGGGCCTATATTGCAAGTCCAGGAAGAGAGGTGGACCCCTGGGTAGCTTGCAGGGGTCAGAGGCCCCTAGGTGGAGGGCCAGGGGTTCCCCTGGGGCCTACATTGCACGTCCAGGAAGAGAGGTGGACCCCTGGGTAGCTTGCTGGGGTCAGGGGCCCTTAGGTGGAGGGCCAGGGGGCACCCTTGGGCCTATACTGCAAGTCCAGGGAGTGAGGTGGACTCCCGGGTAGCTTGCTGGGGTCAGAGGCCCCTAGGTGGAGGGCCAGGGGGCACCCTGGGGCCTATACTGCAAGTCCAGGAAGAGAGGTGGACCCCTGTGTAGCTTGCTGGGGTCAGGGGCCCCTAGGTGGAGGGCCAGGTGGCAGCCTGTGGGCTATACTGCAAGTCCAGGAAGAGAGGTTGACCCCTGGGTAGCTTGCTGGGGTCAGAGGCCCATAGGTGGAGGGCCAAGGGGCACCCTGGGGCCTATACTGCAAGTCCAGGGACATCGGTGGACCACTGGGTAGCTTGCTGGGGTCAGGGGCCCTTAGGTGGAGGGCCAGGGGGCACCCTGGGGCCTATAGTGCAAGTCCAGGAAGAGAGGTAGACCCCTGGGTAGCTTGCTGGGGTCAGGCGCCCCTAGGTGAAGGGCCAGGGAGCACCCTGAGGCCTATACTGCAAGCCCAGGGAGGGAGGTGGACCCCTGGGTAGCTTGCTGGGGTCAGGGTCCCCTAGGTGGAGGGCCAGGGGGCACACTGGGGCCTATACTGCAAGTCCAGGAAGAGAGGTGGACCCCTGGGTAGCTTGCTGGGGTCAGAGGCCCCTTGGTGAAGGGCCAGGGGGCACCCTGGGGCCTATACTGCAAGTCCAGGGAGATTGGTTGGACCCCTGGGTAGCTTGCTGGGGTCAGAGGCCCCTAGGTGGAGGTCCAGGGGTTCCCCTGGGGCCTATATTGCAAGTCCAGGAAGAGAGGTGGACCCTGGGTAGCTTGCTGGGGTAAGGGTCCCCTAGGTGGAGGGCCAGGGGGCACACTGGGGCCTATACTGCAAGTCCAGGGAGATCGGTGGACCCCTGGGTAGCTTGCTGGGGTCAGAGGCCCCTAGGTGGATGGCCAGGGGGCACCCTTTGGGCTATACTGCAAGTCCAGGAAGAGAGGTGGACCCCTGGGTAGCTTGCCGGGGTCAGAGGCCCCTAGGTGGAGGGCCAAGGGGCACCCTGGGGCCTATACTGCAAGTCCAGGGACATCGGTGGACCCCTGGGTAGCTTGCTGGGGTCATAGGCTCCTAGGTGGAGGGCCAGGGGGCACCCTGGGGCCTACACTGCAAGTCCAGGGAGAGATGTGGACCCCTGGGTAGCTTGCTGGGGTCAGGGGCCCCTAGGTTGAGGTCCAGGGGGCACCCTGGGGCCTATACTGCAAGTCCAGGGACATCGGTGGACCCCTGGGTAGCTTGCTGGGGTCAGGGGCCCTTAGGTGGAGGGCCAGGGGGCACCCTTGGGCCTATACTGCAAGTCCAGGGAGTGAGGTGGACTCCTGGGTAGCTTGCTGGGGTCAGAGGCCCCTAGGTGGAGGGCCAGGGGGCACCCTGGGGCCTATACTGCAAGTCCAGGGACATCGGTGGACCCCTGGGTAGCTTGCTGGGGTCAGAGGCCCCTAGGTGGAGGGCAAGGGGGCACCCTGGGGACTATACTGCAAGTCCAGGAACATCGGTGGACCACTGGGTAGCTTGCTGGGGTCAGGGGCCCTTAGGTGGAGGGCCAGGGGGCACCCTGGGGCCTATACTGCAAGTCCAGGAAGAGAGGTTGACCGCTGGGTAGCTTGCTGAAATCTGGAGCCCCTAGGTGGAGGGCCAGGGGGCACACTGGGGCCTATACTGCAAGTCCAGGAAGAGAGGTGGACCCCTGGGTAGCTTGCTGGGGTCAGAGGCCCCTAGGTGAAGGGCCAGGGGGCACCCTGGGGCCTATACTACAAATCCAAGGAGAACGGTGGACCGCTGGGTAGCTTGCGGGGGTCAGAGGTCCCTAAGTGGAGGGCCAGGGGGCACCCTGGGGCCTATACTGCAAGTCTAGGAAGAGAGGTGGACCCCTGGGTAGCTTGCTGGGGTCAGAGGCCCCTAGGTGAAGGGCCAGGGGGCACCCTGGGGCCTATACTGCAAGTCCAGGAAGAGAGGTTGACCCCTGGGTAGCTTGCTGAAGTCTGGAGCCCCTAGGTGGAGGGCCAGGGGGCACACTGGGGCCTATACTGCAAGTCCAGGAAGAGAGGTGGACCCCTGGGTAGCTTGCTGGGGTCAGGCGCCCCTGGGTGAAGGGCCAGGGAGCACCCTGAGGCCTATACTGCAAGCCCAGGGAGGGAGGTGGACCCCTGGGTAGCTTGCTGGGGTCAGGGGCCTCTAGGTTGAGGTCCAGGGGGCATCCTGGGGCCTGTACTGCAAGTCCAGGGACATCGGTGGACCCCTGGGTAGCATGCTGGGGTCAGAGGCCCCTAGGTGGAGGGCCAGGGGATCCCCTGGAGCCTATACTGCAAGTCCAGGGAGTGAGGTGGACTTCTGGGTAGCTTGCTGGGGTCATAGGCTTCTAGGTGGAGGGCCAGGGGGCACCCTGGGGCCTATACTGCAAGTCCAGGGAGAGATGTGGACCCCTGGGTAGCTTGCTGGGGTCAGGGGTCCTTAGGTTGAGGTCCAGGGGGCATCCTGGGGACTATACTGCAAGTCCAGGAAGAGAGGTGGACCCCTGGGTAGCTTGCTGGGGTCAGGGGCCCCTAGGTGGAGGTCCAGGGGGCACCCTGGGGCCTATACTGCAAGTCCAGGGACATCGGTGGACCCCTGGGTAGCTTGCTGGGGTCAGGGGCCCTTAGATGGAGGGCCAGGGGGCACCCTGAGGCCTAAACTGCAAGTCCAGGGAGATCAGTGGACCCCTGGGTAGCTTGCTGAGGTCAGAGACCCCTATGTGGAGGGCCAGAATGTCCCCTGGGGCCTATACTGCAAGTCCAGGGAGTGACGTGCACTCCTGGGTAGCTTGCTGGGATCAGAGGCCCCTAGGTGGAGTGCCAGGGGGCTCCCTGGGGCCTATACTGCAAGTCCAGGGACATCGGTGGACCCCTGGGTAGCTTGCTGGGGTCAGACCCCCCTAGTTGGAGGGCCAGGGGGCACCCTGGGGCCTATACTACAAGTCCAGGGACATCGGTGGACCACTGTGTTGCTTGCTGGGGTCAGGGGCCCTTAGGTGGAGGGCCAGGGGGCACCCTGGGGCCTATACTGCAAGTCCAGGAAGAGAGGTAGACCCATGGGTAGCTTGCTGGGGTCCGGCACCCCTAGGTGAAGGGCCAGGGAGCACCCAGAGGCCTATACTGCAAGCCCAGGGAAGGAGGTGGACCCCTGGGTAGCTTGCTGGGGTCAGGGTCCCCTAGATGGAGGGCCAGGGGGCACCCTGGGGCCTATACTGCAAGTCCAGGGACATCAGTGGACCCCTGGGTAGCTTGCTGGGGTCAGAGGCCCCTAGGTGGAGGGCCAGGTGGCTCCCTGGGGCCTATACTGCAAGTCCAGGAACATCGGTGGACCACTGGGTAGCTTGCTAGGGTCAGGGGCCCCTAGGTGGAGGGCAAGGGGGCACCCTGGGGCCTATACTGCAAGTCCATGAACATCGGTGGACCACTGGGTAGCTTGCTGGGGTCAGGGGCCCTTAGGTGGAGGGCCAGGGGGCACCCTGGGGCCTATACTGCAAGTCCAGGAAGAGAGGTTGACCGCTGGGTAGCTTGCTGAAATCTGGAGCCCCTAGGTGGAGGGCCAGGGGGCACACTGGGGCCTATACTGCAAGTCCAGGAAGAGAGGTGGACCCCTGGGTAGCTTGCTGGGGTCAGGCGCCCCTGGGTGAAGGGCCAGGGAGCACCCTGAGGCCTATACTGCAAGCCCAGGGAGGGAGGTGGACCCCTGGGTAGCTTGCTGGGGTCAGGGGCCTCTAGGTTGAGGTCCAGGGGGCATCCTGGGAACTGTACTGCAAGTCCAGGGACATTGGTGGACCCCTGGGTAGCTTGCTGGGGTCAGAGGCCCCTAGGTGGAGGGCCAGGGGATCCCCTGGAGCCTATACTGCAAGTCCAGGGAGTGAGGTGGACTTCTGGGTAGCTTGCTGGGGTCATAGGCTTCTCGGTGGAGGGCCAGGGGGCACCCTGGGGCCTATACTGCAAGTCCAGGGAAGGAGGTGGACCCCTGGGTAGCTTGCTGGGGTCAGGGTCCCCTAGGTGGAGGGCCTGGGGGCACACTGGGGCCTATACTGCAAGTCCAGGAAGAGAGGTGGACCCCTGGGTAGCTTGCAGGGGTCAGAGGCCCCTAGGTGGAGGGCCAGGGGTTCCCCTGGGGCCTATATTGCAAGTCCAGGAAGAGAGGTGGACCCCTGGGTAGCTTGCTGGGGTCAGGGTCCCCTAGGTGGAGGGCCAGGGGGCACACTGGGGCCTATACTGCAAGTCCAGGGAGATCGGTGGACCCCTGGGTAGCTTGCTGGGGTCAGAGGCCCCTAGGTGGAGGGCCAGGGGTTCCCCTGGGGCCTATATTGCGAGTCCAGGAAGAGAGGTGGACCCCTGGGTAGCTTGCTGGGGTAAGGCGCCCCTAGGTGGAGGGCCAGGGAGCACCCTGAGGCCTATACTGCAAGTCCAGGAAGAAAGGTTGACCCCTGGGTAGCTTGCTGGGGTCAGGGTCCCCTAGGTGGAGGGCCAGGGGGCACCCTGGGGCCTATACTGCAAGTCCAGGGACATCAGTGGACCCCTGGGTAGCTTGCTGGGGTCAGAGGCCCCTAGGTGGAGGGCCAGGGGGCTCCCTGGGGCCTATACTGCAAGTCCAGGAACATTGGTGGACCACTGGGTAGCTTGCTAGGGTCAGGGGCCCTTAGGTAGAGGGCCAGGGGGCACCCTGGGGCCTATACTGCAAGTCCAGGAAGAGAGGTTGACCCCTGGGTAGCTTGCTGAAGTCTGGAGCCCCTAGGTGGAGGGCCAGGGGGCACACTGGGGCCTATACTGCAAGTCCAGGAAGAGAGGTGGACCCCTGGGTAGCTTGCTGGGGTCAGAGGCCCCTAAGTGGAGGGCCAGGGGGCACCCTGGGGCCTATACTGGAAGCCCAGGGAGGGAGGTGGACCCCTGGGTAGCTTGCTGGGGTCAGGGTCCCCTAGGTGGAGGGCCAGGGGTCACCTTGTGGGCTATACTGCAAGTCCAGGAAGAGAGGTGGACCCCTGGGTAGCTTGCTGGGGTCATAGGCTCCTAGGTGGAGGGCCAGGGGGCACCCTGGGGCCTATACTGCAATTCCAGGAAGAGAGGTGGACCCCTGGGTAGCTTGCTGGGTTCATAGGCTCCTAGCTGGAGGGCCAGGGGGCACCCTGGGGCCTATACTGCAAGTCCAGGGACATCGGTGGACCCCTGGGTAGCTTGCTGGGGTTAGAGGCCCCTAGGTGGAGGGCCAGGGCTTCCCCTGGGGCCTATACTGCAAGTCCAGGGAGTGAGGTGGACTTCTGGGTAGCTTGCTGGGGTCATAGGCTCCTAGGTGGAGGGCCAGGGGGCACCCTGGGGCCTACACTGCAAGTCCAGGTAGAGATGTGCACCCCTGTGTAGCTTGCTGGGGTCAGGGGCCCCTAGGTGGAGGACCAGGGGGCACCCTGGGGCCTATACTGCAAGTCCAGGGACATCGGTGGACCCCTGGGTAGCTTGCTGGGGTCAGGGGCCCTTAGGTGGAGGGCCAGGGGGCACCCTGAGGCCTATACTGCAAGTCCAGGGACATCGGTGGACCCCTGGGTAGCTTGCTGGGGTCAGGGGCCCTTAGGTGGAGGGCCAGGGGGCACCCTGAGGCCTATACTGCAAGTCCAGGGACATCGGTGGACCCCTGGGTAGCTTGCTGGGGTCAGAGGCCCCTAGGTGGAGGGCCAGGGGATCCCCTGGAGCCTATACTGCAAGTCCAGGGAGTGAGGTGGACTTCTGGGTAGCTTGCTGGGGTCATAGGCTTCTCGGTGGAGGGCCAGGGGGCACCCTGGGGCCTATACTGCAAGTCCAGGGAAGGAGGTGGACCCCTGGGTAGCTTGCTGGGGTCAGGGTCCCCTAGGTGGAGGGCCTGGGGGCACACTGGGGCCTATACTGCAAGTCCAGGAAGAGAGGTGGACCCCTGGGTAGCTTGCAGGGGTCAGAGGCCCCTAGGTGGAGGGCCAGGGGTTCCCCTGGGGCCTATATTGCAAGTCCAGGAAGAGAGGTGGACCCCTGGGTAGCTTGCTGGGGTCAGGGTCCCCTAGGTGGAGGGCCAGGGGGCACACTGGGGCCTATACTGCAAGTCCAGGGAGATCGGTGGACCCCTGGGTAGCTTGCTGGGGTCAGAGGCCCCTAGGTGGAGGGCCAGGGGTTCCCCTGGGGCCTATATTGCGAGTCCAGGAAGAGAGGTGGACCCCTGGGTGGCTTGCTGGGGTAAGGCGCCCCTAGGTGGAGGGCCAGGGAGCACCCTGAGGCCTATACTGCAAGTCCAGGAAGAAAGGTTGACCCCTGGGTAGCTTGCTGGGGTCAGGGTCCCCTAGGTGGAGGGCCAGGGGGCACCCTGGGGCCTATACTGCAAGTCCAGGGACATCAGTGGACCCCTGGGTAGCTTGCTGGGGTCAGAGGCCCCTAGGTGGAGGGCCAGGGGGCTCCCTGGGGCCTATACTGCAAGTCCAGGAACATTGGTGGACCACTGGGTAGCTTGCTAGGGTCAGGGGCCCTTAGGTAGAGGGCCAGGGGGCACCCTGGGGCCTATACTGCAAGTCCAGGAAGAGAGGTTGACCCCTGGGTAGCTTGCTGAAGTCTGGAGCCCCTAGGTGGAGGGCCAGGGGGCACACTGGGGCCTATACTGCAAGTCCAGGAAGAGAGGTGGACCCCTGGGTAGCTTGCTGGGGTCAGAGGCCCCTAAGTGGAGGGCCAGGGGGCACCCTGGGGCCTATACTGGAAGCCCAGGGAGGGAGGTGGACCCCTGGGTAGCTTGCTGGGGTCAGGGTCCCCTAGGTGGAGGGCCAGGGGTCACCTTGTGGGCTATACTGCAAGTCCAGGAAGAGAGGTGGACCCCTGGGTAGCTTGCTGGGGTCATAGGCTCCTAGGTGGAGGGCCAGGGGGCACCCTGGGGCCTATACTGCAATTCCAGGAAGAGAGGTGGACCCCTGGGTAGCTTGCTGGGTTCATAGGCTCCTAGCTGGAGGGCCAGGGGGCACCCTGGGGCCTATACTGCAAGTCCAGGGACATCGGTGGACCCCTGGGTAGCTTGCTGGGGTTAGAGGCCCCTAGGTGGAGGGCCAGGGCTTCCCCTGGGGCCTATACTGCAAGTCCAGGGAGTGAGGTGGACTTCTGGGTAGCTTGCTGGGGTCATAGGCTCCTAGGTGGAGGGCCAGGGGGCACCCTGGGGCCTACACTGCAAGTCCAGGTAGAGATGTGCACCCCTGTGTAGCTTGCTGGGGTCAGGGGCCCCTAGGTGGAGGACCAGGGGGCACCCTGGGGCCTATACTGCAAGTCCAGGGACATCGGTGGACCCCTGGGTAGCTTGCTGGGGTCAGGGGCCCTTAGGTGGAGGGCCAGGGGGCACCCTGAGGCCTATACTGCAAGTCCAGGGACATCGGTGGACCCCTGGGTAGCTTGCTGGGGCCAGAGGCCCATAGGTGGAGGGCCAGGGGGCACCCTGGGGCCTATACTGCAAGTCCAGGGACATCGGTGGACCCCTGGGTAGCTTGCTGGGGTCATAGGATTCTAGGTGGAGGGCCAGGGGGCATCCTGGGGCCTATACTGCAAGTCCAGGAAGAGAGGTGGACCCCTGTGTAGCTTGCTGGGGTCAGGGGCCCCTAGGTGGAGGGCCAGGTGGCAGCCTGTGGGCTATACTGCAAGTCCAGGAAGAGAGGTTGACCCCTGGGTAGCTTGCTGGGGCCAGAGGCCCATAGGTGGAGGGCCAAGGGGCACCCTGGAGCCTATACTGCAAGTCCAGGGACATCGGTGGACCACTGGGTAGCTTGCTGGGGTCAGGGGCCCTTAGGTGGAGGGCCAGGGGGCACCCTGGGGCCTATACTGCAAGTCCAGGAAGAGAGGTAGACCCCTGGGTAGCTTGCTGGGGTCAGGCGCCCCTAGGTGAAGGGCCAGGGAGCACCCTGAGTTCTATACTGCAAGCCCAGGGAGGGAGGTGGACCCCTGGGTAGCTTGCTGGGGTCAGGGTCCCCTAGGTGGAGGGCCAGGGGGCACACTGGGGCCTATACTGCAAGTCCAGGAAGAGAGGTGGACCCCTGGGTAGCTTGCTGGGGTCAGAGGCCCCTTGGTGAAGGGCCAGGAGGCACCCTGGGGCCTATACTGCAAGTCCAGGGAGATTGGTGGACCCCTGGGTAGCTTGCTGGGGTCAGAGGCCCCTAGGTGGAGGGCCAGGGGTTCCCCTGGGGCCTATATTGCAAGTCCAGAGACATCGGTGGACCCCTGGGTAGCTTGCTGGGGCCAGAGGCCCCTAGGTGGAGGGCCAGGGGGCACCCTGGGGCCTATACTACAAGTCCAGGGACATCGGTGGACCACTGTGCAGCTTGCTGGTGTCAGGGGCCCTTAGGTGGAGGGCCAGGGGGCACCCTGGGGCCTATACTGCAAGTCCAAGAAGAGAGGTAGACCCCTGGGTAGCTTGCTGGGGTCAGGCGCCCCTAGGTGAAGGACCAGGGAGCACCCAGAGGCCTATACTGCAAGTCCAGGGAGGGAGGTGGACCCCTAGGTAGCTTGCTGGGGTCAGGGTTCCCTAGGTGGAGGGCCTGGGGGCACACTGGGGCCTATACTGCAAGTCCAGGAAGAGAGGTGGACCCCTGGGTAGCTTGCAGGGGTCAGAGGCCCCTAGGTGGAGGACTAGGGGTTCCCCTGGGGCCTACATTGCACGTCCAGGAAGAGAGGTGGACCCCTGGGTAGCTTGCTGGGGTCAGGCGCCCCTAGGTGAAGGGCCAGGGAGCACCCTGAGGCCTATACTGCAAGCCCAGGGAGGGAGGTGGACCCCTGGGAAGCTTGCTGGGGTCAGGGTCCCCTAGGTGGATGGCCAGGGGGCACCCTGTGGGCTATACTGCAAGTCTAGGAAGAGAGGTGGACCCCTGGGTAGCTTGCTGAGGTCAGAGGCCCCTAGGTGGAGGGCCAAGGGGCACCCTGGGGCCTATACTGCAAGTCCAGGGACAACGGTGGACCCCTGGGTAGCTTGCTGGGGTCAGAGGCCCCTAGGTGGAGGGCCAGGGGTTACCCTGGGGCCTATACTGCAAGTCCAGGGAGTAAGGTTGACTTCGGGGTAGCTTGCTGGGGTCATAGGCTCCTAGCTGGAGGGCCAGGGGGCACCCTGGGGCCTACACTGCAAGTCCAGGGAGAGATGTGGACCCCTGGGTAGCTTGCTGGGGTCAGGGGCCCCTAGGTTGAGGTCCAGGGGGCACCCTGGGGCCTATACTGCAAGTCCAGGGACATCGGTGGACCCCTGGGTAGCTTGCTGGGGTCAGGGGCCCTTAGGTGGAGGGCCAGGGGGCACCCTTGGGCCTATACTGCAAGTCCAGGGAGTGAGGTGGACTCCCGGGTAGCTTGCTGGGGTCAGAGGCCCCTAGGTGCAGGGCCAGGGGGCACCCTGGGGCCTATACTGCAAGTCCAGGGACATCGGTGGACCCCTGGGTAGCTTGCTGGGGTCAGAGGCCCTAGGTGGAGGGCCAGGGGGCACCCTGGGGCCTATACTGCAAGTCCAGGAACATCGGTGGACCACTGGGTAGCTTGCTAGGGTCAGGGGCCCTTAGGTGGAGGGCCAGGGGGGACCCTTTGGGCTATACTGCAAGTCCAGGAAGAGAGTGGACCCCTGGGTAGCTTGCCGGGGTCAGAGGCCCCTAGGTGGAGGGCCAAGGGGCACCCTGGGGCCTATACTGCAAGTCCAGGGACATCGGTGGACCCCTGGGTAGCTTGCTGGGGTCATAGGCTCCTAGGTGGAGGGCCAGGGGGCACCCTGGGGCCTACACTGCAAGTCCAGGGAGAGATGTGGACCCCTGGGTAGCTTGCTGGGGTCAGGGGCCCCTAGGTTGAGGTCCAGGGGGCACCCTGGGGCCTATACTGCAAGTCCAGGGACATCGGTGGACCCCTGGGTAGCTTGCTGGGGTCAGGGGCCCTTAGGTGGAGGGCCAGGGGGCACCCTTGGGCCTATACTGCAAGTCCAGGGAGTGAGGTGGACTCCTGGGTAGCTTGCTGGGGTCAGAGGCCCCTAGGTGGAGGGCCAGGGGGCACCCTGGGGCCTATACTGCAAGTCCAGGGACATCGGTGGACCCCTGGGTAGCTTGCTGGGGTCAGAGGCCCCTAGGTGGAGGGCAAGGGGGCACCCTGGGGACTATACTGCAAGTCCAGGAACATCGGTGGACCACTGGGTAGCTTGCTGGGGTCAGGGGCCCTTAGGTGGAGGGCCAGGGGGCACCCTGGGGCCTATACTGCAAGTCCAGGAAGAGAGGTTGACCGCTGGGTAGCTTGCTGAAATCTGGAGCCCCTAGGTGGAGGGCCAGGGGGCACACTGGGGCCTATACTGCAAGTCCAGGAAGAGAGGTGGACCCCTGGGTAGCTTGCTGGGGTCAGAGGCCCCTAGGTGAAGTGCCAGGGGGCACCCTGGGGCCTATACTACAAATCCAAGGAGAACGGTGGACCGCTGGGTAGCTTGCGGGGGTCAGAGGTCCCTAAGTGGAGGGCCAGGGGGCACCCTGGGGCCTATACTGCAAGTCTCGGAAGAGAGGTGGACCCCTGGGTAGCTTGCTGGGGTCAGAGGCCCCTAGGTGAAGGGCCAGGGGGCACCCTGGGGCCTATACTGCAAGTCCAGGAAGAGAGGTTGACCCCTGGGTAGCTTGCTGAAGTCTGGAGCCCCTAGGTGGAGGGCCAGGGGGCACACTGGGGCCTATACTGCAAGTCCAGGAAGAGAGGTGGACCCCTGGGTAGCTTGCTGGGGTCAGGCGCCCCTGGGTGAAGGGCCAGGGAGCACCCTGAGGCCTATACTGCAAGCCCAGGGAGGGAGGTGGACCCCTGGGTAGCTTGCTGGGGTCAGGGGCCTCTAGGTTGAGGTCCAGGGGGCATCCTGGGGCCTGTACTGCAAGTCCAGGGACATCGGTGGACCCCTGGGTAGCATGCTGGGGTCAGAGGCCCCTAGGTGGAGGGCCAGGGGATCCCCTGGAGCCTATACTGCAAGTCCAGGGAGTGAGGTGGACTTCTGGGTAGCTTGCTGGGGTCATAGGCTTCTAGGTGGAGGGCCAGGGGGCACCCTGGGGCCTATACTGCAAGTCCAGGGAGAGATGTGGACCCCTGGGTAGCTTGCTGGGGTCAGGGGTCCTTAGGTTGAGGTCCAGGGGGCATCCTGGGGACTATACTGCAAGTCCAGGAAGAGAGGTGGACCCCTGGGTAGCTTGCTGGGGTCAGGGGCCCCTAGGTGGAGGTCCAGGGGGCACCCTGGGGCCTATACTGCAAGTCCAGGGACATCGGTGGACCCCTGGGTAGCTTGCTGGGGTCAGGGGCCCTTAGATGGAGGGCCAGGGGGCACCCTGAGGCCTAAACTGCAAGTCCAGGGAGATCAGTGGACCCCTGGGTAGCTTGCTGAGGTCAGAGACCCCTATGTGGAGGGCCAGAATGTCCCCTGGGGCCTATACTGCAAGTCCAGGGAGTGACGTGCACTCCTGGGTAGCTTGCTGGGATCAGAGGCCCCTAGGTGGAGTGCCAGGGGGCTCCCTGGGGCCTATACTGCAAGTCCAGGGACATCGGTGGACCCCTGGGTAGCTTGCTGGGGTCAGACCCCCCTAGTTGGAGGGCCAGGGGGCACCCTGGGGCCTATACTACAAGTCCAGGGACATCGGTGGACCACTGTGTAGCTTGCTGGGGTCAGGGGCCCTTAGGTGGAGGGCCAGGGGGCACCCTGGGGCCTATACTGCAAGTCCAGGAAGAGAGGTAGACCCATGGGTAGCTTGCTGGGGTCCGGCACCCCTAGGTGAAGGGCCAGGGAGCACCCAGAGGCCTATACTGCAAGCCCAGGGAAGGAGGTGGACCCCTGGGTAGCTTGCTGGGGTCAGGGTCCCCTAGATGGAGGGCCAGGGGGCACCCTGGGGCCTATACTGCAAGTCCAGGGACATCAGTGGACCCCTGGGTAGCTTGCTGGGGTCAGAGGCCCCTAGGTGGAGGGCCAGGTGGCTCCCTGGGGCCTATACTGCAAGTCCAGGAACATCGGTGGACCACTGGGTAGCTTGCTAGGGTCAGGGGCCCCTAGGTGGAGGGCAAGGGGGCACCCTGGGGCCTATACTGCAAGTCCATGAACATCGGTGGACCACTGGGTAGCTTGCTGGGGTCAGGGGCCCTTAGGTGGAGGGCCAGGGGGCACCCTGGGGCCTATACTGCAAGTCCAGGAAGAGAGGTTGACCGCTGGGTAGCTTGCTGAAATCTGGAGCCCCTAGGTGGAGGGCCAGGGGGCACACTGGGGCCTATACTGCAAGTCCAGGAAGAGAGGTGGACCCCTGGGTAGCTTGCTGGGGTCAGGGGCCTCTAGGTTGAGGTCCAGGGGGCATCCTGGGAACTGTACTGCAAGTCCAGGGACATTGGTGGACCCCTGGGTAGCTTGCTGGGGTCAGAGGCCCCTAGGTGGAGGGCCAGGGGATCCCCTGGAGCCTATACTGCAAGTCCAGGGAGTGAGGTGGACTTCTGGGTAGCTTGCTGGGGTCATAGGCTTCTCGGTGGAGGGCCAGGGGGCACCCTGGGGCCTATACTGCAAGTCCAGGGAAGGAGGTGGACCCCTGGGTAGCTTGCTGGGGTCAGGGCCCCCTAGGTGGAGGGCCTGGGGGCACACTGGGGCCTATACTGCAAGTCCAGGAAGAGAGGTGGACCCCTGGGTAGCTTGCAGGGGTCAGAGGCCCCTAGGTGGAGGGCCAGGGGTTCCCCTGGGGCCTATATTGCAAGTCCAGGAAGAGAGGTGGACCCCTGGGTAGCTTGCTGGGGTCAGGGTCCCCTAGGTGGAGGGCCAGGGGGCACACTGGGGCCTATACTGCAAGTCCAGGGAGATCGGTGGACCCCTGGGTAGCTTGCTGGGGTCAGAGGCCCCTAGGTGGAGGGCCAGGGGTTCCCCTGGGGCCTATATTGCGAGTCCAGGAAGAGAGGTGGACCCCTGGGTAGCTTGCTGGGGTAAGGCGCCCCTAGGTGGAGGGCCAGGGAGCACCCTGAGGCCTATACTGCAAGTCCAGGAAGAAAGGTTGACCCCTGGGTAGCTTGCTGGGGTCAGGGTCCCCTAGGTGGAGGGCCAGGGGGCACCCTGGGGCCTATACTGCAAGTCCAGGGACATCAGTGGACCCCTGGGTAGCTTGCTGGGGTCAGAGGCCCCTAGGTGGAGGGCCAGGGGGCTCCCTGGGGCCTATACTGCAAGTCCAGGAACATTGGTGGACCACTGGGTAGCTTGCTAGGGTCAGGGGCCATTAGGTAGAGGGCCAGGGGGCACACTGGGGCCTATACTGCAAGTCCAGGAAGAGAGGTGGACCCCTGGGTAGCTTGCTGGGGTCAGAGGCCCCTAAGTGGAGGGCCAGGGGGCACCCTGGGGCCTATACTGGAAGCCCAGGGAGGGAGGTGGACCCCTGGGTAGCTTGCTGGGGTCAGGGTCCCCTAGGTGGAGGGCCAGGGGTCACCTTGTGGGCTATACTGCAAGTCCAGGAAGAGAGGTGGACCCCTGGGTAGCTTGCTGGGGTCATAGGCTCCTAGGTGGAGGGCCAGGGGGCACCCTGGGGCCTATACTGCAATTCCAGGAAGAGAGGTGGACCCCTGGGTAGCTTGCTGGGTTCATAGGCTCCTAGCTGGAGGGCCAGGGGGCACCCTGGGGCCTATACTGCAAGTCCAGGGACATCGGTGGACCCCTGGGTAGCTTGCTGGGGTTAGAGGCCCCTAGGTGGAGGGCCAGGGGTTCCCCTGGGGCCTATACTGCAAGTCCAGGGAGTGAGGTGGACTTCTGGGTAGCTTGCTGGGGTCATAGGCTCCTAGGTGGAGGGCCAGGGGGCACCCTGGGGCCTACACTGCAAGTCCAGGTAGAGATGTGCACCCCTGTGTAGCTTGCTGGGGTCAGGGGCCCCTAGGTGGAGGACCAGGGGGCACCCTGGGGCCTATACTGCAAGTCCAGGGACATCGGTGGACCCCTGGGTAGCTTGCTGGGGTCAGGGGCCCTTAGGTGGAGGGCCAGGGGGCACCCTGAGGCCTAAACTGCAAGTCCAGGGACATCGGTGGACCCCTGGGTAGCTTGCTGGGGCCAGAGGCCCATAGGTGGAGGGCCAGGGGGCACCCTGGGGCCTATACTGCAAGTCCAGGGACATCGGTGGACCCCTGGGTAGCTTGCTGGGGTCATAGGATTCTAGGTGGAGGGCCAGGGGGCATCCTCGGGCCTATACTGCAAGTCCAGGAAGAGAGGTGGACCCCTGTGTAGCTTGCTGGGGTCAGGGGCCCCTAGGTGGAGGGCCAGGTGGCAGCCTGTGGGCTATACTGCAAGTCCAGGAAGAGAGGTTGACCCCTGGGTAGCTTGCTGGGGCCAGAGGCCCATAGGTGGAGGGCCAAGGGGCACCCTGGAGCCTATACTGCAAGTCCAGGGACATCGGTGGACCACTGGGTAGCTTGCTGGGGTCAGGGGCCCTTAGGTGGAGGGCCAGGGGGCACCCTGAGTTCTATACTGCAAGCCCAGGGAGGGAGGTGGACCCCTGGGTAGCTTGCTGGGGTCAGGGTCCCCTAGGTGGAGGGCCAGGGGGCACACTGGGGCCTATACTGCAAGTCCAGGAAGAGAGGTGGACCCCTGGGTAGCTTGCTGGGGTCAGAGGCCCCTTGGTGAAGGGCCAGGAGGCACCCTGGGGCCTATACTGCAAGTCCAGGGAGATTGGTGGACCCCTGGGTAGCTTGCTGGGGTCAGAGGCCCCTAGGTGGAGGGCCAGGGGTTCCCCTGGGGCCTATATTGCAAGTCCAGAGACATCGGTGGACCCCTGGGTAGCTTGCTGGGGCCAGAGGCCCCTAGGTGGAGGGCCAGGGGGCACCCTGGGGCCTATACTACAAGTCCAGGGACATCGGTGGACCACTGTGCAGCTTGCTGGTGTCAGGGGCCCTTAGGTGGAGGGCCAGGGGGCACCCTGGGGCCTATACTGCAAGTCCAAGAAGAGAGGTAGACCCCTGGGTAGCTTGCTGGGGTCAGGCGCCCCTAGGTGAAGGACCAGGGAGCACCCAGAGGCCTATACTGCAAGTCCAGGGAGGGAGGTGGACCCCTAGGTAGCTTGCTGGGGTCAGGGTTCCCTAGGTGGAGGGCCTGGGGGCACACTGGGGCCTATACTGCAAGTCCAGGAAGAGAGGTGGACCCCTGGGTAGCTTGCAGGGGTCAGAGGCCCCTAGGTGGAGGACCAGGGGTTCCCCTGGGGCCTACATTGCACGTCCAGGAAGAGAGGTGGACCCCTGGGTAGCTTGCTGGGGTCAGGCGCCCCTAGGTGAAGGGCCAGGGAGCACCCTGAGGCCTATACTGCAAGCCCAGGGAGGGAGGTGGACCCCTGGGAAGCTTGCTGGGGTCAGGGTCCCCTAGGTGGATGGCCAGGGGGCACCCTGTGGGCTATACTGCAAGTCTAGGAAGAGAGGTGGACCCCTGGGTAGCTTGCTGAGGTCAGAGGCCCCTAGGTGGAGGGCCAAGGGGCACCCTGGGGCCTATACTGCAAGTCCAGGGACAACGGTGGACCCCTGGGTAGCTTGCTGGGGTCAGAGGCCCCTAGGTGGAGGGCCAGGGGTTACCCTGGGGCCTATACTGCAAGTCCAGGGAGTAAGGTTGACTTCGGGGTAGCTTGCTGGGGTCATAGGCTCCTAGCTGGAGGGCCAGGGGGCACCCTGGGGCCTACACTGCAAGTCCAGGGAGAGATGTGGACCCCTGGGTAGCTTGCTGGGGTCAGGAGCCCCTAGGTTGAGGTCCAGGGGGCACCCTGGGGCCTATACTGCAAGTCCAGGGAGTGAGGTGGACTCCCGGGTAGCTTGCTGGGGTCAGAGGCCCCTAGGTGCAGGGCCAGGGGGCACCCTGGGGCCTATACTGCAAGTCCAGGGACATCGGTGGACCCCTGGGTAGCTTGCTGGGGTCAGGGGCCCTTAGGTGGAGGGCCAGGGGGCACCCTTGGGCCTATACTGCAAGTCCAGGGAGTGAGGTGGACTCCCGGGTAGCTTGCTGGGGTCAGAGGCCCCTAGGTGCAGGGCCAGGGGGCACCCTGGGGCCTATACTGCAAGTCCAGGGACATCGGTGGACCCCTGGGTAGCTTGCTGGGGTCAGAGGCCCTAGGTGGAGGGCCAGGGGGCACCCTGGGGCCTATACTGCAAGTCCAGGAACATCGGTGGACCACTGGGTAGCTTGCTAGGGTCAGGGGCCCTTAGGTGGAGGGCCAGGGGGGACCCTGGGGCCTATACTGCAAGTCCAGGAAGAGAGGTTGACCCCTGGGTAGCTTGCTGAAGTCTGGAGCCCCTGGGTGGAGGGCCAGGGGGCACACTGGGGCCTATACTGCAAGTCCAGGAAGAGAGGTGGACCCCTGAGTAGCTTGCTGGGGTCAGAGGCCCCTAGGTGAAGGGCCAGGGGGCACCCTGGGGCCTATACTGCAAGTCCAAGGACATCGGTGGACCACTGGGTAGCTTGCGGGGGTCAGAGGCCCCTAAGTGGAGGGCCAGGGGGCACCCTGGGGCCTATACTGGAAGCCAACGGAGGGAGGTGGACCCCTGGGTAGCTTGCTGGGGTCAGGGTCCCCTAGGTGGAGGGCCAGGGGTCAACCTGTGGGCTATACTGCAAATCCAGGAAGAGAGGTGGACCCCTGGGTAGCTTGCTGGGGTCAGGCGCCCCTAGGTGAAGGGCCAGGCAGCACCCTGAGGCCTATACTGCAAGCCCAGGGAGGGAGGTGGACCCCTGGGTAGCTTGCTGGGGTCAGGGTCCCATAGGTGGAGGGCCAGGGGGCACACTGGGGCCTATACTGCAAGTCCAGGAAGAGAGGTGGACCCCTGGGTAGCTTGCTGGGGTCAGAGGCCCCTAGGTGGAGGGCCAGGGGTTCCCTTGGGGCCTATATTGCAAGTCCAGGAAGAGAGGTGGACCCCTGGGTAGCTTGCTGGGGTAAGGCGCCCCTAGGTGAAGGGCCAGGGAGCACCCTGAGGCCTTTACTGCAAGCCCAGGGAGGGAGGTGGACCCCTGGGTAGCTTGCTGGGGTCAGTGTCCCCTAGGTGGATGGCCAGGGGGCACCCTGATGCCTATACTGCAAGCCCAGGGAGGGAGGTGGACCCCTGGGTAGCTTGCTGGGGTCAGGGGCCTCTAGGTTGAGGTCCAGGGGGCATCCTGGGGCCTGTACTGCAAGTAAAGGGACATCGGTGGACCCCTGGGTAGCTTGCTGGGGTCAGAGGCCCCTAGGTGGAGGGCCAGGGGATCCCCTGGAGCCTATACTGCAAGTCCAGGGAGTGAGGTGGACTTCTGGGTAGCTTGCTGGGGTCATAGGCTTCTAGGTGGAGGGCCAGGGGGCACCCTGGGGCCTATACTGCAAGTCCAGGAAGAGAGGTGGACCCCTGGGTAGCTTGCTGGGGTCAGGGGCCCCTAGTTGGAGGTTCAGGGGGCACCCTGGGGCCTATACTGCAAGTCCAGGGACATCGGTGGACTCCTGGGTAGCTTGCTGGGGTCAGGGGCCCTTAGGTGGAGGGCCAGGGGGCACCCTGAGGCCTATACTGCAAGTACAGGGAGATCAGTGGACCCCTGGGTAGCTTGCTGAGGTCAGAGACCCCTATGTGGAGGGCCAGAAGGTCCCCTGGGGCCTATACTGCAAGTCCAGGGAGTGAGGTGCACTCCTGGGTAGCTTGCTGCGGTCAGAGACCCCTAGGTGGAGGGCCAGGGGCACCCTGGGGCCTATACTACAAGTCCAGGGACATCGGTGGACCACTGTGTAGCTTGCTGGGGTCAGGGGCCCTTAGGTGGAGGGCCAGGGGGCACCCTGGGGCCTATACTGCAAGTCCATTAAAAGAGGTAGACCCATGGGTAGCTTGCTGGGGTCAGGCGCCCCTAGGTGAAGGGCCAGGGAGCACCCAGAGGCCTATACTGTAAGCCCAGGGAGGGAGGTGGACCCCTGGGTAGCTTGCTGGGGTCAGGGTCCCCTAGGTGGAGGGCCTGGGGGCACACTGGGGCCTATACTGCAAGTCCAGGAAGAGAGGTGGACCCCTGGGTAGCTTGCTGGGGTAAGGGTCCCCTAGGTGGAGGGCCAGGGGGCACACTGGGGCCTATACTGCAAGTCCAGGGAGATCGGTGGACCCCTGGGTAGCTTGCTGGGGTCAGAGGCCCCTAGGTGGATGGCCAGGGGGCACCCTATGGGCTATACTGCAAGTCCAGGAAGAGAGGTGGACCCCAGGGTAGCTTGCCGGGGTCAGAGGCCCCTAGGTGAAGGGCCAAGGGGCACCCTGGGGCCTATACTGCAAGTCCAGGGACATCGGTGGACCTCTGGGTAGCTTGCTGGGGTCATAAGCTCCTAGGTGGAGGGCCAGGGGGCACCCTGGGGCCTACACTGCAAGTCCAGGGAGAGATGTGGACCCCTGGGTAGCTTGCTGGGGACAGGGGCCCCTAGGTTGAGGTCCAGGGGGCACCCTGGGGCCTATACTGCAAGTCCAGGGACATCGGTGGACCCCTGGGTAGCTTGCTGGTGTCAGAGGCCCCTAGGTGGATGGCCAGGGGGCACCCTATGGGCTATACTGCAAGTCCAGGAAGAGAGGTGGACCCCTGGGTAGCTTGCCGGGGTCAGAGGCCCCTAGGTGAAGGGCCAAGGGGCACCCTGGGGCCTATACTGCAAGTCCAGGGACATCGGTGGACCCCTGGGTAGCTTGCTGGGGTCATAAGCTCCTAGGTGGAGGGCCAGGGGGCACCCTGGGGCCTACACTGCAAGTCCAGGGAGAGATGTGGACCCCTGGGTAGCTTGCTGGGGACAGGGGCCCCTAGGTTGAGGTCCAGGGGGCACCCTGGGGCCTATACTGCAAGTCCAGGGACATCGGTGGACCCCTGGGTAGCTTGCTGGTGTCAGGGGCCCTTAGGTGGAGGGCCAGGGGGCACCCTTGGGCCTATACTGCAAGTCCAGGGAGTGAGGTGTACTCCTGGGTAGCTTGCTGGGGTCAGAGGCCCCTAGGTGGAGGGCCAGGGGGCACCCTGGGGCCTATACTGCAAGTCCAGGAAGAGAGGTGGACCCCTGGGTAGCTTGCTGGGGTCAGGGGCCCCTAGGTGAAAGGCCAGGGGGCACCCTGAGGCCTATACTGCAAGTCCAGGAAGAGAGGTGGACCCCTGGGTAGCTTGCTGGGGTCAGGGGCCCCTAGGTGGAGGTCCAGGGGGCACCCTGGGGCCTATACTGCATGTCCAGGGACATCGGTGGACCCCTGGGTAGCATGCTGGGGTCAGGGGCCCTTAGGTGGAGGGCCAGGGGGCACCCTGAGGCCTATACTGCAAGTCCAGGGAGATCAGTGGACCCCTAGGTAGCTTGCTGTGGTCAAAGACCCCTATGTGGAGGGCCATAAGGTCCCCTGGGGCCTATACTGCAAGTCCAGGGAGTGAGGTGCACTCCTGGGTAGCTTGCTGGGGTCAGAGACCCCTAGGTGGAGGGCCAGGGGCACCCTGGGGCCTATACTGCAAATCCAGGGACATCGGTGGACCACTGGGTAGCTTGCGGGGGTCAGAGGCCCCTAAGTGGAGGGCCAGGGGGCACCCTGGGGCCTATACTGGAAGCCCAGGGAGGGAGGTGGACCCCTGGGTAGCTTGCTGGGGTCAGGGTCCCCTAGGTGGAGGGCCAGGGGTCAACCTGTGGGCTATACTGCAAGTCCAGGAAGAGAGGTGGACCCCTGGGTAGCTTGCTGGGGTCATAGGCTCCTAGGTGGAGGGCCAGGGGGCACCCTGGGGCCTACACTGCAAGTCCAGGAAGAGAGGTGGACCCCTGGGTAGCTTGCTGGGGTCATAGGCTCCTAGGTGGAGGGCCAGGGGGCACCCTGGGGCCTATACTGCAAGTCCAGGAAGAGAGGTTGACCCCTGGGTAGCTTGCTGGGGCCAGAGGCCCCTAGGTGGAGGGCCAGGAGGCACCCTTGGGCCTATACTGCAAGTCCAGGGACATCGGTGGACCACTGGGTAGTTTGCTGGGGTCAGGGCCCTTAGGTGGAGGGCCAGGGGGCACCCTGGGGCCTATACTGCAAGTCCAGGAAGAGAGGTAGACCCCTGGGTAGCTTGCTGGGGTCAGGCGCCCCTAGGTGAAGGGCCAGGGAGCACCCTGAGGCCTACACTGCAAGCCCAGGTAGGGAGGTGGACCCCTGGGTAGCTTGCTGGGGTCAGGGTACCCTAGGTGGAGGGCCAGGGGGCACACTGGGGCCTATACTGCAAGTCCAGGGAGTGAGGTGGACTCCCGGGTAGCTTGCTGGGGTCAGAGGCCCCTAGGTGGAGGGCCAGGGGGCACCCTGGGGCCTATACTGCAAGTCCAGGGACATCGGTGGACCCCTGGGTAGCTTGCTGGGGTCAGAAGCCCCTAGGTGGAGGGCCAGGGGGCACCCTGGGGCCTATACTGCAAGTCCAGGAACATCGGTGGACCACTGGGTAGCTTGCTAGGGTCAGGGGCCCTTAGGTGGAGGGCCAGGGGGCACCCTGGGGCCTATACTGCAAGTCCAGGAAGAGAGGTTGACCCCTGGGTAGCTTGCTGAAGTCTGGAGACCCTAGGTGGAGGGCCAGGGGGCACCCTGGGGCCTATACTGCAAGAACAAGGACATCGGTGGACCGCTGGGTAGCTTGCGGGGGTCATAGGCTTCTAGGTGGAGGGCCAGGGGGCACCCTGGGGCCTATACTGCAAGTCCAGGAAGAGAGGTGGACCTCTGGGTAGCTTGCTGGGGTCAGGGGCCCCTAGGTGAAAGGCCAGGGGGCACCCTGAGGCCTATACTGCAAGTCCAGGAAGAGAGGTGGACCCCTGGGTAGCTTGCTGGGGTCAGGGGCCCCTAGGTGGAGGTCCAGGGGGCACCCTGGGGCCTATACTGCATGTCGAGGGACATCGGTGGACCCCTGGGTAGCATGCTGGGGTCAGGGGCCCTTAGGTGGAGGGCCAGGGGGCACCCTGAGGCCTATACTGCAAGTCCAGGGAGATCAGTGGACCCCTGGGTAGCTTGCTGTGGTCAAAGACCCTTATGTGGAGGGCCAGAAGGTCCCCTGGGGCCTATACTGCAAGTCCAGGGAGTGAGGTGCACTCCTGGGTAGCTTGCTGGGGTCAGAGACCCCTAGGTGGAGGGCCAGGGGGCACCCTGGGGCCTATACTGCAAGTCCATGGACATCGGTGGACCCCTGGGTAGCTTGCTGGGGTCAGAGGCCCCTAGGTGGAGGGCCAGGGGGCACCCTGGGGCCTATACTACAAGTCCAGGGACATCGGTGGACCACTGTGCAGCTTGCTGGTGTCAGGGGCCCTTAGGATGAGGGCCAGGGGGCACCCTGGGGCCTATACTGCAAGTCCAGGAAGAGAGGTAGACCCCTGGGTAGCTTGCTGGGGTCAGGCGCCCCTAGGTGAAGGGCCAGGGAGCACCCAGAGGCCTATACTGCAAGCCCAGGGAGGGAGGTGGACCCCTGGGTAGATTGCTGGGGTCAGGGTTCCCTAGGTGGAGGGCCTGGGGGCACACTGGGGCCTATATTGCAAGTCCAGGAAGAGAGGTGGACCCCTGGGTAGCTTGCAGGGGTCAGAGGCCCCTAGGTGGAGGGCCAGGGGTTCCCCTGGGGCCTACATTGCACGTCCAGGAAGAGAGGTGGACCCCTGGGTAGCTTGCTGGGGTCAGGCGCCCCTAGGTGGAGGGCCAGGGAGCACCCTGAGGCCTATACTGCAAGCCCAGGGAGAGAGGTGGACCCCTGGGTAGCTTGCTGGGGTCAGGGTCCCCTGGGTGGATGGCCAGGGGGCACCCTGTGGGCTATACTGCAAGTCTAGGAAGAGAGGTGGACCCCTGGGTAGCTTGCTGGGGTCAGAGGCCCCTAGGTGGAGGGCCAAGGGGCACCCTGGGGCCTATACTGCAAGTCCAGGGACAACGGTGGACCCCTGGGTAGCTTGCTGGGGTCAGAGGCCCCTAGGTGGAGGGCCAACGGTTCCCCTGGGGCCTATACTGCAAGTCCAGGGAGTAAGGTTGACTTCTGGGTAGCTTGATGGGGTCATAGGCTCCTAGGTGGAGGGCCAGGGGGCACCCTGGGGCCTACACTGCAAGTCCAGGGAGAGATGTGGACCCCTGGGTAGCTTGCTGGGGTCAGGGGCCCCTAGGTTGAGGTCCAGGGGGCACCCTGGGGCCTATACTGCAAGTCCAGGGACATCGGTGGACCCCTGGGTAGCTTGCTGGGGTCAGGGGCCCTTAGGTGGAGGGCCAGGGGGCACCCTTGGGCCTATACTGCAAGTCCAGGGAGTGAGGTGGACTCCCGGGTAGCTTGCTGGGGTCAGAGGCCCCTAGGTGGAGGGCCAGGGGGCACCCTGGGGCCTATACTGCAAGTCCAGGAAGAGAGGTGGACCCCTGTGTAGCTTGCTGGGGTCAGGGGCCCCTAGGTGGAGGGCCAGGTGGCAGCCTGTGGGCTATACTGCAAGTCCAGGAAGAGAGGTTGACCCCTGGGTAGCTTGCTGGGGCCAGAGGCCCATAGGTGGAGGGCCAAGGGGCACCCTGGGGCCTATACTGCAAGTCCAGGGACATCGGTGGACCACTGGGTAGCTTGCTGGGGTCAGGGGCTCTTAGGTGGAGGGCCAGGGGGCACCCTGGGGCCTATAGTGCAAGTCCAGGAAGAGAGGTAGACCCCTGGGTAGCTTGCTGGGGTCAGGCGCCCCTAGGTGAAGGGCCAGGGAGCACCCTGAGGCCTATACTGCAAGCCCAGGGAGGGAGGTGGACCCCTGGGTAGCTTGCTGGGGTTAGGGTCCCCTAGGTGGAGGGCCAGGGGGCACACTGGGGCCTATACTGCAAGTCCAGGAAGAGAGGTGGACCCCTGGGTAGCTTGCTGGGGTCAAAGGCCCCTTGGTGAAGGGCCAGGGGGCACCCTGGGGCCTATACTGCAAGTCCAGGGAGATTGGTTGGACCCCTGGGTAGCTTGCTGGGGTCAGAGGCCCCTAGGTGGAGGGCCAGGGGTTCCCCTGGGGCCTATATTGCAAGTCCAGGAAGAGAGGTGGACCCCTGGGTAGCTTGCTGGGGTAAGGGTCCCCTAGGTGGAGGGCCAGGGGGCACACTGGGGCCTATACTGCAAGTCCAGGGAGATCGGTAGACCCCTGGGTAGCTTGCTGGGGTCAGAGGCCCCTAGGTGGATGGCCAGGGGGCACCCTTTGGGCTATACTGCAAGTCCAGGAAGAGAGGTGGACCCCTGGGTAGCTTGCCGGGGTCAGAGGCCCCTAGGTGGAGGGCCAAGGGGCACCCTGGGGCCTATACTGCAAGTCCAGGGACATCGGTGGACCCCTGGGTAGCTTGCTGGGGTCATAGGCTCCTAGGTGGAGGGCCAGGGGGCACCCTGGGGCCTACACTGCAAGTCCAGGGAGAGATGTGGACCCCTGGGTAGCTTGCTGGGGTCAGGGGCCCCTAGGTTGAGGTCCAGGGGGCACCCTGGGGCCTATACTGCAAGTCCAGGGACATCGGTGGACCCCTGGGTAGCTTGCTGGGGTCAGGGGCCCTTAGGTGGAGGGCCAGGGGGCACCCTTGGGCCTATACTGCAAGTCCAGGGAGTGAGGTGGACTCCTGGGTAGCTTGCTGGGGTCAGAGGCCCCTAGGTGGAGGGCCAGGGGGCACCCTGGGGCCTATACTGCAAGTCCAGGGACATCGGTGGACCCCTGGGTAGCTTGCTGGGGTCAGAGGCCCCTAGGTGGAGGGCAAGGGGGCACCCTGGGGCCTTTACTGCAAGTCCAGGAACATCGGTGGACCACTGGGTAGCTTGCTGGGGTCAGGGGCCCTTAGGTGGAGGGCCAGGGGGCACCCTGGGGCCTATACTGCAAGTCCAGGAAGAGAGGTTGACCGCTGGGTAGCTTGCTGAAATCTGGAGCCCCTAGGTGGAGGGCCAGGGGGCACACTGGGGCCTATACTGCAAGTCCAGGAAGAGAGGTGGACCCCTGGGTAGCTTGCTGGGGTCAGAGGCCCCTAGGTGAAGTGCCAGGGGGCACCCTGGGGCCTATACTACAAATCCAAGGAGAACGGTGGACCGCTGGGTAGCTTGCGGGGGTCAGAGGTCCCTAAGTGGAGGGCAAGGGGGCACCCTGGGGCTTATACTGCAAGTCTAGGAAGAGAGGTGGACCGCTGGGTAGCTTGCGGGGGTCAGAGGTCCCTAAGTGGAGGGCAAGGGGGCACCCTGGGGCCTATACTGCAAGTCCAGGAAGAGAGGTTGACCCCTGGGTAGCTTGCTGAAGTCTGGAGCCCCTAGGTGGAGGGCCAGGGGGCACACTGGGGCCTATACTGCAAGTCCAGGAAGAGAGGTGGACCCCTGGGTAGCTTGCTGGGGTCAGGCGCCCCTGGGTGAAGGGCCAGGGAGCACCCTGAGGCCTATACTGCAAGCCCAGGGAGGGAGGTGGACCCCTGGGTAGCTTGCTGGGGTCAGGGGCCTCTAGGTTGAGGTCCAGGGGGCATCCTGGGGCCTGTACTGCAAGTCCAGGGACATCGGTGGACCCCTGAGTAGCTTGCTGGGGTCAGAGGCCCCTAGGTGGAGGGCCAGGGGATCCCCTGGAGCCTATACTGCAAGTCCAGGGAGTGAGGTGGACTTCTGGGTAGCTTGCTGGGGTCATAGGCTTCTAGGTGGAGGGCCAGGGGGCACCCTGGGGCCTATACTGCAAGTCCAGGGAGAGATGTGGACCCCTGGGTAGCTTGCTGGGGTCAGGGGTCCTTAGGTTGAGGTCCAGGGGGCATCCTGGGGACTATACTGCAAGTCCAGGAAGAGAGGTGGACCCCTGGGTAGCTTGCTGGGGTCAGGGGCCCCTAGGTGGAGGTCCAGGGGGCACCCTGGGGCCTATACTGCAAGTCCAGGGACATCGGTGGACCCCTGGGTAGCTTGCTGGGGTCAGGGGCCCTTAGTTGGAGGGCCAGGGGGCACCCTGAGGCCTAAACTGCAAGTCCAGGGAGATCAGTGGACCCCTGGGTAGCTTGCTGAGGTCAGAGACCCCTATGTGGAGGGCCAGAATGTCCCCTGGGGCCTATACTGCAAGTCCAGGGAGTGACGTGCACTCCTGGGTAGCTTGCTGGGATCAGAGGCCCCTAGGTGGAGTGCCAGGGGGCTCCCTGGGGCCTATACTGCAAGTCCAGGGACATCGGTGGACCCCTGGGTAGCTTGCTGGGGTCAGAGGCCCCTAGTTGGAGGGCCAGGGGGCACCCTGGGGCCTATACTACAAGTCCAGGGACATCGGTGGACCACTGTGTAGCTTGCTGGGGTCAGGGGCCCTTAGGTGGAGGGCCAGGGGGCACCCTGGGGCCTATACTGCAAGTCCAGGAAGAGAGGTAGACCCATGGGTAGCTTGCTGGGGTCCGGCACCCCTAGGTGAAGGGCCAGGGAGCACCCAGAGGCCTATACTGCAAGCCCAGGGAAGGAGGTGGACCCCTGGGTAGCTTGCTAGGGTCAGGGGCCCCTAGGTGGAGGGCAAGGGGGCACCCTGGGGCCTATACTACAAGTCCATGAACATCGGTGGACCACTGGGTAGCTTGCTGGGGTCAGGGGCCCTTAGGTGGAGGGCCAGGGGGCACCCTGGGGCCTATACTGCAAGTCCAGGAAGAGAGGTTGACCGCTGGGTAGCTTGCTGAAATCTGGAGCCCCTAGGTGGAGGGCCAGGGGGCACACTGGGGCCTATACTGCAAGTCCAGGAAGAGAGGTGGACCCCTGGGTAGCTTGCTGGGGTCAGGCGCCCCTGGGTGAAGGGCCAGGGAGCACCCTGAGGCCTATACTGCAAGCCCAGGGAGGGAGGTGGACCCCTGGGTAGCTTGCTGGGGTCAGGGGCCTCTAGGTTGAGGTCCAGGGGGCATCCTGGGAACTGTACTGCAAGTCCAGGGACATTGGAGGACCCCTGGGTAGCTTGCTGGGGTCAGAGGCCCCTAGGTGGAGGGCCAGGGGATCCCCTGGAGCCTATACTGCAAGTCCAGGGAGTGAGGTGGACTTCTGGGTAGCTTGCTGGGGTCATAGGCTTCTCGGTGGAGGGCCAGGGGGCACCCTGGGGCCTATACTGCAAGTCCAGGGAAGGAGGTGGACCCCTGGGTAGCTTGCTGGGGTCAGGGTCCCCTAGGTGGAGGGCCTGGGGGCACACTGGGGCCTATACTGCAAGTCCAGGAAGAGAGGTGGACCCCTGGGTAGCTTGCAGGGGTCAGAGGCCCCTAGGTGGAGGGCCAGGGGTTCCCCTGGGGCCTATATTGCAAGTCCAGGAAGAGAGGTGGACCCCTGGGTAGCTTGCTGGGGTCAGGGTCCCCTAGGTGGAGGGCCAGGGGGCACACTGGGGCCTATACTGCAAGTCCAGGGAGGGAGGTGGACCCCTGGGTAGCTTGCTGGGGTCAGAGGCCCTTAGGTGGAGGGCCAGGGGTTCCCCTGGGGCCTATATTGCGAGTCCAGGAAGAGAGGTGGACCCCTGGGTAGCTTGCTGGGGTAAGGCGCCCCTAGGTGGAGGGCCAGGGAGCACCCTGAGGCCTATACTGCAAGTCCAGGAAGAAAGGTTGACCCCTGGGTAGCTTGCTGGGGTCAGGGTCCCCTAGGTGGAGGGCCAGGGGGCACCCTGGGGCCTATACTGCAAGTCCAGGGACATCAGTGGACCCCTGGGTAGCTTGCTGGGGTCAGAGGCCCCTAGGTGGAGGGCCAGGGGGCTCCCTGGGGCCTATACTGCAAGTCCAGGAACATTGGTGGACCACTGGGTAGCTTGCTAGGGTCAGGGGCCCTTAGGTAGAGGGCCAGGGGGCACCCTGGGGCCTATACTGCAAGTCCAGGAAGAGAGGTTGACCCCTGGGTAGCTTGCTGAAGTCTGGAGCCCCTAGGTGGAGGGCCAGGGGGCACACTGGGGCCTATACTGCAAGTCCAGGAAGAGAGGTGGACCCCTGGGTAGCTTGCTGGGGTCAGAGGCCCCTAGGTGAAGGGCCAGGGGGCACCCTGGGGCCTATACTGCAAGTCCAAGGACATCGGTGGACCGCTGGGTAGCTTGCGGGGGTCAGAGGCCCCTAAGTGGAGGGCCAGGGGGCACCCTGGGGCCTATACTGGAAGCCCAGGGAGGGAGGTGGACCCCTGGGTAGCTTGCTGGGGTCAGGGTCCCCTAGGTGGAGGGCCAGGGGTCACCTTGTGGGCTATACTGCAAGTCCAGGAAGAGAGGTGGACCCCTGGGTAGCTTGCTGGGGTCATAGGCTCCTAGGTGGAGGGCCAGGGGGCACCCTGGGGCCTATACTGCAATTCCAGAAAGAGAGGTGGACCCCTGGGTAGCTTGCTGGGTTCATAGGCTCCTAGCTGGAGGGCCAGGGGGCACCCTGGGGCCTACACTGCAAGTCCAGGGACATCGGTGGACCCCTGGGTAGCTTGCTGGGGTTAGAGGCCCCTAGGTGGAGGGCCAGGGGTTCCCCTGGGGCCTATACTGCAAGTCCAGGGAGTGAGGTGGACTTCTGGGTAGCTTGCTGGGGTCATAGGCTCCTAGGTGGAGGGCCAGGGGGCACCCTGGGGCCTACACTGCAAGTCCAGGTAGAGATGTGCACCCCTGGGTAGCTTGCTGGGGTCAGGGGCCCCTAGGTGGAGGACCAGGGGGCACCCTGGGGCCTATACTGCAAGTCCAGGGACATCGGTGGACCCCTGGGTAGCTTGCTGGGGTCAGGGGCCCTTAGGTGGAGGGCCAGGGGGCACCCTGAGGCCTATACTGCAAGTCCAGGGACATCGGTGGACCCCTGGGTAGCTTGCTGGGGCCAGAGGCCCATAGGTGGAGGGCCAGGGGGCACCCTGGGGCCTATACTGCAAGTCCAGGGACATCGGTGGACCCCTGGGTAGCTTGCTGGGGTCATAGGATTCTAGGTGGAGGGCCAGGGGGCATCCTGGGGCCTATACTGCAAGTCCAGGAAGAGAGGTGGACCCCTGTGTAGCTTGCTGGGGTCAGGGGCCCCTAGGTGGAGGGCCAGGTGGCAGCCTGTGGGCTATACTGCAAGTCCAGGAAGAGAGGTTGACCCCTGGGTAGCTTGCTGGGGCCAGAGGCCCATAGGTGGAGGGCCAAGGGGCACCCTGGAGCCTATACTGCAAGTCCAGGGACATCGGTGGACCACTGGGTAGCTTGCTGGGGTCAGGGGCCCTTAGGTGGAGGGCCAGGGGGCACCCTGGGGCCTATACTGCAAGTCCAGGAAGAGAGGTAGACCCCTGGGTAGCTTGCTGGGGTCAGGCGCCCCTAGGTGAAGGGCCAGGGAGCACCCTGAGTTCTATACTGCAAGCCCAGGGAGGGAGGTGGACCCCTGGGTAGCTTGCTGGGGTCAGGGTCCCCTAGGTGGAGGGCCAGGGGGCACACTGGGGCCTATACTGCAAGTCCAGGAAGAGAGGTGGACCCCTGGGTAGCTTGCTGGGGTCAGAGGCCCCTTGGTGAAGGGCCAGGAGGCAACCTGGGGCCTATACTGCAAGTTTAGGGAGATTGGTGGACCCCTGGGTAGCTTGCTGGGGTCAGAGGCCCCTAGGTGGAGGGCCAGGGGTTCCCCTGGGGCCTATATTGCAAGTCCAGGGACATCGGTGGACCCCTGGGTAGCTTGCTGGGGCCAGAGGCCCCTATGTGGAGGGCCAGGGGGCACCCTGGGGCCTATACTGCAAGTCCAGGGACATCGGTGGACCCCTGGGTAGCTTGCTGGGGCCAGAGGCCCATAGGTGGAGGGCCAGGGGGCACCCTGGGGCCTATACTGCAAGTCCAGGGACATCGGTGGACCCCTGGGTAGCTTGCTGGGGTCATAGGCTTCTAGGTGGAGGGCCAGGGGGCACCCTGGGGCCTATACTGCAAGCCCAGGGAAAGAGGTGGACCCCTGGGTAGCTTGCTGGGGTCAGGGGCCCCTAGGTGAAAGGCCAGGGGGCACCCTGAGGCCTATACTGCAAGTCCAGGAAGAGAGGTGGACCCCTGGGTAGCTTGCTGGGGTTAGGGGCCCCTAGGTGGAGGTCCAGGGGGCACCCTGGGGCCTATACTGCATGTCGAGGGACATCGGTGGACCCCTGGGTAGCTTGCTGTGGTCAAAGACCCCTATGTGGAGGGCCAGAAGGTCCCCTGGGGCCTATACTGCAAGTCCAGGGAGTGAGGTGCACTCCTGGGTAGCTTGCTGGGGTCAGAGACCCCTAGGTGGAGGGCCAGGGGGCACCCTGGGGCCTATACTGCAAGTCCAGGGACATCGGTGGACCCCTGGGTAGCTTGCTGGGGTCAGAGGCCCCTAGGTGGAGGGCCAGGGGGCACCTTGGGGCCTATACTACAAGTCCAAGGACATCGGTGGACCACTGTGCAGCTTGCTGGTGTCAGGGGTCCTTAGGTGGAGGGCCAGGGGGCACCCTGGGGCCTATACTGCAAGTCCAGGAAGAGAGGTAGACCCCTGGGTAGCTTGCTGGGGTCAGGCGCCCCTAGGTGAAGGGCCAGGGAGCACCCAGAGGCCTATACTGCAAGCCCAGGGAGGGAGGTGGACCCCTGGGTAGCTTGCTGGGGTCAGGGTTCCCTAGGTGGAGGGCCTGGGGGCACACTGGGGCCTATACTGCAAGTCCAGGAAGAGAGGTGGACCCCTGGGTAGCTTGCAGGGGTCAGAGGCCCCTAGGTGGAGGGCCAGGGGTTCCCCTGGGGCCTACATTGCACGTCCAGGAAGAGAGGTGGACCCCTGGGTAGCTTGCTGGGGTCAGGCGCCCCTAGGTGAAGGGCCAGGGGGCACCCTGGGGCCTATACTGCAAGCCCAGGGAAGGAGGTGGACCCCTGGGTAGCTTGCTGGGGTCAGGGTCCCCTAGGTGGATGGCCAGGGGGCACCCTGTGGGCTATACTGCAAGTCTAGGAAGAGAGGTGGACCCCTGGGTAGCTTGCTGGGGTCAGAGGCCCCTAGGTGAAGGGCCAAGGGGCACCCTGGGGCCTATACTGCAAGTCCAGGGACAACGGTGGACCCCTGGGTAGCTTGCTGGGGTCAGAGGCCCCTAGGTGGAGGGCCAGGGGTTCCCCTGGGGCCTATACTGCAAGTCCAGGGAGTAAGGTTGACTTCTGGGTAGCTTGATGGGGTCATAGGCTCCTAGGTGGAGGGCCAGGGGGCACCCTGGGGCCTACACTGCAAGTCCAGGGAGAGATGTGGACCCCTGGGTAGCTTGCTGGGGTCAGGGGCCCCTAGGTTGAGGTCCAGGGGGCACCCTGGGGTCTATACTGCAAGTCCAGGGACATCGGTGGACCCCTGGGTAGCTTGCTGGGGTCAGGGGCCCTTAGGTGGAGGGCCAGGGGGCACCCTTGGGCCTATACTGCAAATCCAGGGAGTGAGGTGGACTCCCGGGTAGCTTGCTGGGGTCAGAGGCCCCTAGGTGGAGGGCCAGGGGGCACCCTGGGGCCTATACTGCAAGTCCAGGAAGAGAGGTGGACCCCTGTGTAGCTTGCTGGGGTCAGGGGCCCCTAGGTGGAGGGCCAGGTGGCAGCCTGTGGGCTATACTGCAAGTCCAGGAAGAGAGGTCACCCCTGGGTAGCTTGCTGGGGCCAGAGGCCCATAGGTGGAGGGCCAAGGGGCACCCTGGGGCCTATACTGCAAGTCCAGGGACATAGGTGGACCACTGGGTAGCTTGCTGGGGTCAGGGGCCCTTAGGTGGAGGGCCAGGGGGCACCTTGGGGCCTATACTGGAAGTCCAGGAAGAGAGGTAGACCCCTGGGTAGCTTGCTGGGGTCAGGCGCCCCTAGGTGAAGGGCCAGGGAGCACCCTGAGGCCTATACTGCAAGCCCAGGGAGGGAGGTGGACCCCTGGGTAGCTTGCTGGGGTCAGGGTCCCCTAGGTGGAGGGCCAGGGGGCACACTGGGGCCTATACTGCAAGTCCAGGAAGAGAGGTGGACCCCTGGGTAGCTTGCTGGGGTCAGAGGCCCCTTGGTGAAGGGCCAGGGGGCACCCTGGGGCCTATACTGCAAGTCCAGGGAGATTGGTGGACCCCTAGGTGGAGGGCCAGGGGTTCCCCTGGGGCCTATATTGCAAGTCCAGGGACATCGGTGGACCCCTGGGTAGCTTGCTGGGGCCAGAGGCCCCTAGGTGGAGGGCCAGGGGGCACCCTGGGGCCTATACTGCAAGTCCAGGGACATCGGTGGACCCCTGGGTAGCTTGCTGGGGTCATAGGCTTCTAGGTGGAGGGCCAGGGGGCACCCTGGGGCCTATACTGCAAGTCCAGGAAGAGAGGTGGACCCCTGGGTAGCTTGCTGGGGTCAGGGGCCCCTAGGTGAAAGGCCAGGGGGAACCCTGAGGCCTATACTGCAAGTCCAGGAAGAGAGGTGGACCCCTGGGTAGCTTGCTGGGGTCAGGGGCCCCTAGGTGGAGGTCCAGGGGGCACCCTGGGGCCTATACTGCAAATCCAGGGAGTGAGGTGGACTCCCGGGTAGCTTGCTGGGGTCAGAGGCCCCTAGGTGGAGGGCCAGGGGGCACCCTGGGGCCTATACTGCAAGTCCAGGAAGAGAGGTGGACCCCTGTGTAGCTTGCTGGGGTCAGGGGCCCCTAGGTGGAGGGCCAGGTGGCAGCCTGTGGGCTATACTGCAAGTCCAGGAAGAGAGGTTACCCCTGGGTAGCTTGCTGGGGCCAGAGGCCCATAGGTGGAGGGCCAAGGGGCACCCTGGGGCCTATACTGCAAGTCCAGGGACATAGGTGGACCACTGGGTAGCTTGCTGGGGTCAGGGGCCCTTAGGTGGAGGGCCAGGGGGCACCTTGGGGCCTATACTGGAAGTCCAGGAAGAGAGGTAGACCCCTGGGTAGCTTGCTGGGGTCAGGCGCCCCTAGGTGAAGGGCCAGGGAGCACCCTGAGGCCTATACTGCAAGCCCAGGGAGGGAGGTGGACCCCTGGGTAGCTTGCTGGGGTCAGGGTCCCCTAGGTGGAGGGCCAGGGGGCACACTGGGGCCTATACTGCAAGTCCAGGAAGAGAGGTGGACCCCTGGGTAGCTTGCTGGGGTCAGAGGCCCCTTGGTGAAGGGCCAGGGGGCACCCTGGGGCCTATACTGCAAGTCCAGGGAGATTGGTGGACCCCTAGGTGGAGGGCCAGGGGTTCCCCTGGGGCCTATATTGCAAGTCCAGGGACATCGGTGGACCCCTGGGTAGCTTGCTGGGGCCAGAGGCCCCTAGGTGGAGGGCCAGGGGGCACCCTGGGGCCTATACTGCAAGTCCAGGGACATCGGTGGACCCCTGGGTAGCTTGCTGGGGTCATAGGCTTCTAGGTGGAGGGCCAAGGGGGCACCCTGGGGCCTATACTGCAAGTCCAGGAAGAGAGGTGGACCCCTGGGTAGCTTGCTGGGGTCAGGGGCCCCTAGGTGAATGGCCAGGGGGAACCCTGAGGCCTATACTGCAAGTCCAGGAAGAGAGGTGGACCCCTGGGTAGCTTGCTGGGGTCAGGGGCCCCTAGGTGGAGGTCCAGGGGGCACCCTGGGGCCTATACTGCAAGTCCAGGGACATCGGTGGACCCCTGGGTAGCATGCTGGGGTCAGGGGCCCTTAGGTGGACGGCCAGGGGGCACCCTGAGGCCTATACTGCAAGTCGAGGGAGATCAGTGGACCCCTGGGTAGCTTGCTGGGGTCAGAGTCCCCTAGGTGGAGGGCCAGGGGGCACACTGGGGCCTATACTGCAAGTCCAGGAAGAGAGGTGGACCCCTGGGTAGCTTGCTGGGGTCAGAGGCCCCTTGGTGAAGGGCCAAGGGGCACCCTGGGGCCTATACTGCAAGTCCAGGGAGATTGGTGGACCCCTGGGTAGCTTGCTGCGGTCAGAGGCCCCTAGGTGGAGGGCCAGGGGTTCCCCTGGGGCCTATATTGCAAGTCCAGGGACATCGGTGGACCCCTGGGTAGCTTGCTGGGGCCAGAGGCCCCTAGGTGGAGGGCCAGGGGGCACCCTGGGGCCTATACTGCAAGTCCAGGGACATCGGTGGACCCCTGGGTAGCTTGCTGGGGACAGAGGCCCATAGGTGGAGGGCCAGGGGGCACCATGGGGCCTATACTGCAAGTCCAGGGACATCGGTGGACCCCTGGGTAGCTTGCTGGGGTCATAGGCTTCTAGGTGGAGGGCCAGGGGGCACCCTGGGGCCTATACTGCAAGTCCAGGAAGAGAGGTGGACCCCTGGGTAGCTTGCTGGGGTCAGGGGCCCCTAGGTGGAGGTCCAGGGGGCACCCTGGGGCCTATACTGCATGTCCAGGGACATCGGTGGACCCCTGGGTAGCATGCTGGGGTCAGGGGCCCTTAGGTGGAGGGCCAGGGGGCACCCTGAGGCCTATACTGCAAGTCCAGGGAGATCAGTGGACCCCTGGATAGCTTGCTGTGGTCAAAGACCCCTATGTGGAGGGCCAGAAGGTCCCCTGGGGCCTATACTGCAAGTCCAGGGAGTGAGGTGCACTCCTGGGTAGCTTGCTGGGGTCAGAGACCCCTAGGTGAAGGGCCAGGGGCACCCTGGGGCCTATACTGCAAGTCCAGGGACATCGGTGGACCCCTGGGTAGCTTGCTGGGGTCAGAGGCCCCTAGGTGGAGGGCCAGGGGGCACCCTGGGGCCTATACTACAAGTCCAGGGACATCGGTGGACCACTGTGCAGCTTGCTGGTGTCAGGGGCCCTTAGGTGGAGGGCCAGGGGGCACCCTGGGGCCTATACTGCAAGTCCAAGAAGAGAGGTAGACCCCTGGGTAGCTTGCTGGGGTCAGGGTTCCCTAGGTGGAGGGCCTGGGGGCACACTGGGGCCTATACTGCAAGTCCAGGAAGAGAGGTGGACCCCTGGGTAGCTTGCAGGGGTCAGAGGCCCCTAGGTGGAGGACCAGGGGTTCCCCTGGGGCCTACATTGCACGTCCAGGAAGAGAGGTGGACCCCTGGGTAGCTTGCTGGGGTCAGGCGCCCCTAGGTGAAGGGCCAGGGAGCACCCTGAGGCCTATACTGCAAGCCCAGGGAGGGAGGTGGACCCCTGGGAAGCTTGCAGGGGTCAGGGTCCCCTAGGTGGATGGCCAGGGGGCACCCTGTGGGCTATACTGCAAGTCTAGGAAGAGAGGTGGACCCCTGGGTAGCTTGCTGGGGTCAGAGGCCCCTAGGTGGAGGGCCAAGGGGCACCCTGGGGCCTATACTGCAAGTCCAGGGACAACGGTGGACCCCTGGGTAGCTTGCTGGGGTCAGAGGCCCCTAGGTGGAGGGCCAGGGGTTCCCCTGGGGCCTATACTGCAAGTCCAGGGAGTAAGGTTGACTTCGGGGTAGCTTGCTGGGGTCATAGGCTCCTAGGTGGAGGGCCAGGGGGCACCCTGGGGCCTACACTGCAAGTCCAGGGAGAGATGTGGACCCCTGGGTAGCTTGCTGGGGTCAGGGGCCCCTAGGTTGAGGTCCAGGGGGCACCCTGGGGCCTATACTGCAAGTCCAGGGACATCGGTGGACCCCTGGGTAGCTTGCTGGGGTCAGGGGCCCTTAGGTGGAGGGCCAGGGGGCACCCTTGGGCCTATACTGCAAGTCCAGGGAGTGAGGTGGACTCCCGGGTAGCTTGCTGGGGTCAGAGGCCCCTAGGTGGAGGGCCAGGGGGCACCCTGGGGCCTATACTGCAAGTCCAGGGACATCGGTGGACCCCTGGGTAGCTTGCTGGGGTCAGAGGCCCCTAGGTGGAGGGCCAGGGGGCACCCTGGGGCCTATACTGCAAGTCCAGGAAGAGAGGTTGACCCCTGGGTAGCTTGCTGAAGTTTGGAGCCCCTAGGAGGAGGGCCAGGGGGCACACTGGGGCCTATACTGCAAGTCCAGGAAGAGAGGTGGACCCCTGGGTAGCTTGCTGGGGTCAGAGGCCCCTAGGTGAAGGGCCAGGGGGCACCCTGGGGCCTATATTGCAAGTCCAAGGACATCGGTGGACCACTGGGTAGCTTGCGGGGGTCAGAGGCCCCTAAGTGGAGGGCCAGGGGGCACCCTGGGGCCTATACTGGAAGCCAACGGAGGGAGGTGGACCCCTGGGTAGCTTGCTGGGGTCAGGGTCCCCTAGGTGGAGGGCCAGGGGTCAACCTGTGGGCTATACTGCAAGTCCAGGAAGAGAGGTGGACCCCTGGGTAGCTTGCTGGGGTCATAGGCTCCTAGGTGGAGGGCCAGGGGGCACCCTGGGGCCTACACTGCAAGTCCAGGAAGAGAGGTGGACCCCTGGGTAGCTTGCTGGGGTCATAGGCTCCTAGGTGGAGGGCCAGGGGGCACCCTGGGGCCTATACTGCAAGTCCAGGAAGAGAGGTTGACCCCTGGGTAGCTTGCTGGGGCCAGAGGCCCATAGGTGGAGGGCCAGGGGGCACCCTTGGGCCTATACTGCAAGTACAGGGACATCGGTGGACCACTGGGTAGTTTGCTGGGGTCAGGGGCCCTTAGGTGGAGGGCCAGGGGGCACCCTGGGGCCTATACTGCAAGTCCAGGAAGAGAGGTAGACCCCTGGGTAGCTTGCTGGGGTCAGGCGCCCCTAGGTGAAGGGCCAGGCAGCACCCTGAGGCCTATACTGCAAGCCCAGGGAGGGAGGTGGACCCCTGGGTAGCTTGCTGGGGTCAGGGTCCCATAGGTGGAGAGCCAGGGGGCACACTGGGGCCTATACTGCAAGTCCAGGAAGAGAGGTGGACCCCTGGGTAGCTTGCTGGGGTCAGATGCCCCTAGGTGGAGGGCCAGGGGTTCCCTTGGGGCCTATATTGCAAGTCCAGGAAGAGAGGTGGACCCCTGGGTAGCTTGCTGGGGTAAGGCGCCCCTAGGTGAAGGGCCAGGGAGCACCCTGAGGCCTTTACTGCAAGCCCAGGGAGGGAGGTGGACCCCTGGGTAGCTTGCTGGGGTCAGTGTCCCCTAGGTGGATGGCCAGGGGGCACCCTGAGGCCTATACTGCAAGCCCAGGGAGGGAGGTGGACCCCTGGGTAGCTTGCTGGGGTCAGGGGCCTCTAGGTTGAGGTCCAGGGGGCATCCTGGGGCCTGTACTGCAAGTAAAGGGACATCGGTGGACCCCTGGGTAGCTTGCTGGGGTCAGAGGCCCCTAGGTGGAGGGCCAGGGGATCCCCTGGAGCCTATACTGCAAGTCCAGGGAGTGAGGTGGACTTCTGGGTAGCTTGCTAGGGTCATAGGCTTCTAGGTGGAGGGCCAGGGGGCACCCTGGGGCCTATACTGCAAGTCCAGGGAGAGATATGGACCCCTGGGTAGCTTGCTGGGGTCAGGGGCCGCTAGGTTGAGGTCCAGGGGGCATCCTGGGGACTATACTGCAAGTCCAGGAAGAGAGGTGGACCCCTAGGTAGCTTGCTGGGGTCAGGGGCCCCTAGTTGGAGGTCCAGGGGGCACCCTGGGGCCTATACTGCAAGTCCAGGGACATCGGTGGACCCCTGGGTAGCTTGCTGGGGTCAGGGGCCCTTAGGTGGAGGGCCAGGGGGCACCCTGAGGCCTATACTGCAAGTACAGGGAGATCAGTGGACCCCTGGGTAGCTTGCTGAGGTCTGAGACCCCTATGTGGAGGGCCAGAAGGTCCCCTGGGGCCTACACTGCAAGTCCAGGGAGTGAGGTGCACTCCTGGGTAGCTTGCTGGGGTCAGAGGCCCCTAGGTGGAGGGCCAGGGGGCTCCCTGGGGCCTATACTGCAAGTCCAGGGACATCGGTGGACCCCTGGGTAGCTTGCTGGGGTCAGAGGCCCCTAGGTGGAGGACCAGGGGGCACCCTGGGGCCTATACTACAAGTCCAGGGACATCGGTGGACCACTGTGTAGCTTGCTGGGGTCAGGGGCCCTTAGGTGGAGGGCCAGGGGGCACCCTGGGGCCTATACTGCAAGTCCATTAAAAGAGGTAGACCCATGGGTCGCTTGCTGGGGTCAGGCGCCCCTAGGTGAAGGGCCAGGGAGCACCCAGAGGCCTATACTGTAAGCCCAGGGAGGGAGGTGGACCCCTGGGTAGCTTGCTGGGGTCAGGGTCCCCTAGGTGGAGGGCCTGGGGGCACACTGGGGCCTATACTGCAAGTCCAGGAAGAGAGGTGGACCCCTGGGTAGCTTGCAGGGGTCAGAGGCCCCTAGGTGGAGGGCCAGGGGTTCCCCTGGGGCCTATATTGCAAGTCCAGGAAGAGAGGTGGACCCCTGGGTAGCTTGCTGGGGTAAGGGTCCCCTAGGTGGAGGGCCAGGGGGCACCCTGGGGCCTATACTGCAAGTCCAGGGAGAGATATGGACCCCTGGGTAGCTTGCTGGGGTCAGGGGCCGCTAGGTTGAGGTCCAGGGGGCATCCTGGGGACTATACTGCAAGTCCAGGAAGAGAGGTGGACCCCTAGGTAGCTTGCTGGGGTCAGGGGCCCCTAGTTGGAGGTCCAGGGGGCACCCTGGGGCCTATACTGCAAGTCCAGGGACATCGGTGGACCCCTTGGTAGCTTGCTGGGGTCAGGGGCCCTTAGGTGGAGGGCCAGGGGGCACCCTGAGGCCTATACTGCAAGTACAGGGAGATCAGTGGACCCCTGGGTAGCTTGCTGAGGTCAGAGACCCCTATGTGGAGGGCCAGAAGGTCCCCTGGGGCCTACACTGCAAGTCCAGGGAGTGAGGTGCACTCCTGGGTAGCTTGCTGGGGTCAGAGGCCCCTAGGTGGAGGGCCAGGGGGCTCCCTGGGGCCTATACTGCAAGTCCAGGGACATCGGTGGACCCCTGGGTAGCTTGCTGGGGTCAGAGGCCCCTAGGTGGAGGACCAGGGGGCACCCTGGGGCCTATACTACAAGTCCAGGGACATCGGTGGACCACTGTGTAGCTTGCTGGGGTCAGGGGCCCTTAGGTGGAGGGCCAGGGGGCACCCTGGGGCCTATACTGCAAGTCCATTAAAAGAGGTAGACCCATGGGTCGCTTGCTGGGGTCAGGCGCCCCTAGGTGAAGGGCCAGGGAGCACCCAGAGGCCTATACTGTAAGCCCAGGGAGGGAGGTGGACCCCTGGGTAGCTTGCTGGGGTCAGGGTCCCCTAGGTGGAGGGCCTGGGGGCACACTGGGGCCTATACTGCAAGTCCAGGAAGAGAGGTGGACCCCTGGGTAGCTTGCAGGCGTCAGAGGCCCCTAGGTGGAGGGCCAGGGGTTCCCCTGGGGCCTATATTGCAAGTCCAGGAAGAGAGGTGGACCCCTGGGTAGCTTGCTGGGGTAAGGGTCCCCTAGGTGGAGGGCCAGGGGGCACACTGGGGCCTATACTGCAAGTCCAGGGAGATCGGTGGACCCCTGGGTAGCTTGCTGGGGTCAGAGGCCCCTAGGTGGATGGCCAGGGGGCACCCTATGGGCTATACTGCAAGTCCAGGAAGAGAGGTGGACCCCTGGGTAGCTTGCCGGGGTCAGAGGCCCCTAGGTGGAGGGCCAAGGGGCACCCTGGGGCCTATACTGCAAGTCCAGGGACATCGGTGGACCCCTGGGTAGCTTGCTGGGGTCATAGGCTCCTAGGTGGAGGGCCAGGGGGCACCCTGGGGCCTATACTGCAAGTCCAGGAAGAGAGGTGGACTCCTGGGTAGCTTGCTGGGGTCAGGGGCCCCTAGGTGGAGGTCCAGGGGGCACCCTGGGGCCTATACTGCATGTCCAGGGACATCGGTGGACCCCTGGGTAGCATGCTGGGGTCAGGGGCCCTTAGGTGGAGGGCCAGGGGGCACCCTAAGGCCTATACTGCAAGTCCAGGGAGATCAGTGGACCCCTGGGTAGCTTGCTGTGGTCAAAGAACCCTATGTGGAGGGCCAGAAGGTCCCCTGGGGCCTATACTGCAAGTCCAGGGAGTGAGGTGCACTCCTGGGTAGCTTGCTGGGGTCAGAGACCCCTAGGTGGAGGGCCAGGGGCACCCTGGGGCCTATACTGCAAGTCCAGGGACATCGGTGGACCCCTGGGTAGCTTGCTGGGGTCAGAGGCCCCTAGGTGGAGGGCCAGGGGGCACCCTGGGGCCAATACTACAAGTCCAGGGACATCGGTGGACCACTGTGCAGCTTGCTGGTGTCAGGGGCCCTTAGGTGGAGGGCCAGGGGGCACCCTGGGGCCTATACTGCAAGTCCAAGAAGAGAGGTAGACCCCTGGGTAGCTTGCTGGGGTCAGGCGCCCCTAGGTGAAGGACCAGGGAGCACCCAGAGGCCTATACTGCAAGTCCAGGGAGGGAGGTGGACCCCAGGGTAGCTTGCTGGGGTCAGGGTTCCCTAGGTGGAGGGCCTGGGGGCACACTGGGGCCTATACTGCAAGTCCAGGAAGAGAGGTGGACCCCTGGGTAGCTTGCAGGGATCAGAGGCCCCTAGGTGGAGGACCAGGGGTTCCCCTGGGGCCTACATTGCACGTCCAGGAAGAGAGGTGGACCCCTGGGTAGCTTGCTGGGGTCAGGCGCCCCTAGGTGAAGGGCCAGGGAGCACCCTGAGGCCTATACTGCAAGCCCAGGGAGGGAGGTGGACCCCTGGGAAGCTTGCTGGGGTCAGGGTCCCCTAGGTGGATGGCCAGGGGGCACCCTGTGGGCTATACTGCAAGTCTAGGAAGAGAGGTGGACCCCTGGGTAGCTTGCTGGGGTCAGAGGCCCCTAGGTGGAGGGCCAAGGGGCACCCTGGGGCCTATACTGCAAGTCCAGGGACAACGGTGGACCCCTGGGTAGCTTGCTGGGGTCAGAGGCCCCTAGGTGGAGGGCCAGGGGTTCCCCTGGGGCCTATATTGCAAGTCCAGGAAGAGAGGTGGACCCCTGGGTAGCTTGCTGGGGTAAGGGTCCCCTAGGTGGAGGGCCAGGGGGCACACTGGGGCCTATACTGCAAGTCCAGGGAGATCGGTGGACCCCTGGGTAGCTTGCTGGGGTCAGAGGCCCCTAGGTGGATGGCCAGGGGGCACCCTATGGGCTATACTGCAAGTCCAGGAAGAGAGGTGGACCCCTGGGTAGCTTGCCGGGGTCAGAGGCCCCTAGGTGGAGGGCCAAGGGGCACCCTGGGGCCTATACTGCAAGTCCAGGGACATCGGTGGACCCCTGGGTAGCTTGCTGGGGTCATAGGCTCCTAGGTGGAGGGCCAGGGGGCACCCTGGGGCCTATACTGCAAGTCCAGGAAGAGAGGTGGACTCCTGGGTAGCTTGCTGGGGTCAGGGGCCCCTAGGTGGAGGTCCAGGGGGCACCCTGGGGCCTATACTGCATGTCCAGGGACATCGGTGGACCCCTGGGTAGCATGCTGGGGTCAGGGGCCCTTAGGTGGAGGGCCAGGGGGCACCCTAAGGCCTATACTGCAAGTCCAGGGAGATCAGTGGACCCCTGGGTAGCTTGCTGTGGTCAAAGAACCCTATGTGGAGGGCCAGAAGGTCCCCTGGGGCCTATACTGCAAGTCCAGGGAGTGAGGTGCACTCCTGGGTAGCTTGCTGGGGTCAGAGACCCCTAGGTGGAGGGCCAGGGGCACCCTGGGGCCTATACTGCAAGTCCAGGGACATCGGTGGACCCCTGGGTAGCTTGCTGGGGTCAGAGGCCCCTAGGTGGAGGGCCAGGGGGCACCCTGGGGCCAATACTACAAGTCCAGGGACATCGGTGGACCACTGTGCAGCTTGCTGGTGTCAGGGGCCCTTAGGTGGAGGGCCAGGGGGCACCCTGGGGCCTATACTGCAAGTCCAAGAAGAGAGGTAGACCCCTGGGTAGCTTGCTGGGGTCAGGCGCCCCTAGGTGAAGGACCAGGGAGCACCCAGAGGCCTATACTGCAAGTCCAGGGAGGGAGGTGGACCCCAGGGTAGCTTGCTGGGGTCAGGGTTCCCTAGGTGGAGGGCCTGGGGGCACACTGGGGCCTATACTGCAAGTCCAGGAAGAGAGGTGGACCCCTGGGTAGCTTGCAGGGATCAGAGGCCCCTAGGTGGAGGACCAGTGGTTCCCCTGGGGCCTACATTGCACGTCCAGGAAGAGAGGTGGACCCCTGGGTAGCTTGCTGGGGTCAGGCGCCCCTAGGTGAAGGGCCAGGGAGCACCCTGAGGCCTATACTGCAAGCCCAGGGAGGGAGGTGGACCCCTGGGAAGCTTGCTGGGGTCAGGGTCCCCTAGGTGGATGGCCAGGGGGCACCCTGTGGGCTATACTGCAAGTCTAGGAAGAGAGGTGGACCCCTGGGTAGCTTGCTGGGGTCAGAGGCCCCTAGGTGGAGGGCCAAGGGGCACCCTGGGGCCTATACTGCAAGTCCAGGGACAACGGTGGACCCCTGGGTAGCTTGCTGGGGTCAGAGGCCCCTAGGTGGAGGGCCAGGGGTTCCCCTGGGGCCTATACTGCAAGTCCAGGGAGTAAGGTTGACTTCGGGGTAGCTTGCTGGGGTCATAGGCTCCTAGGTGGAGGGCCAGGGGGCACCCTGGGGCCTACACTGCAAGTCCAGGGAGAGATGTGGACCCCTGGGTAGCTTGCTGGGGTCAGGGGCCCCTAGGTTGAGGTCCAGGGGGCACCCTGGGGCCTATACTGCAAGTCCAGGGACATCGGTGGACCCCTGGGTCGCTTGCTGGGGTCAGGGGCCCTTAGGTGGAGGGCCAGGGGGCACCCTTGGGCCTATACTGCAAGTCCAGGGAGTGAGGTGGACTCCCGGGTAGCTTGCTGGGGTCAGAGGCCCCTAGGTGGAGGGCCAGGGGGCACCCTGGGGCCTATACTGCAAGTCCAGGGACATCGGTGGACCCCTGGGTAGCTTGCTGGGGTCAGAGGCCCCTAGGTGGAGGGCCAGGGGGCACCCTGGGGCCTATACTGCAAGTCCAGGAACATCGGTGGACCACTGGGTAGCTTGCTGGGGTCAGGGGCCCCTAGTTGGAGGTCCAGGGGGCACCCTGGGGCCTATACTGCAAGTCCAGGGACATCGGTGGACCCCTGGGTAGCTTGCTGGGGTCAGGGGCCCTTAGGTGGAGGGCCAGGGGGCACCCTGAGGCCTATACTGCAAGTACAGGGAGATCAGTGGACCCCTGGGTAGCTTGCTGAGGTCAGAGACCCCTATGTGGAGGGCCAGAAGGTCCCCTGGGGCCTACACTGCAAGTCCAGGGAGTGAGGTGCACTCCTGGGTAGCTTGCTGGGGTCAGAGGCCCCTAGGTGGAGGGCCAGGGGGCTCCCTGGGGCCTATACTGCAAGTCCAGGGACATCGGTGGACCCCTGGGTAGCTTGCTGGGGTCAGAGGCCCCTAGGTGGAGGACCAGGGGGCACCCTGGGGCCTATACTACAAGTCCAGGGACATCGGTGGACCACTGTGTAGCTTGCTGGGGTCAGGGGCCCTTAGGTGGAGGGCCAGGGGGCACCCTGGGGCCTATACTGCAAGTCCATTAAAAGAGGTAGACCCATGGGTCGCTTGCTGGGGTCAGGCGCCCCTAGGTGAAGGGCCAGGGAGCACCCAGAGGCCTATACTGTAAGCCCAGGGAGGGAGGTGGACCCCTGGGTAGCTTGCTGGGGTCAGGGTCCCCTAGGTGGAGGGCCTGGGGGCACACTGGGGCCTATACTGCAAGTCCAGGAAGAGAGGTGGACCCCTGGGTAGCTTGCAGGGGTCAGAGGCCCCTAGGTGGAGGGCCAGGGGTTCCCCTGGGGCCTATATTGCAAGTCCAGGAAGAGAGGTGGACCCCTGGGTAGCTTGCTGGGGTAAGGGTCCCCTAGGTGGAGGGCCAGGGGGCACCCTGGGGCCTATACTGCAAGTCCAGGGAGAGATATGGACCCCTGGGTAGCTTGCTGGGGTCAGGGGCCGCTAGGTTGAGGTCCAGGGGGCATCCTGGGGACTATACTGCAAGTCCAGGAAGAGAGGTGGACCCCTAGGTAGCTTGCTGGGGTCAGGGGCCCCTAGTTGGAGGTCCAGGGGGCACCCTGGGGCCTATACTGCAAGTCCAGGGACATCGGTGGACCCCTGGGTAGCTTGCTGGGGTCAGGGGCCCTTAGGTGGAGGGCCAGGGGGCACCCTGAGGCCTATACTGCAAGTACAGGGAGATCAGTGGACCCCTGGGTAGCTTGCTGAGGTCAGAGACCCCTATGTGGAGGGCCAGAAGGTCCCCTGGGGCCTACACTGCAAGTCCAGGGAGTGAGGTGCACTCCTGGGTAGCTTGCTGGGGTCAGAGGCCCCTAGGTGGAGGGCCAGGGGGCTCCCTGGGGCCTATACTGCAAGTCCAGGGACATCGGTGGACCCCTGGGTAGCTTGCTGGGGTCAGAGGCCCCTAGGTGGAGGACCAGGGGGCACCCTGGGGCCTATACTACAAGTCCAGGGACATCGGTGGACCACTGTGTAGCTTGCTGGGGTCAGGGGCCCTTAGGTGGAGGGCCAGGGGGCACCCTGGGGCCTATACTGCAAGTCCATTAAAAGAGGTAGACCCATGGGTCGCTTGCTGGGGTCAGGCGCCCCTAGGTGAAGGGCCAGGGAGCACCCAGAGGCCTATACTGTAAGCCCAGGGAGGGAGGTGGACCCCTGGGTAGCTTGCTGGGGTCAGGGTCCCCTAGGTGGAGGGCCTGGGGGCACACTGGGGCCTATACTGCAAGTCCAGGAAGAGAGGTGGACCCCTGGGTAGCTTGCAGGCGTCAGAGGCCCCTAGGTGGAGGGCCAGGGGTTCCCCTGGGGCCTATATTGCAAGTCCAGGAAGAGAGGTGGACCCCTGGGTAGCTTGCTGGGGTAAGGGTCCCCTAGGTGGAGGGCCAGGGGGCACACTGGGGCCTATACTGCAAGTCCAGGGAGATCGGTGGACCCCTGGGTAGCTTGCTGGGGTCAGAGGCCCCTAGGTGGATGGCCAGGGGGCACCCTATGGGCTATACTGCAAGTCCAGGAAGAGAGGTGGACCCCTGGGTAGCTTGCCGGGGTCAGAGGCCCCTAGGTGGAGGGCCAAGGGGCACCCTGGGGCCTATACTGCAAGTCCAGGGACATCGGTGGACCCCTGGGTAGCTTGCTGGGGTCATAGGCTCCTAGGTGGAGGGCCAGGGGGCACCCTGGGGCCTATACTGCAAGTCCAGGAAGAGAGGTGGACTCCTGGGTAGCTTGCTGGGGTCAGGGGCCCCTAGGTGGAGGTCCAGGGTTACCCTGGGGCCTATACTGCATGTCCAGGGACATCGGTGGACCCCTGGGTAGCATGCTGGGGTCAGGGGCCCTTAGGTGGAGGGCCAGGGGGCACCCTAAGGCCTATACTGCAAGTCCAGGGAGATCAGTGGACCCCTGGGTAGCTTGCTGTGGTCAAAGAACCCTATGTGGAGGGCCAGAAGGTCCCCTGGGGCCTATACTGCAAGTCCAGGGAGTGAGGTGCACTCCTGGGTAGCTTGCTGGGGTCAGAGACCCCTAGGTGGAGGGCCAGGGGCACCCTGGGGCCTATACTGCAAGTCCAGGGACATCGGTGGACCCCTGGGTAGCTTGCTGGGGTCAGAGGCCCCTAGGTGGAGGGCCAGGGGGCACCCTGGGGCCAATACTACAAGTCCAGGGACATCGGTGGACCACTGTGCAGCTTGCTGGTGTCAGGGGCCCTTAGGTGGAGGGCCAGGGGGCACCCTGGGGCCTATACTGCAAGTCCAAGAAGAGAGGTAGACCCCTGGGTAGCTTGCTGGGGTCAGGCGCCCCTAGGTGAAGGACCAGGGAGCACCCAGAGGCCTATACTGCAAGTCCAGGGAGGGAGGTGGACCCCAGGGTAGCTTGCTGGGGTCAGGGTTCCCTAGGTGGAGGGCCTGGGGGCACACTGGGGCCTATACTGCAAGTCCAGGAAGAGAGGTGGACCCCTGGGTAGCTTGCAGGGATCAGAGGCCCCTAGGTGGAGGACCAGGGGTTCCCCTGGGGCCTACATTGCACGTCCAGGAAGAGAGGTGGACCCCTGGGTAGCTTGCTGGGGTCAGGCGCCCCTAGGTGAAGGGCCAGGGAGCACCCTGAGGCCTATACTGCAAGCCCAGGGAGGGAGGTGGACCCCTGGGAAGCTTGCTGGGGTCAGGGTCCCCTAGGTGGATGGCCAGGGGGCACCCTGTGGGCTATACTGCAAGTCTAGGAAGAGAGGTGGACCCCTGGGTAGCTTGCTGGGGTCAGAGGCCCCTAGGTGGAGGGCCAAGGGGCACCCTGGGGCCTATACTGCAAGTCCAGGGACAACGGTGGACCCCTGGGTAGCTTGCTGGGGTCAGAGGCCCCTAGGTGGAGGGCCAGGGGTTCCCCTGGGGCCTATACTGCAAGTCCAGGGAGTAAGGTTGACTTCGGGGTAGCTTGCTGGGGTCATAGGCTCCTAGGTGGAGGGCCAGGGGGCACCCTGGGGCCTACACTGCAAGTCCAGGGAGAGATGTGGACCCCTGGGTAGCTTGCTGGGGTCAGGGGCCCCTAGGTTGAGGTCCAGGGGGCACCCTGGGGCCTATACTGCAAGTCCAGGGACATCGGTGGACCCCTGGGTCGCTTGCTGGGGTCAGGGGCCCTTAGGTGGAGGGCCAGGGGGCACCCTTGGGCCTATACTGCAAGTCCAGGGAGTGAGGTGGACTCCCGGGTAGCTTGCTGGGGTCAGAGGCCCCTAGGTGGAGGGCCAGGTGGCACCCTGGGGCCTATACTGCAAGTCCAGGAACATCGGTGGACAACTGGGTAGCTTGCTAGGGTCAGGGGCCCTTAGGTGGAGGGCCAGGGGGGACCCTGGGGCCTATACTGCAAGTCCAGGAAGAGAGGTTGACCCCTGGGTAGCTTGCTGAAGTCTGGAGCCCCTAGGTGGAGGGCCAGGGGGCACACTGGGGCCTATACTGCAAGTCCAGGAAGAGAGGTGGACCCCTGGGTAGCTTGCTGGGGTCAGAGGCCCCTAGGTGAAGGGCCAGGGGGCACCCTGGGGCCTATATTGCAAGTCCAAGGACATCGGTGGACCACTGGGTAGCTTGCGGGGGTCAGAGGCCCCTAAGTGGAGGGCCAGGGGGCACCCTGGGGCCTATACTGGAAGCCAACGGAGGGAGGTGGACCCCTGGGTAGCTTGCTGGGGTCAGGGTCCCCTAGGTGGAGGGCCAGGGGTCAACCTGTGGGCTATACTGCAAGTCCAGGAAGAGAGGTGGACCCCTGGGTAGCTTGCTGGGGTCATAGGCTCCTAGGTGGAGGGCCAGGGGGCACCCTGGGGCCTACACTGCAAGTCCAGGAAGAGAGGTGGACCCCTGGGTAGCTTGCTGGGGTCATAGGCTCCTAGGTGGAGGGCCAGGGGGCACCCTGGGGCCTATACTGCAAGTCCAGGAAGAGAGGTTGACCCCTGGGTAGCTTGCTGGGGCCAGAGGCCCATAGGTGGAGGGCCAGGGGGCACCCTTGGGCCTATACTGCAAGTACAGGGACATCGGTGGACCACTGGGTAGTTTGCTGGGGTCAGGGGCCCTTAGGTGGAGGGCCAGGGGGCACCCTGGGGCCTATACTGCAAGTCCAGGAAGAGAGGTAGACCCCTGGGTAGCTTGCTGGGGTCAGGCGCCCCTAGGTGAAGGGCCAGGCAGCACCCTGAGGCCTATACTGCAAGCCCAGGGAGGGAGGTGGACCCCTGGGTAGCTTGCTGGGGTCAGGGTCCCATAGGTGGAGGGCCAGGGGGCACACTGGGGCCTATACTGCAAGTCCAGGAAGAGAGGTGGACCCCTGGGTAGCTTGCTGGGGTCAGAGGCCCCTAGGTGGAGGGCCAGGGGTTCCCTTGGGGCCTATATTGCAAGTCCAGGAAGAGAGGTGGACCCCTGGGTAGCTTGCTGGGGTAAGGGTCCCCTAGGTGGAGGGCCTGGGGGCACACTGGGGCCTATACTGCAAGTCCAGGAAGAGAGGTGGACCCCTGGGTAGCTTGCAGGGGTCAGAGGCCCCTAGGTGGAGGGCCAGGGGTTCCCCTGGGGCCTATATTGCAAGTCCAGGAAGAGAGGTGGACCCCTGGGTAGCTTGCTGGGGTAAGGGTCCCCTAGGTGGAGGGCCTGGGGGCACACTGGGGCCTATACTGCAAGTCCAGGAAGAGAGGTGGACCCCTGGGTAGCTTGCAGGGGTCAGAGGCCCCTAGGTGGAGGGCCAGGGGTTCCCCTGGGGCCTATATTGCAAGTCCAGGAAGAGAGGTGGACCCCTGGGTAGCTTGCTGGGGTAAGGGTCCCCTAGGTGGAGGGCCAGGGGGCACACTGGGGCCTATACTGCAAGTCCAGGGAGAGAGGTGGACCCCTGGGTAGCTTGCTGGGGTAAGGGTCCCCTAGGTGAAGGGCCAGGGAGCACCCAGAGGCCTATACTGTAAGCCCAGGGAGGGAGGTGGACCCCTGGGTAGCTTGCTGGGGTCAGGGTCCCCTAGGTGGAGGGCCTGGGGGCACACTGGGGCCTATACTGCAAGTCCAGGAAGAGAGGTGGACCCCTGGGTAGCTTGCAGGGGTCAGAGGCCCCTAGGTGGAGGGCCAGGGGTTCCCCTGGGGCCTATATTGCAAGTCCAGGAAGAGAGGTGGACCCCTGGGTAGCTTGCTGGGGTAAGGGTCCCCTAGGTGGAGGGCCAGGGGGCACACTGGGGCCTATACTGCAAGTCCAGGGAGAGATGTGGACCCCTGGGTAGCTTGCTGGGGACAGGGGCCCCTAGGTTGAGGTCCAGGGGGCACCCTGGGGCCTATACTGCAAGTCCAGGGACATCGGTGGACCCCTGGGTAGCTTGCTGGGGTCAGGGGCCCTTAGGTGGAAGGCCAGGGGGCACCCTTGGGCCTATACTGCAAGTCCAGGGAGTGAGGTGGACTCCTGGGTAGCTTGCTGGGGTCAGAGGCCCCTAGGTGGAGGGCCAGGGGGCACCCTGGGGCCTATACTGCAAGTCCAGGAAGAGAGGTGGACCCCTGGGTAGCTTGCTGGGGTCAGGGGCCCCTAGGTGAAAGGCCAGGGGGCACCCTGAGGCCTATACTGCAAGTCCAGGAAGTGAGGTGGACCCCTGGGTAGCTTGCTGGGGTCAGGGGCCCCTAGGTGGAGGTCCAGGGGGCACCCTGGGGCCTATACTGCATGTCCAGGGACATCGGTGGACCCCTGGGTAGCATGCTGGGGTCAGGGGCCCTTAGGTGGAGGGCCAGGGGGCACCCTGAGGCCTATACTGCAAGTCCAGGGAGATCAGTGGACCCCTAGGTAGCTTGTTGTGGTCAAAGACCCCTATGTGGAGGGCCATAAGGTCCCCTGGGGCCTATACTGCAAGTCCAGGGAGTGAGGTGCACTCCTGGGTAGCTTGCTGGGGTCAGAGACCCCTAGGTGGAGGGCCAGGGGCACCCTGGGGCCTATACTGCAAGTCCAGGGACATCGGTGGACCACTGGGTAGCTTGCGGGGGTCAGAGGCCCCTAAGTGGAGGGCCAGGGGGCACCCTGGGGCCTATACTGGAAGCCCAGGAAGGGAGGTGGACCCCTGGGTAGCTTGCTGGGGTCAGGGTCCCCTAGGTGGAGGGCCAGGGGTCAACCTGTGGGCTATACTGCAAGTCCAGGAAGAGAGGTGTACCCCTGGGTAGCTTGCTGGGGTCATAGGCTCCTAGGTGGAGGGCCAGGGGGCACCCTGGGGCCTACACTGCAAGTCCAGGAAGAGAGGTGGACCCCTGGGTAGCTTGCTGGGGTCATAGGCTCCTAGGTGGAGGGCCAGGGGGCACCCTGGGGCCTATACTGCAAGTCCAGGAAGAGAGGTTGACCCCTGGGTAGCTTGCTGGGGCCAGAGGCCCATAGGTGGAGGGCCAGGAGGCACCCTTGGGCCTATACTGCAAGTCCAGGGACATCGGTGGACCACTGGGTAGTTTGCTGGGGTCAGGGCCCTTAGGTGGAGGGCCAGGGGGCACCCTGGGGCCTATACTGCAAGTCCAGGAAGAGAGGTAGACCCCTGGGTAGCTTGCTGGGGTCAGGCGCCCCTAGGTGAAGGGCCAGGGAGCACCCTGAGGCCTACACTGCAAGCCCAGGTAGGGAGGTGGACCCCTGGGTAGCTTGCTGGGGTCAGGGTCCCCTAGGTGGAGGGCCAGGGGGCACACTGGGGCCTATACTGCAAGTCCAGGGAGTGAGGTGGACTCCCGGGTAGCTTGCTGGGGTCAGAGGCCCCTAGGTGGAGGGCCAGGGGGCACCCTGGGGCCTATACTGCAAGTCCAGGGACATCGGTGGACCCCTGGGTAGCTTGCTGGGGTCAGAGGCCCCTAGGTGGAGGGCCAGGGGGCACCCTGGGGCCTATACTGCAAGTCCAGGAACATCGGTGGACCACTGGGTAGCTTGCTAGGGTCAGGGGCCCTTAGGTGGAGGGCCAGGGGGCACCCTGGGGCCTATACTGCAAGTCCAGGAAGAGAGGTTGACCCCTGGGTAGCTTGCTGAAGTCTGGAGCCCCTAGGTGGAGGGCCAGGGGGCACCCTGGGGCCTATACTGCAAGTCCAAGGACATCGGTGGACCGCTGGGTAGCTTGCGGGGGTCATAGGCTTCTAGGTGGAGGGCCAGGGGGCACCCTGGGGCCTATACTGCAAGTCCAGGAAGAGAGGTGGACCTCTGGGTAGCTTGCTGGGGTCAGGGCCCCCTAGGTGAAAGGCCAGGGTGCACCCTGAGGCCTATACTGCAAGTCCAGGAAGAGAGGTGGACCCCTGGGTAGCTTGCTGGGGTCAGGGGCCCCTAGGTGGAGGTCCAGGGGGCACCCTGGGGCCTATACTGCATGTCGAGGGACATCGGTGGACCCCTGGGTAGCATGCTGGGGTCAGGGGCCCTTAGGTGGAGGGCCAGGGGGCACCCTGAGACTTATACTGCAAGTCCAGGGAGATCAGTGGACCCCTGGGTAGCTTGCTGTGGTCAAAGACCCCTATGTGGAGGGCCAGAAGGTCCCCTGGGGCCTATACTGCAAGTCCAGGGACATCGGTGGACCCCTGGGTAGCTTGCTGGGGTCAGAGGCCCCTAGGTGGAGGGCCAGGGGGCACCCTGGGGCCTATACTACAAGTCCAGGGACATCGGTGGACCACTGTGCAGCTTGCTGGTGTCAGGGGCCCTTAGGTGGAGGGCCAGGGGGCACCCTGGGGCCTATACTGCAAGTCCAGGAAGAGAGGTAGACCCCTGGGTAGCTTGCTGGGGTCAGGCGCCCCTAGGTGAAGGGCCAGGGAGCACCCAGAGGCCTATACTGCAAGCCCAGGGAGGGAGGTGGACCCCTGGGTAGATTGCTGGGGTCAGGGTTTCCTAAGTGGAGGGCCTGGGGGCACACTGGGACCTATACTGCAAGTCCAGGAAGAGAGGTGGACCCCTGGGTAGCTTGCAGGGGTCAGAGGCCCCTAGGTGGAGGGCCAGGGGTTCCCCTGGGGCCTACATTGCACGTCCAGGAAGAGAGGTGGACCCCTGGGTAGCTTGCTGGGGTCAGGCGCCCCTAGGTGGAGGGCCAGGGAGCACCCTGAGGCCTATACTGCAAGCCCAGGGAGGGAGGTGGACCCCTGGGTAGCTTGCTGGGGTCAGGGTCCCCTAGGTGGATGGCCAGGGGGCACCCTGTGGGCTATACTGCAAGTCTAGGAAGAGAGGTGGACCCCTGGGTAGCTTGCTGGGGTCAGAGGCCCCTAGGTGGAGGGCCAAGGGGCACCCTGGGGCCTATACTGCAAGTCCAGGGACAACGGTGGACCCCTGGGTAGCTTGCTGGGGTCAGAGGCCCCTAGGTGGAGGGCCAACGGTTCCCCTGGGGCCTATACTGCAAGTCCAGGGAGTAAGGTTGACTTCTGGGTAGCTTGATGGGTTCATAGGCTCCTAGGTGGAGGGCCAGGGGGCACCCTGGGGCCTACACTGCAAGTCCAGGGAGAGATGTGGACCCCTGGGTAGCTTGCTGGGGTCAGGGGCCCCTAGGTTGAGGTCCAGGGGGCACCCTGGGGCCTATACTGCAAGTCCAGGGACATCGGTGGACCCCTGGGTAGCTTGCTGGGGTCAGGGGCCCTTAGGTGGAGGGCCAGGGGGCACCCTTGGGCCTATACTGCAAGTCCAGGGAGTGAGGTGGACTCCCGGGTAGCTTGCTGGGGTCAGAGGCCCCTAGGTGGAGGGCCAGGGGGCACCCTGGGGCCTATACTGCAAGTCCAGGAAGAGAGGTGGACCCCTGTGTAGCTTGCTGGGGTCAGGGGCCCCTAGGTGGAGGGCCAGGTGGCAGCCTGTGGGCTATACTGCAAGTCCAGGAAGAGAGGTTGACCCCTGGGTAGCTTGCTGGGGCCAGAGGCCCATAGGTGGAGGGCCAAGGGGCACCCTGGGGCCTATACTGCAAGTCCAGGGACATCGGTGGACCACTGGGTAGCTTGCTGGGGTCAGGGGCCCTTAGGTGGAGGGCCAGGGGGCACCCTGGGGCCTATAGTGCAAGTCCAGGAAGAGAGGTAGACCCCTGGGTAGCTTGCTGGGGTCAGGCGCCCCTAGGTGAAGGGCCAGGGAGCACCCTGAGGCCTATACTGCAAGCCCAGGGAGGGAGGTGGACCCCTGGGTAGCTTGCTGGGGTCAGGGTCCCCTATGTGGAGGGCCAGGGGGCACACTGGGGCCTATACTGCAAGTCCAGGAAGAGAGGTGGACCCCTGGGTAGCTTGCTGGGGTCAGAGGCCCCTTGGTGAAGGGCCAGGGGGCACCCTGGGGCCTATACTGCAAGTCCAGGGAGATTGGTTGGACCCCTGGGTAGCTTGCTGGGGTCAGAGGCCCCTAGGTGGAGGGCCAGGGGTTCCCCTGGGGCCTATATTGCAAGTCCAGGGACATCGGTGGACCCCTGGGTAGCTTGCTGAGGCCAGAGGCCCCTAGGTGGAGGGCCAGGGGGCACCCTGGGGCCTATACTGCAAGTCCAGGGACATCGGTGAACCCCTGGGTAGCTTGCTGGGGCCAGAGGCCCATAGGTGGAGGGCCAGGGGGCACCCTGGGGCCTATACTGCAAGTCCAGGGACATCGGTGGACCCCTGGGTAGCTTGCTGGGGTCATAGGCTTCTAGGTAGAGGGCCAGGGGGCACCCTGGGGCCTATACTGCAAGTCCAGGAAGAGAGGTGGACCCCTGGGTAGCTTGCTGGGGTCAGGGGCCCCTAGGTGAAAGGCCAGGGGGCACCCTGAGGCCTATACTGCAAGTCCAGGAAGAGAGGTGGACCCCTGGGTAGCTTGCTGGGGTCAGGGGCCCCTAGGTGGAGGTCCAGGGGGCACCCTGGGGCCTATACTGCATGTCCAGGGACATCGGTGGACCCCTGGGTAGCATGCTGGGGTCAGGGGCCCTTAGGTGGAGGGCCAGGGGGCACCCTGAGGCCTATACTGCAAGTCCAGGGAGTGAGGTGCACTCCTGGGTAGCTTGCTGGGGTCAGAGACCCCTAGGTGGAGGGCCAGGGGCACCCTGGGGCCTATACTGCAAGTCCATGGACATCGGTGGACCCCTGGGTAGCTTGCTAGGGTCAGGGGCCCTTAGGTGGAGGGCCAGGGGGCACCCTGGGGCCTATACTGCAAGTCCAGGAAGAGAGGTGGACCCCTGGGTAGCTTGCTGGGGTCAGGGGCCCCTAGGTGAAAGGCCAGGGGGCACCCTGAGGCCTATACTGCAAGTCCAGGGAGATCAGTGGACCCCTGGGTAGCTTGCTGTGGTCAAAGACCCCTATGTGGAGGGCCAGAAGGTCCCCTGGGGCCTATACTGCAAGTCCAGGGAGGGAGGTGGACCCCTGGGTAGCTTGCTGGGGTCAGGGTCCCCTAGGTGGAGGGCCAGGGGGCACACTGGGGCCTATACTGCAAGTCCAGGAAGAGAGGTGGACCCCTGGGTAGCTTGCTGGGGTCAGAGGCCCCTTGGTGAAGGGCCAGGGGGCACCCTGGGGCCTATACTGCAAGTCCAGGGAGATTGGTGGACCCCTGGGTAGCTTGCTGGGGTCAGAGACCCGTAGGTGGAGGGCCAGGGGGCACCCTGGGGCCTATATTGCAAGTCCAGGGACATCGGTGGACCCCTGGGTAGCTTGCTGGGGCCAGAGGCCCCTAGGTGGAGGGCCAGGGGGCACCCTGGGGCCTATACTGCAAGTCCAGGGACATCGGTGGACCCCTGGGTAGCTTGCTGGGGCCAGAGGCCCATAGGTGGAGGGCCAGGGGGCACCCTGGGGCCTATACTGCAAGTCCAGGAAGAGAGGTAGACCCCTGGGTAGCTTGCTGGGGTCAGGCGCCCCTAGGTGAAGGACCAGGGAGCACCCAGAGGCCTATACTGCAAGTCCAGGGAGGGAGGTGGACCCCTGGGTAGCTTGCTGGGGTCAGGGTTCCCTAGGTGGAGGGCCTGGGGGCACACTGGGGCCTATACTGCAAGTCCAGGAAGAGAGGTGGACCCCTGGGTAGCTTGCAGGGGTCAGAGGCCCCTAGGTGGAGGACCAGGGGTTCCCCTGGGGCCTACATTGCACGTCCAGGAAGAGAGGTGGACCCCTGGGTAGCTTGCTGGGGTCAGGCGCCCCTAGGTGAAGGGCCAGGGAGCACCCTGAGGCCTATACTGCAAGCCCAGGGAGGGAGGTGGACCCCTGGGTAGCTTGCTGGGGTCAGGGTCCCCTAGGTGGATGGCCAGGGGGCACCCTGTGGGCTATACTGCAAGTCTAGGAAGAGAGGTGGACCCCTGGGTAGCTTGCTGGGGTCAGAGGCCCCTAGGTGGAGGGCCAAGGGGCACCCTGGGGCCTATACTGCAAGTCCAGGGACAACGGTGGACCCCTGGGTAGCTTGCTGGGGTCAGAAGCCCCTAGGTGGAGGGCCAGGGGTTCCCCTGGGGCCTATACTGCAAGTCCAGGGAGTAAGGTTGACTTCTGGGTAGCTTGATGGGGTCATAGGCTCCTAGGTGGAGGGCCAGGGGGCACCCTGGGGCCTACACTGCAAGTCCAGGGAGAGATGTGGACCCCTGGGTAGCTTGCTGGGGTCAGGGGCCCCTAGGTTGAGGTCCAGGGGGCACCCTGGGGCCTATACTGCAAGTCCAGGGACATCGGTGGACCCCTGGGTAGCTTGCTGGGGTCAGGGGCCCTTAGGTGGAGGGCCAGGGGGCACCCTGGGGCCTATACTGCAAGTCCAGGAACATCGGTGGACCACTGGGTAGCTTGCTAGGGTCAGGGGCCCTTAGGTGGAGGGCCAGGGGGCACCCTGGGGCCTATACTGCAAGTCCAGGAAGAGAGGTTGACCCCTGGGTAGCTTGCTGAAGTCTGGAGCCCCTAGGTGGAGGGCCAGGGGGCACACTGGGGCCTATACTGCAAGTCCAGGAAGAGAGGTGGACCCCTGGGTAGCTTGCTGGGGTCAGAGGCCCCTAGGTGAAGGGCCAGGGGGCACCCTGGGGCCTATACTGCAAGTCCAAGGACATCGGTGGACCACTGGGTAGCTTGCGGGGGTCAGAGGCCCCTAAGTGGAGGGCCAGGGGGCACCCTGGGGCCTATACTGGAAGCCAACGGAGGGAGGTGGACCCCTGGGTAGCTTGCTGGGGTCAGGGTCCCCTAGGTGGAGGGCCAGGGGTCAACCTGTGGGCTATACTGCAAGTCCAGGAAGAGAGGTGGACCCCTGGGTAGCTTGCTGGGGTCATAGGCTCCTAGGTGGAGGGCCAGGGGGCACCCTGGGGCCTACACTGCAAGTCCAGGAAGAGAGGTGGACCCCTGGGTAGCTTGCTGGGGTCATAGGCTCCTAGGTGGAGGGCCAGGGGGCACCCTGGGGCCTATACTGCAAGTCCAGGAAGAGAGGTTGACCCCTGGGTAGCTTGCTGGGGCCAGAGGCCCATAGGTGGAGGGCCAGGGGGCACCCTTGGGCCTATACTGCAAGTCCAGGGACATTGGTGGACCACTGGGTAGTTTGCTGGGGTCAGGGGCCCTTAGGTGGAGGGCCAGGGGGCACCCTGGGGCCTATACTGCAAGTCCAGGGAGATCGATGGACCCCTGGGTAGCTTGCTGGGGTCAGAGGCCCCTAGGTGGAGGGCCAGGGGTTCCCATGGGGCCTATATTGCAAGTCCAGGAAGAGAGGTGGACCCCTGGGTAGCTTGCTGGGGTCAGTGTCCCCTAGGTGGATGGCCAGGGGGCACCCTGAGGCCTATACTGCAAGCCCAGGGAGGGAGGTGGACCCCTGGGTAGCTTGCTGGGGTCAGGGGCCTCTAGGTTGAGATCCAGGGGGCATCCTGGGGCCTGTAGTGCAAGTAAAGGGACATCGGTGGACCCCTGGGTAGCTTGCTGGGGTCAGAGGCCCCTAGGTGGAGGGCCAGGGGATCCCCTGGAGCCTATACTGCAAGTCCAGGGAGTGAGGTGGACTTCTGGGTAGCTTGCTGGGGTCATAGGCTTCTAGGTGGAGGGCCAGGGGGCACCCTGGGGCCTATACTGCAAGTCCAGGGAGAGATGTGGACCCCTGGGTAGCTTGCTGGGGTCAGGGGCCCCTAGGTTGAGGTCCAGGGGGCATCCTGGGTACTATACTGCAAGTCCAGGAAGAGAGGTGGACCCCTGGGTAGCTTGCTGGGGTCAGGGGCCCCTAGTTGGAGGTCCAGGGGGCACCCTGGGGCCTATACTGCAAGTCCAGGGACATCGGTGGACCCCTGGGTAGCTTGCTGGGGTCAGGGGCCCTTAGGTGGAGGGCCAGGGGGCACCCTGAGGCCTATACTGCAAGTACAGGGAGATCAGTGGACCCCTGGGTAGCTTGCTGAGGTCAGAGACCCCTATGTGGAGGGCCAGAAGGTCCCCTGGGGCCTATACTGCAAGTCCGGGGAGTGAGGTGCACTCCTGGGTAGCTTGCTGGGGTCAGAGGCCCCTAGGTGGAGGGCCAGGGGTTCCCCTGGGGCCTATATTGCAAGTCCAGGAAGAGAGGTGGACCCCTGGGTAGCTTGCTGGGGTAAGGGTCCCCTAGGTGGAGGGCCAGGGGGCACCCTGGGGCCTATACTGTAAGTCCATTAAAAGAGGTAGACCCATGGATAGCTTGCTGGGGTCAGGCGCCCCTAGGTGGAGGGCCAGGGAGCACCCAGAGGCCTATACTGTAAGCCCAGGGAGGGAGGTGGACCCCTGGGTAGCTTGCTGGGGTCAGGGTCCCCTAGGTGGAGGGCCTGGGGGAACACTGGGGCCTATACTGCAAGTCCAGGAAGAGAGGTGGACCCCTGGGTAGCTTGCAGGGGTCAGAGGCCCCTAGGTGGAGGGCCAGGGGTTCCCCTGGGGCCTATATTGCAAGTCCAGGAAGAGAGGTGGACCCCTGGGTAGCTTGCTGGGGTAAGGGTCCCCTAGGTGGAGGGCCAGGGGGCACACTGGGGCCTATACTGCAAGTCCAGGGAGATCGGTGGACCCCTGGGTAGCTTGCTGGGGTCAGAGGCCCCTAGGTGGATGGCCAGGGGGCACCCTATGGGCTATACTGCAAGTCCAGGAAGAGAGGTGGACCCCTGGGTAGCTTGCCGGGGTCAGAGGCCCCTAGGTGGAGGGCCAAGGGTTCCCCTGGGGCCTATACTGCAAGTCCAGGGACATCGGTGGACCCCTGGGTAGCTTGCTGGGGTCATAGGCTCCTAGGTGGAGGGCCAGGGGGCACCCTGGGGCCTACACTGCAAGTCCAGGGAGAGATGTGGACCCCTGGGTAGCTTGCTGGGGTCAGGGGCCCCTAGGTTGAGGTCCAGGGGGCACCCTGGGGCCTATACTGCAAGTCCAGGGACATCGGTGGACCCCTGGGTAGCTTGCTGGGGTCAGGGGCCCTTAGGTGGAGGGCCAGGGGGCACCCTTGGGCCTATACTGCAAGTCCAGGGAGTGAGGAGGACTCCTGGGTAGCTTGCTGGGGTCAGAGGCCCCTAGGTGGAGGGCCAGGGGGCACCCTGGGGCCTATACTGCAAGTCCAGGAAGAGAGGTGGACCCCTGGGTAGCTTGCTGGGGTAAGGGGCCCCTAGGTGAAAGGCCAGGGGGCACCCTGAGGCCTATACTGCAAGTCCAGGAAGAGAGGTGGACCCCTGGGTAGCTTGCTGGGGTCAGGGGCCCCTAGGTGGAGGTCCAGGGGGCACCCTGGGGCCTATACTGCATGTCCAGGGACATCGGTGGACCCCTGGGTAGCATGCTGGGGTCAGGGGCCCTTAGGTGGAGGGCCAGGGGGCACCCTGAGGCCTATACTGCAAGTCCAGGGAGATCAGTGGACCCCTGGGTAGCTTGCTGTGGTCAAAGACCCCTATGTGGAGGGCCAGAAGGTCCCCTGGGGCCTATACTGCAAGTCCAGGGAGTGAGGTGCACTCCTGGGTAGCTTGCTGGGGTCAGAGACCCCTAGGTGGAGGGCCAGGGGCACCCTGGGGCCTATACTGCAAGTCAAGGGACATCGGTGGACCACTGGGTAGCTTGCGGGGGTCAGAGGCCCCTAAGTGGAGGGCTAGGGGGCACCCTGGGGCCTATACTGGAAGCCCAGGGAGGGAGGTGGACCCCTGGGTAGCTTGCTGGGGTCAGGGTCCCCTAGGTGGAGGGCCAGGGGTCAACCTGTGGGCTATACTGCAAGTCCAGGAAGAGAGGTGGACCCCTGGGTAGCTTGCTGGGGTCATAGGCTCCTAGGTGGAGGGCCAGGGGGCACCCTGGGGCCTACACTGCAAGTCCAGGAAGAGAGGTGGACCCCTGGGTAGCTTGCTGGGGTCATAGGCTCCTAGGTGGAGGGCCAGGGGGCACCCTGGGGCCTATACTGCAAGTCCAGGAAGAGAGGTTGACCCCTGGGTAGCTTGCTGGGGCCAGAGGCCCATAGGTGGAGGGCCAGGGGGCACCCTTGGGCCTATACTGCAAGTCCAGGGACATCGGTGGACCACTGGGTAGTTTGCTGGGGTCAGGGGCCCTTAGGTGGAGGGCCAGGGGGCACCCTGGGGCCTATACTGCAAGTCCAGGAAGAGAGGTAGACCCCTGGGTAGCTTGCTGGGGTCAGGCGCCCCTAGGTGAAGGGCCAGGGAGCACCCTGAGGCCTATACTGCAAGCCCAGGGAGGAAGGTGGACCCCTGAATAGCTTGCTGGGGTCAGGGTCCCCTAGGTGGAGGGCCAGGGGGCACACTGGGGCCTATACTGCAAGTCCAGGAAGAGAGGTGGACCCCTGGGTAGCTTGCTGGGGTCAGAGGCCCCTTGGTGAAGGGCCAGGGGGCACCCTGAGGCCTATACTGCAAGTCCAGGGAGATCGGTGGACCCCTGGGTAGCTTGCTGGGGTGAGAGGCCCCTAGGTGGAGGGCCAGGGGTTCCCCTGGGGCCTATATTGCAAGTCATGGAAGAGAGGTGGACCCCTGGGTAGCTTGCTGGGGTAAGGCGCCCCTAGGTGAAGGGCCAGGGAGCACCCTGAGGCCTTTACTGCAAGCCCAGGGAGGGAGGTGGACCCCTGGGTAGCTTGCTGGGGTCAGTGTCCCCTAGGTGGATGGCCAGGGGGCACCCTGTGGGCTATACTGCAAGTCCAGGAAGAGAGGTGGACCCCTGGGTAGCTTGCTGGGGTAAGAGGCCCCTAGGTGGAGGGCCAAGGGGCACCCTGGGGCCTATACTGCAAGTCCAGGGACATCGGTGGACCACTGGGTAGCTTGCTGGGGTCAGAGGCCCCTAAGTGGAGGGCCAGGGGTTCCCCTGGGGCCTATAATGCAAGTCCAGGGAGTAAGGTGGACTTTTGGGTAGCTTGATGGGCTCATAAGCTAATAGGTGGAGGGCCAGAGGGCACCCTGGGGCCTACACTGCAAGTCCAGGGAGAGATGTGGACCCCTGGGTAGCTTGCTGGGGTCAAGGGCCCCTAGGTTGAGGTCCAGGGGGGACCCTGGGGCCTATAATGCAAGTCCAGGGACATCGGTGGACCCTTGGGTAGCTTGCTGGGGTCAGGGGCCCTTAGGTGGAGGGCCAGGGGGCACCCTTGGGCCTATACTGCAAGTCCAGGGAGTGAGGTGGACTCCTGGGTAGCTTGCTGGGGTCAGAGGCCCCTAGGTGGAGGGCCAGGGGGCACCCTGGGGCCTATACTGCAAGTCCAGGGACATCGGTGGACCCCTGGGTAGCTTGCTGGGGTCAGAGGCCCCTAGGTGGAGGGCCAGGGGGCACCCTGGGGCCTATACTACAAGTCCAGGGACATCGGTGGACCACTGTGTAGCTTGCTGGTGTCAGGGGCCCTTAGGTGGAGGGCCAGGGGGCACCCTGGGGCCTATACTGCAAGTCCAGGAAGAGAGGTAGACCCCTGGGTAGCTTGCTGGGGTCAGGCGCCCCTAGGTGAAGGGCCAGGGAGCACCCACAGGCCTATACTGCAAGTCCAGGGAGTGAGGTGGACTACCGGGTAGCTTGCTGGTGTCAGAGGCCCCTAGGTGAACGGCCAGGGGGCACCCTGGGGCCTATACTGCAAGTCCAGGGACATCGGTGGACCCCTGGGTAGCTTGCTGGGGTCAGAGGCCCCTAGGTGGAGGGCCAGGGGGCACCCTGGGGCCTATACTGCAAGTCCAGGAACATCGGTGGACCACTGGGTAGCTTGCTGGGGTCAGGGGCCCTTAGGTGGAGGGCCAGGGGGCACCCTGGGGCCTATACTGCAAGTCTAGGAAGAGAGGTTGACCCCTGGGTAGCTTGCTGAAGTCTGGAGCCCCTAGGTGGAGGGCCAGGGGGCACACTGGGGCCTATACTGCAAGTCCAGGAAGAGAGGTGGACCCCTGGGTAGCTTGCTGGGGTCAGGGGCCCTTAGGTGGAGGGCCAGGGGGCACCCTGGGGCCTATACTGCAAGTCCAGGAAGAGAGGTGGACCCCTGGGTAGCTTGCTGGGGTCAGAGGCCCCTAGGTGAAGGGCCAGGGGGCACCCTGGGGCCTATACTGCAAGTCCAAGGACATCGGTGGACCACTGGGTAGCTTGCGGGGGTCAGAGGCCCCTAAGTGGAGGGCCAGGGGGCACCCTGGGGCCTATACTGGAAGCCAACGGAGGGAGGTGGACCCCTGGGTAGCTTGCTGGGGTCAGGGTCCCCTAGGTGGAGGGCCAGGGGTCAACCTGTGGGCTATACTGCAAGTCCAGGAAGAGAGGTGGACCCCTGGGTAGCTTGCTGGGGTCATAGGCTCCTAGGTGGAGGGCCAGGGGGCACCCTGGTGCCTACACTGCAAGTCCAGGAAGAGAGGTGGACCCCTGGGTAGCTTGCTGGGGTCATAGGCTCCTAGGTGGAGGGCCAGGGGGCACCCTGGGGCCTATACTGCAAGTCCAGGAAGAGAGGTTGACCCCTGGGTAGCTTGCTGGGGCCAGAGGCCCATAGGTGGAGGGCCAGGGGGCACCCTTGGGCCTATACTGCAAGTGAAGGGACATCGGTGGACCACTGGGTAGTTTGCTGGGGTCAGGGGCCCTTAGGTGGAGGGCCAGGGGGCACCCTGGGGCCTATACTGCAAGTCCAGGAAGAGAGGTAGACCCCTGGGTAGCTTGCTGGGGTCAGGCGCCCCTAGGTGAAGGGCCAGGCAGCACCCTGAGGCCTATACTGCAAGCCCAGGGAGGGAGGTGGACCCCTGGGTAGCTTGCTGGGGTCAGGGTCCCATAGGTGGAGGGCCAGGGGGCACACTGGGGCCTATACTGCAAGTCCAGGAAGAGAGGTGGACCCCTGGGTAGCTTGCTGGGGTCAGAGGCCCCTAGGTGGAGGGCCAGGGGTTCCCTTGGGGCCTATATTGCAAGTCCAGGAAGAGAGGTGGACCCCTGGGTAGCTTGCTGGGGTAAGGCGCCCCTAGGTGAAGGGCCAGGGAGCACCCTGAGGCCTTTACTGCAAGCCCAGGGAGGGAGATGGACCCCTGGGTAGCTTGCTGGGGTCAGTGTCCCCTAGGTGGATGGCCAGGGGGCACCCTGAGGCCTATACCGCAAGCCCAGGGAGGGAGGTGGACCCCTGGGTAGCTTGCTGGGGTCAGGGGCCTCTAGGTTGAGGTCCAGGGGGCATCCTGGGGCCTGTACTGCAAGTAAAGGGACGTCGGTGGACCCCTGGGTAGCTTGCTGGGGTCAGAGGCCCCTAGGTGGAGGGCCAGGGGATCCCCTGGAGCCTATACTGCAAGTCCAGGGAGTGAGGTGGACTTCTGGGTAGCTTGCTGGGGTCATAGGCTTCTAGGTGGAGGGCCAGGGGGCACCATGGGGCCTATACTGCAAGTCCAGGGAGAGATATGGACCCCTGGGTAGCTTGCTGGGGTCAGGGGCCGCTAGGTTGAGGTCCAGGGGGCATCCTGGGGACTATACTGCAAGTCCAGGAAGAGAGGTGGACCCCTGGGTAGCTTGCTGGGGTCAGGGGCCCCTAGTTGGAGGTTCAGGGGGCACCCTGGGGCCTATACTGCAAGTCCAGGGACATTGGTGGACCCCTGGGTAGCTTGCTGGGGTCAGGGGCCCTTAGGTGGAGGGCCAGGGGGCACCCTGAGGCCTATACTGCAAGTACAGGGAGATCAGTGGACCCCTGGGTAGCTTGCTGAGGTCAGAGACCCCTATGTGGAGGGCCAGAAGGTCCCCTGGGGCCTATACTGCAAGTCCAGGGAGTGAGGTGCACTCCTGGGTAGCTTGCTGGGGTCAGAGGCCCCTAGGTGGAGGGCCAGGGGGCTCCCTGGGGCCTATACTGTAAGCCCAGGGAGGGAGGTGGACCCCTGGGTAGCTTGCTGGGGTCAGGGTCCCCTAGGTGGAGGGCCTGGGGGCACACTGGGGCCTATACTGCAAGTCCAGGAAGAGAGGTGGACCCCTGGGTAGCTTGCTGGGGTAAGGGTCCCCTAGGTGGAGGGCCAGGGGGCACACTGGGGCCTATACTGCAAGTCCAGGGAGATCGGTGGACCCCTGGGTAGCTTGCTGGGGTCAGAGGCCCCTAGGTGGATGGCCAGGGGGCACCCTATGGGCTATACTGCAAGTCCAGGAAGAGAGGTGGACCCCTGGGTAGCTTGCCGGGGTCAGAGGCCCCTAGGTGGAGGGCCAAGGGGCACCCTGGGGCCTATACTGCAAGTCCAGGGACATCGGTGGACCCCTGGGTAGCTTGCTGGGGTCATAGGCTCCTAGGTGGAGGGCCAGGGGGCACCCTGGGGCCTACACTGCAAGTCCAGGGAGAGATGTGGACCCCTGGGTAGCTTGCTGGGGACAGGGGCCCCTAGGTTGAGGTCCAGGGGGCACCCTGGGGCCTATACTGCAAGTCCAGGGACATCGGTGGACCCCTGGGTAGCTTGCTGGTGTCAGGGGCCCTTAGGTGGAGGGCCAGGGGGCACCCTTGGGCCTATACTGCAAGTCCAGGGAGTGAGGTGGACTCCTGGGTAGCTTGCTGGGGTCAGAGGCCCCTAGGTGGAGGGCCAGGGGGCACCCTGGGGCCTATACTGCAAGTCCAGGAAGAGAGGTGGACCCCTGGGTAGCTTGCTGGGGTCAGGGGCCCCTAGGTGAAAGGCCAGGGGGCACCCTGAGGCCTATACTGCAAGTCCAGGAAGAGAGGTGGACCCCTGGGTAGCTTGCTGGGGTCAGGGGCCCCTAGGTGGAGGTCCAGGGGGCACCCTGGGGCCTATACTGCATGTCCAGGGACATCGGTGGACCCCTGGGTAGCATGCTGGGGTCAGGGGCCCTTAGGTGGAGGGCCAGGGGGCACCCTAAGGCCTATACTGCAAGTCCAGGGAGATCAGTGGACCCCTAGGTAGCTTGCTGTGGTCAAAGACCCCTATGTGGAGGGCCATAAGGTCCCCTGGGGCCTATACTGCAAGTCCAGGGAGTGAGGTGCACTCCTGGGTAGCTTGCTGGGGTCAGAGACCCCTAGGTGGAGGGCCAGGGGCACCCTGGGGCCTATACTGCAAGTCCAGGGACATCGGTGGACCACTGGGTAGCTTGCGGGGGTCAGAGGCCCCTAAGTGGAGGGCCAGGGGGCACCCTGGGGCCTATACTGGAAGCCCAGGGAGGGAGGTGGACCCCTGGGTAGCTTGCTGGGGTCAGGGTCCCCTAGGTGGAGGGCCAGGGGTCAACCTGTGGGCTATACTGCAAGTCCAGGAAGAGAGGTGGACCCCTGGGTAGCTTGCTGGGGTCATAGGCTCCTAGGTGGAGGGCCAGGGGGCACCCTGGGGCCTACACTGCAAGTCCAGGAAGAGAGGAGGACCCCTGGGTAGCTTACTGGGGTCATAGGCTCCTAGGTGGAGGGCCAGGGGGCACCCTGGGGCCTATACTGCAAGTCCAGGAAGAGAGGTTGACCCCTGGGTAGCTTGCTGGGGCCAGAGGCCCATAGGTGGAGGGCCAGGAGGCACCCTTGGGCCTATACTGCAAGTCCAGGGACATCGGTGGACCACTGGGTAGTTTGCTGGGGTCAGGGCCCTTAGGTGGAGGGCCAGGGGGCACCCTGGGGCCTATACTGCAAGTCCAGGAAGAGAGGTGGACCCCTGGGTAGCTTGTTGGGGTCAGGGTCCCCTAGGTGGAGGGCCAGGGGGCACACTGGGGCCTATACTGCAAGTCCAGGGAGTGAGGTGGACTCCCGGGTAGCTTGCTGGGGTCAGAGGCCCCTAGGTGGAGAGCCAGGGGGCACCCTGGGGCCTATACTGCAAGTCCAGGAACATCGGTGGACCACTGGGTAGCTTGCTAGGGTCAGGGGCCCTTAGGTGGAGGGCCAGGGGGCACCCTGGGGCCTATACTGCATGTCCAGGAAGAGAGGTTGACCCCTGGGTAGCTTGCTGAAGTCTGGAGCCCCTAGGTGGAGGGCCAGGGGGCACCCTGGGGCCTATACTGCAAGAACAAGGACATCGGTGGACCGCTGGGTAGCTTGCGAGGGTCATAGGCTTCTAGGTGGAGGGCCAGGGGGCACCCTGGGGCCTATACTGCAAGTCCAGGAAGAGAGGTGGACCTCTGGGTAGCTTGCTGGGGTCAGGGGCCCCTAGGTGAAAGGCCAGGGGGCACCCTGAGGCCTATACTGCAAGTCCAGGAAGAGAGGTGGACCCCTGGGTAGCTTGCTCGGGTCAGGGGCCCCTAGGTGGAGGTCCAGGGGGCACCCTGGGGCCTATACTGCATGTCGAGGGACATCGGTGGACCCCTGGGTAGCATGCTGGGGTCAGGGGCCCTTAGGTGGAGGGCCAGGGGGCACCCTGAGGCCTATACTGCAAGTCCAGGGAGATCAGTGGACCCCTGGGTAGCTTGCTGTGGTCAAAGACCCCTATGTGGAGGGCCAGAAGGTCCCCTGGGGCCTATACTGCAAGTCCAGGGAGTGAGGTGCACTCCTGGGTAGCTTGCTGGGGTCAGAGACCCCTAGGTGGAGGGCCAGGGGGCACAATGGGGCCTATACTGCAAGTCCATGGACATCGGTGGACCCCTGGGTAGCTTGCTGGGGTCAGAGGCCCCTAGGTGGAGGGCCAGGGGGCACCCTGGGGCCTATACTACAAGTCCAGGGACATCGGTGGACCACTGTGCAGCTTGCTGGTGTCAGGGGCCCTTAGGTGGAGGGCCAGGGGGCACCCTGGGGCCTATACTGCAAGTCCAGGAAGAGAGGTAGACCCCTGGGTAGCTTGCTGGGGTCAGGCGCCCCTAGGTGAAGGGCCAGGGAGCACCCAGAGGCCTATACTGCAAGCCCAGGGAGGGAGGTGGACCCCTGGGTAGATTGCTGGGGTCAGGGTTCCCTAGGTGGAGGGCCTGGGGGCACACTGGGGCCTATATTGCAAGTCCAGGAAGAGAGGTGGACCCCTGGGTAGCTTGCAGGGGTCAGAGGCCCCTAGGTGGAGGGCCAGGGGTTCCCCTGGGGCCTACATTGCACGTCCAGGAAGAGAGGTGGACCCCTGGGTAGCTTGCTGGGGTCAGGGGCCCTTAGGTGGAGGGCCAGGGGGCACCCTTGGGCCTATACTGCAAGTCCAGGGAGTGAGGTGGACTCCCGGGTAGCTTGCTGGGGTCAGAGGCCCCTAGGTGGAGGGCCAGGGGGCACCCTGGGGCCTATACTGCAAGTCCAGGAAGAGAGGTGGACCCCTGTGTAGCTTGCTGGGGTCAGGGGCCCCTAGGTGGAGGGCCAGGTGGCAGCCTGTGGGCTATACTGCAAGTCCAGGAAGAGAGGTTGACCCCTGGGTAGCTTGCTGGGGCCAGAGGCCCATAGGTGGAGGGCCAAGGGGCACCCTGGGGCCTATACTGCAAGTCCAGGGACATCGGTGGACCACTGGGTAGCTTGCTGGGGTCAGGGGCCCTTAGGTGGAGGGCCAGGGGGCACCCTGGGGCCTATAGTGCAAGTCCAGGAAGAGAGGTAGACCCCTGGGTAGCTTGCTGGGGTCAGGCGCCCCTAGGTGAAGGGCCAGGGAGCACCCTGAGGCCTATACTGCAAGCCCAGGGAGGGAGGTGGACCCCTGGGTAGCTTGCTGGGGTCAGGGTCCCCTAGGTGGAGGGCCAGGGGGCACACTGGGGCCTATACTGCAAGTCCAGGAAGAGAGGTGGACCCCTGGGTAGCTTGCTGGGGTCAGAGGCCCCTTGGTGAAGGGCCAGGGGGCACCCTGGGGCCTATACTGCAAGTCCAGGGAGATTGGTTGGACCCCTGGGTAGCTTGCTGGGGTCAGAGGCCCCTAGGTGGAGGGCCAGGGGTTCCCCTGGGGCCTATATTGCAAGTCCAGGAAGAGAGGTGGACCCCTGGGTAGCTTGCTGGGGTAAGGGTCCCCTAGGTGGAGGGCCAGGGGGCACACTGGGGCCTATACTGCAAGTCCAGGGAGATCGGTGGACCCCTGGGTAGCTTGCTGGGGTCAGAGGCCCCTAGGTGGATGGCCAGGGGGCACCCTTTGGGCTATACTGCAAGTCCAGGAAGAGAGGTGGACCCCTGGGTAGCTTGCCGGGGTCAGAGGCCCCTAGGTGGAGGGCCAAGGGGCACCCTGGGGCCTATACTGCAAGTCCAGGGACATCGGTGGACCCCTGGGTAGCTTGCTGGGGTCATAGGCTCCTAGGTGGAGGGCCAGGGGGCACCCTGGGGCCTACACTGCAAGTCCAGGGAGAGATGTGGACCCCTGGGTAGCTTGCTGGGGTCAGGGGCCCCTAGGTTGAGGTCCAGGGGGCACCCTGGGGCCTATACTGCAAGTCCAGGGACATCGGTGGACCCCTGGGTAGCTTGCTGGGGTCAGGGGCCCTTAGGTGGAGGGCCAGGGGGCACCCTTGGGCCTATACTGGAAGTCCAGGGAGTGAGGTGGACTCCTGGGTAGCTTGCTGGGGTCAGAGGCCCCTAGGTGGAGGGCCAGGGGGCACCCTGGGGCCTATACTGCAAGTCCAGGGACATCGGTGGACCCCTGGGTAGCTTGCTGGGGTCAGAGGCCCCTAGGTGGAGGGCAAGGGGGCACCCTGGGGACTATACTGCAAGTCCAGGAACATCGGTGGACCACTGGGTAGCTTGCTGGGGTCAGGGGCCCTTAGGTGGAGGGCCAGGGGGCACCCTGGGGCCTATACTGCAAGTCCAGGAAGAGAGGTTGACCGCTGGGTAGCTTGCTGAAATCTGGAGCCCCTAGGTGGAGGGCCAGGGGGCACACTGGGGCCTATACTGCAAGTCCAGGAAGAGAGGTGGACCCCTGGGTAGCTTGCTGGGGTCAGAGGCCCCTAGGTGAAGTGCCAGGGGGCACCCTGGGGCCTATACTACAAATCCAAGGAGAACGGTGGACCGCTGGGTAGCTTGCGGGGGTCAGAGGTCCCTAAGTGGAGGGCCAGGGGGCACCCTGGGGCCTATACTGCAAGTCTAGGAAGAGAGGTGGACCCCTGGGTAGCTTGCTGGGGTCAGAGGCCCCTAGGTGAAGGGCCAGGGGGCACCCTGGGGCCTATACTGCAAGTCCAGGAAGAGAGGTTGACCCCTGGGTAGCTTGCTGAAGTCTAGAGCCCCTAGGTGGAGGGCCAGGGGGCACACTGGGGCCTATACTGCAAGTCCAGGAAGAGAGGTGGACCCCTGGGTAGCTTGCTGGGGTCAGGCGCCCCTGGGTGAAGGGCCAGGGAGCACCCTGAGGCCTATACTGCAAGCCCAGGGAGGGAGGTGGACCCCTGGGTAGCTTGCTGGGGTCAGGGGCCTCTAGGTTGAGGTCCAGGGGGCATCCTGGGGCCTGTACTGCAAGTCCAGGGACATCGGTGGACCCCTGGGTAGCATGCTGGGGTCAGAGGCCCCTAGGTGGAGGGCCAGGGGATCCCCTGGAGCCTATACTGCAAGTCCAGGGAGTGAGGTGGACTTCTGGGTAGCTTGCTGGGGTCATAGGCTTCTAGGTGGAGGGCCAGGGGGCACCCTGGGGCCTATACTGCAAGTCCAGGGAGAGATGTGGACCCCTGGGTAGCTTGCTGGGGTCAGGGGTCCTTAGGTTGAGGTCCAGGGGGCATCCTGGGGACTATACTGCAAGTCCAGGAAGAGAGGTGGACCCCTGGGTAGCTTGCTGGGGTCAGGGGCCCCTAGGTGGAGGTCCAGGGGGCACCCTGGGGCCTATACTGCAAGTCCAGGGACATCGGTGGACCCCTGGGTAGCTTGCTGGGGTCAGGGGCCCTTAGATGGAGGGCCAGGGGGCACCCTGAGGCCTAAACTGCAAGTCCAGGGAGATCAGTGGACCCCTGGGTAGCTTGCTGAGGTCAGAGACCCCTATGTGGAGGGCCAGAATGTCCCCTGGGGCCTATACTGCAAGTCCAGGGAGTGACGTGCACTCCTGGGTAGCTTGCTGGGATCAGAGGCCCCTAGGTGGAGTGCCAGGGGGCTCCCTGGGGCCTATACTGCAAGTCCAGGGACATCGGTGGACCCCTGGGTAGCTTGCTGGGGTCAGACCCCCCTAGTTGGAGGGCCAGGGGGCACCCTGGGGCCTATACTACAAGTCCAGGGACATCGGTGGACCACTGTGTAGCTTGCTGGGGTCAGGGGCCCTTAGGTGGAGGGCCAGGGGGCACCCTGGGGCCTATACTGCAAGTCCAGGAAGAGAGGTAGACCCATGGGTAGCTTGCTGGGGTCCGGCACCCCTAGGTGAAGGGCCAGGGAGCACCCAGAGGCCTATACTGCAAGCCCAGGGAAGGAGGTGGACCCCTGGGTAGCTTGCTGGGGTCAGGGTCCCCTAGATGGAGGGCCAGGGGGCACCCTGGGGCCTATACTGCAAGTCCAGGGACATCAGTGGACCCCTGGGTAGCTTGCTGGGGTCAGAGGCCCCTAGGTGGAGGGCCAGGTGGCTCCCTGGGGCCTATACTGCAAGTCCAGGAACATCGGTGGACCACTGGGTAGCTTGCTAGGGTCAGGGGCCCCTAGGTGGAGGGCAAGGGGGCACCCTGGGGCCTATACTGCAAGTCCATGAACATCGGTGGACCACTGGGTAGCTTGCTGGGGTCAGGGGCCCTTAGGTGGAGGGCCAGGGGGCACCCTGGGGCCTATACTGCAAGTCCAGGAAGAGAGGTTGACCGCTGGGTAGCTTGCTGAAATCTGGAGCCCCTAGGTGGAGGGCCAGGGGGCACACTGGGGCCTATACTGCAAGTCCAGGAAGAGAGGTGGACCCCTGGGTAGCTTGCTGGGGTCAGGCGCCCCTGGGTGAAGGGCCAGGGAGCACCCTGAGGCCTATACTGCAAGCCCAGGGAGGGAGGTGGACCCCTGGGTAGCTTGCTGGGGTCAGGGGCCTCTAGGTTGAGGTCCAGGGGGCATCCTGGGAACTGTACTGCAAGTCCAGGGACATTGGTGGACCCCTGGGTAGCTTGCTGGGGTCAGAGGCCCCTAGGTGGAGGGCCAGGGGATCCCCTGGAGCCTATACTGCAAGTCCAGGGAGTGAGGTGGACTTCTGGGTAGCTTGCTGGGGTCATAGGCTTCTCGGTGGAGGGCCAGGGGGCACCCTGGGGCCTATACTGCAAGTCCAGGGAAGGAGGTGGACCCCTGGGTAGCTTGCTGGGGTCAGGGTCCCCTAGGTGGAGGGCCTGGGGGCACACTGGGGCCTATACTGCAAGTCCAGGAAGAGAGGTGGACCCCTGGGTAGCTTGCAGGGGTCAGAGGCCCCTAGGTGGAGGGCCAGGGGTTCCCCTGGGGCCTATATTGCAAGTCCAGGAAGAGAGGTGGACCCCTGGGTAGCTTGCTGGGGTCAGGGTCCCCTAGGTGGAGGGCCAGGGGGCACACTGGGGCCTATACTGCAAGTCCAGGGAGATCGGTGGACCCCTGGGTAGCTTGCTGGGGTCAGAGGCCCCTAGGTGGAGGGCCAGGGGTTCCCCTGGGGCCTATATTGCGAGTCCAGGAAGAGAGGTGGACCCCTGGGTAGCTTGCTGGGGTAAGGCGCCCCTAGGTGGAGGGCCAGGGAGCACCCTGAGGCCTATACTGCAAGTCCAGGAAGAAAGGTTGACCCCTGGGTAGCTTGCTGGGGTCAGGGTCCCTTAGGTGGAGGGCCAGGGGGCACCCTGGGGCCTATACTGCAAGTCCAGGGACATCAGTGGACCCCTGGGTAGCTTGCTGGGGTCAGAGGCCCCTAGGTGGAGGGCCAGGGGGCTCCCTGGGGCCTATACTGCAAGTCCAGGAACATTGGTGGACCACTGGGTAGCTTGCTAGGGTCAGGGGCCCTTAGGTAGAGGGCCAGGGGGCACCCTGGGGCCTATACTGCAAGTCCAGGAACAGAGGTTGACCCCTGGGTAGCTTGCTGAAGTCTGGAGCCCCTAGGTGGAGGGCCAGGGGGCACACTGGGGCCTATACTGCAAGTCCAGGAAGAGAGGTGGACCCCTGGGTAGCTTGCTGGGGTCAGAGGCCCCTAAGTGGAGGGCCAGGGGGCACCCTGGGGCCTATACTGGAAGCCCAGGGAGGGAGGTGGACCCCTGGGTAGCTTGCTGGGGTCAGGGTCCCCTAGGTGGAGGGCCAGGGGTCACCTTGTGGGCTATACTGCAAGTCCAGGAAGAGAGGTGGACCCCTGGGTAGCTTGCTGGGGTCATAGGCTCCTAGGTGGAGGGCCAGGGGGCACCCTGGGGCCTATACTGCAATTCCAGGAAGAGAGGTGGACCCCTGGGTAGCTTGCTGGGTTCATAGGCTCCTAGCTGGAGGGCCAGGGGGCACCCTGGGGCCTATACTGCAAGTCCAGGGACATCGGTGGACCCCTGGGTAGCTTGCTGGGGTTAGAGGCCCCTAGGTGGAGGGCCAGGGGTTCCCCTGGGGCCTATACTGCAAGTCCAGGGAGTGAGGTGGACTTCTGGGTAGCTTGCTGGGGTCATAGGCTCCTAGGTGGAGGGCCAGGGGGCACCCTGGGGCCTACACTGCAAGTCCAGGTAGAGATGTGCACCCCTGTGTAGCTTGCTGGGGTCAGGGGCCCCTAGGTGGAGGACCAGGGGGCACCCTGGGGCCTATACTGCAAGTCCAGGGACATCGGTGGACCCCTGGGTAGCTTGCTGGGGTTAGAGGCCCCTAGGTGGAGGGCCAGGGGTTCCCCTGGGGCCTATACTGCAAGTCCAGGGAGTGAGGTGGACTTCTGGGTAGCTTGCTGGGGTCATAGGCTCCTAGGTGGAGGGCCAGGGGGCACCCTGGGGCCTACACTGCAAGTCCAGGTAGAGATGTGCACCCCTGTGTAGCTTGCTGGGGTCAGGGGCCCCTAGGTGGAGGACCAGGGGGCACCCTGGGGCCTATACTGCAAGTCCAGGGACATCGGTGGACCCCTGGGTAGCTTGCTGGGGTCAGGGGCCCTTAGGTGGAGGGCCAGGGGGCACCCTGAGGCCTATACTGCAAGTCCAGGGACATCGGTGGACCCCTGGGTAGCTTGCTGGGGCCAGAGGCCCATAGGTGGAGGGCCAGGGGACACCCTGGGGCCTATACTGCAAGTCCAGGGACATCGGTGGACCCCTGGGTAGCTTGCTGGGGTCATAGGATTCTAGGTGGAGGGCCAGGGGGCATCCTGGGGCCTATACTGCAAGTCCAGGAAGAGAGGTGGACCCCTGTGTAGCTTGCTGGGGTCAGGGGCCCCTAGGTGGAGGGCCAGGTGGCAGCCTGTGGGCTATACTGCAAGTCCAGGAAGAGAGGTTGACCCCTGGGTAGCTTGCTGGGGCCAGAGGCCCATAGGTGGAGGGCCAAGGGGCACCCTGGAGCCTATACTGCAAGTCCAGGGACATCGGTGGACCACTGGGTAGCTTGCTGGGGTCAGGGGCCCTTAGGTGGAGGGCCAGGGGGCACCCTGGGGCCTATACTGCAAGTCCAGGAAGAGAGGTAGACCCCTGGGTAGCTTGCTGGGGTCAGGCGCCCCTAGGTGAAGGGCCAGGGAGCACCCTGAGTTCTATACTGCAAGCCCAGGGAGGGAGGTGGACCCCTGGGTAGCTTGCTGGGGTCAGGGTCCCCTAGGTGGAGGGCCAGGGGGCACACTGGGGCCTATACTGCAAGTCCAGGAAGAGAGGTGGACCCCTGGGTAGCTTGCTGGGGTCAGAGGCCCCTTGGTGAAGGGCCAGGAGGCACCCTGGGGCCTATACTGCAAGTCCAGGGAGATTGGTGGACCCCTGGGTAGCTTGCTGGGGTCAGAGGCCCCTAGGTGGAGGGCCAGGGGTTCCCCTGGGGCCTATATTGCAAGTCCAGAGACATCGGTGGACCCCTGGGTAGCTTGCTGGGGCCAGAGGCCCCTAGGTGGAGGGCCAGGGGGCACCCTGGGGCCTATACTACAAGTCCAGGGACATCGGTGGACCACTGTGCAGCTTGCTGGTGTCAGGGGCCCTTAGGTGGAGGGCCAGGGGGCACCCTGGGGCCTATACTGCAAGTCCAAGAAGAGAGGTAGACCCCTGGGTAGCTTGCTGGGGTCAGGCGCCCCTAGGTGAAGGACCAGGGAGCACCCAGAGGCCTATACTGCAAGTCCAGGGAGGGAGGTGGACCCCTAGGTAGCTTGCTGGGGTCAGGGTTCCCTAGGTGGAGGGCCTGGGGGCACACTGGGGCCTATACTGCAAGTCCAGGAAGAGAGGTGGACCCCTGGGTAGCTTGCAGGGGTCAGAGGCCCCTAGGTGGAGGACCAGGGGTTCCCCTGGGGCCTACATTGCACGTCCAGGAAGAGAGGTGGACCCCTGGGTAGCTTGCTGGGGTCAGGCGCCCCTAGGTGAAGGGCCAGGGAGCACCCTGAGGCCTATACTGCAAGCCCAGGGAGGGAGGTGGACCCCTGGGAAGCTTGCTGGGGTCAGGGTCCCCTAGGTGGATGGCCAGGGGGCACCCTGTGGGCTATACTGCAAGTCTAGGAAGAGAGGTGGACCCCTGGGTAGCTTGCTGAGGTCAGAGGCCCCTAGGTGGAGGGCCAAGGGGCACCCTGGGGCCTATACTGCAAGTCCAGGGACAACGGTGGACCCCTGGGTAGCTTGCTGGGGTCAGAGGCCCCTAGGTGGAGGGCCAGGGGTTACCCTGGGGCCTATACTGCAAGTCCAGGGAGTAAGGTTGACTTCGGGGTAGCTTGCTGGGGTCATAGGCTCCTAGCTGGAGGGCCAGGGGGCACCCTGGGGCCTACACTGCAAGTCCAGGGAGAGATGTGGACCCCTGGGTAGCTTGCTGGGGTCAGGGGCCCCTAGGTTGAGGTCCAGGGGGCACCCTGGGGCCTATACTGCAAGTCCAGGGACATCGGTGGACCCCTGGGTAGCTTGCTGGGGTCAGGGGCCCTTAGGTGGAGGGCCAGGGGGCACCCTTGGGCCTATACTGCAAGTCCAGGGAGTGAGGTGGACTCCCGGGTAGCTTGCTGGGGTCAGAGGCCCCTAGGTGCAGGGCCAGGGGGCACCCTGGGGCCTATACTGCAAGTCCAGGGACATCGGTGGACCCCTGGGTAGCTTGCTGGGGTCAGAGGCCCTAGGTGGAGGGCCAGGGGGCACCCTGGGGCCTATACTGCAAGTCCAGGAACATCGGTGGACCACTGGGTAGCTTGCTAGGGTCAGGGGCCCTTAGGTGGAGGGCCAGGGGGGACCCTGGGGCCTATACTGCAAGTCCAGGAAGAGAGGTTGACCCCTGGGTAGCTTGCTGAAGTCTGGAGCCCCTGGGTGGAGGGCCAGGGGGCACACTGGGGCCTATACTGCAAGTCCAGGAAGAGAGGTGGACCCCTGGGTAGCTTGCTGGGGTCAGAGGCCCCTAGGTGAAGGGCTAGGGGGCACCCTGGGGCCTATACTGCAAGTCCAAGGACATCGGTGGACCACTGGGTAGCTTGCGGGGGTCAGAGGCCCCTAAGTGGAGGGCCAGGGGGCACCCTGGGGCCTATACTGGAAGCCAACGGAGGGAGGTGGACCCCTGGGTAGCTTGCTGGGGTCAGGGTCCCCTAGGTGGAGGGCCAGGGGTCAACCTGTGGGCTATACTGCAAATCCAGGAAGAGAGGTGGACCCCTGGGTAGCTTGCTGGGGTCATAGGCTCCTAGGTGGAGGGCCAGGGGGCACCCTGGGGCCTACACTGCAAGTCCAGGAAGAGAGGTGGACCCCTGGGTAGCTTGCTGGGGTCACAGGCTCCTAGGTGGAGGGCCAGGGGGCACCCTGGGGCCTATACTGCAAGTCCAGGAAGAGAGGTTGACCCCTGGGTAGCTTGCTGGGGCCAGAGGCCCATAGGTGGAGGGCCAGGGGGCACCCTTGGGCCTATACTGCAAGTCCAGGGACATCGGTGGACCACTGGGTAGTTTGCTGGGGTCAGGGGCCCTTAGGTGGAGGGCCAGGGGGCACCCTGGGGCCTATACTGCAAGTCCAGGAAGAGAGGTAGACCCCTGGGTAGCTTGCTGGGGTCAGGCGCCCCTAGGTGAAGGGCCAGGCAGCACCCTGAGGCCTATACTGCAAGCCCAGGGAGGGAGGTGGACCCCTGGGTAGCTTGCTGGGGTCAGGGTCCCATAGGTGGAGGGCCAGGGGGCACACTGGGGCCTATACTGCAAGTCCAGGAAGAGAGGTGGACCCCTGGGTAGCTTGCTGGGGTCAGAGGCCCCTAGGTGGAGGGCCAGGGGTTCCCTTGGGGCCTATATTGCAAGTCCAGGAAGAGAGGTGGACCCCTGGGTAGCTTGCTGGGGTAAGGCGCCCCTAGGTGAAGGGCCAGGGAGCACCCTGAGGCCTTTACTGCAAGCCCAGGGAGGGAGGTGGACCCCTGGGTAGCTTGCTGGGGTCAGTGTCCCCTAGGTGGATGGCCAGGGGGCACCCTGAGGCCTATACTGCAAGCCCAGGGAGGGAGGTGGACCCCTGGGTAGCTTGCTGGGGTCAGGGGCCTCTAGGTTGAGGTCCAGGGGGCATCCTGGGGCCTGTACTGCAAGTAAAGGGACATCGGTGGACCCCTGGGTAGCTTGCTGGGGTCAGAGGCCCCTAGGTGGAGGGCCAGGGGATCCCCTGGAGCCTATACTGCAAGTCCAGGGAGTGAGGTGGACTTCTGGGTAGCTTGCTGGGGTCATAGGCTTCTAGGTGGAGGGCCAGGGGGCACCCTGGGGCCTATACTGCAAGTCCAGGAAGAGAGGTGGACCCCTGGGTAGCTTGCTGGGGTCAGGGGCCCCTAGTTGGAGGTTCAGGGGGCACCCTGGGGCCTATACTGCAAGTCCAGGGACATCGGTGGACTCCTGGGTAGCTTGCTGGGGTCAGGGGCCCTTAGGTGGAGGGCCAGGGGGCACCCTGAGGCCTATACTGCAAGTACAGGGAGATCAGTGGACCCCTGGGTAGCTTGCTGAGGTCAGAGACCCCTATGTGGAGGGCCAGAAGGTCCCCTGGGGCCTATACTGCAAGTCCAGGGAGATTGGTGGACCCCTGGGTAGCTTGCTGGGGTCAGAGGCCCCTAGGTGGAGGGCCAGGGGTTCCCCTGGGGCCTATATTGCAAGTCCAGAGACATCGGTGGACCCCTGGGTAGCTTGCTGGGGCCAGAGGCCCCTAGGTGGAGGGCCAGGGGGCACCCTGGGGCCTATACTACAAGTCCAGGGACATCGGTGGACCACTGTGCAGCTTGCTGGTGTCAGGGGCCCTTAGGTGGAGGGCCAGGGGGCACCCTGGGGCCTATACTGCAAGTCCAAGAAGAGAGGTAGACCCCTGGGTAGCTTGCTGGGGTCAGGCGCCCCTAGGTGAAGGACCAGGGAGCACCCAGAGGCCTATACTGCAAGTCCAGGGAGGGAGGTGGACCCCTAGGTAGCTTGCTGGGGTCAGGGTTCCCTAGGTGGAGGGCCTGGGGGCACACTGGGGCCTATACTGCAAGTCCAGGAAGAGAGGTGGACCCCTGGGTAGCTTGCAGGGGTCAGAGGCCCCTAGGTGGAGGACCAGGGGTTCCCCTGGGGCCTACATTGCACGTCCAGGAAGAGAGGTGGACCCCTGGGTAGCTTGCTGGGGTCAGGCGCCCCTAGGTGAAGGGCCAGGGAGCACCCTGAGGCCTATACTGCAAGCCCAGGGAGGGAGGTGGACCCCTGGGAAGCTTGCTGGGGTCAGGGTCCCCTAGGTGGATGGCCAGGGGGCACCCTGTGGGCTATACTGCAAGTCTAGGAAGAGAGGTGGACCCCTGGGTAGCTTGCTGAGGTCAGAGGCCCCTAGGTGGAGGGCCAAGGGGCACCCTGGGGCCTATACTGCAAGTCCAGGGACAACGGTGGACCCCTGGGTAGCTTGCTGGGGTCAGAGGCCCCTAGGTGGAGGGCCAGGGGTTACCCTGGGTCCTATACTGCAAGTCCAGGGAGTAAGGTTGACTTCGGGGTAGCTTGCTGGGGTCATAGGCTCCTAGCTGGAGGGCCAGGGGGCACCCTGGGGCCTACACTGCAAGTCCAGGGAGAGATGTGGACCCCTGGGTAGCTTGCTGGGGTCAGGGGCCCCTAGGTTGAGGTCCAGGGGGCACCCTGGGGCCTATACTGCAAGTCCAGGGACATCGGTGGACCCCTGGGTAGCTTGCTGGGGTCAGGGGCCCTTAGGTGGAGGGCCAGGGGGCACCCTTGGGCCTATACTGCAAGTCCAGGGAGTGAGGTGGACTCCCGGGTAGCTTGCTGGGGTCAGAGGCCCCTAGGTGCAGGGCCAGGGGGCACCCTGGGGCCTATACTGCAAGTCCAGGGACATCGGTGGACCCCTGGGTAGCTTGCTGGGGTCAGAGGCCCTAGGTGGAGGGCCAGGGGGCACCCTGGGGCCTATACTGCAAGTCCAGGAACATCGGTGGACCACTGGGTAGCTTGCTAGGGTCAGGGGCCCTTAGGTGGAGGGCCAGGGGGGACCCTGGGGCCTATACTGCAAGTCCAGGAAGAGAGGTTGACCCCTGGGTAGCTTGCTGAAGTCTGGAGCCCCTGGGTGGAGGGCCAGGGGGCACACTGGGGCCTATACTGCAAGTCCAGGAAGAGAGGTGGACCCCTGGGTAGCTTGCTGGGGTCAGAGGCCCCTAGGTGAAGGGCTAGGGGGCACCCTGGGGCCTATACTGCAAGTCCAAGGACATCGGTGGACCACTGGGTAGCTTGCGGGGGTCAGAGGCCCCTAAGTGGAGGGCCAGGGGGCACCCTGGGGCCTATACTGGAAGCCAACGGAGGGAGGTGGACCCCTGGGTAGCTTGCTGGGGTCAGGGTCCCCTAGGTGGAGGGCCAGGGGTCAACCTGTGGGCTATACTGCAAATCCAGGAAGAGAGGTGGACCCCTGGGTAGCTTGCTGGGGTCATAGGCTCCTAGGTGGAGGGCCAGGGGGCACCCTGGGGCCTACACTGCAAGTCCAGGAAGAGAGGTGGACCCCTGGGTAGCTTGCTGGGGTCACAGGCTCCTAGGTGGAGGGCCAGGGGGCACCCTGGGGCCTATACTGCAAGTCCAGGAAGAGAGGTTGACCCCTGGGTAGCTTGCTGGGGCCAGAGGCCCATAGGTGGAGGGCCAGGGGGCACCCTTGGGCCTATACTGCAAGTCCAGGGACATCGGTGGACCACTGGGTAGTTTGCTGGGGTCAGGGGCCCTTAGGTGGAGGGCCAGGGGGCACCCTGGGGCCTATACTGCAAGTCCAGGAAGAGAGGTAGACCCCTGGGTAGCTTGCTGGGGTCAGGCGCCCCTAGGTGAAGGGCCAGGCAGCACCCTGAGGCCTATACTGCAAGCCCAGGGAGGGAGGTGGACCCCTGGGTAGCTTGCTGGGGTCAGGGTCCCATAGGTGGAGGGCCAGGGGGCACACTGGGGCCTATACTGCAAGTCCAGGAAGAGAGGTGGACCCCTGGGTAGCTTGCTGGGGTCAGAGGCCCCTAGGTGGAGGGCCAGGGGTTCCCTTGGGGCCTATATTGCAAGTCCAGGAAGAGAGGTGGACCCCTGGGTAGCTTGCTGGGGTAAGGCGCCCCTAGGTGAAGGGCCAGGGAGCACCCTGAGGCCTTTACTGCAAGCCCAGGGAGGGAGGTGGACCCCTGGGTAGCTTGCTGGGGTCAGTGTCCCCTAGGTGGATGGCCAGGGGGCACCCTGAGGCCTATACTGCAAGCCCAGGGAGGGAGGTGGACCCCTGGGTAGCTTGCTGGGGTCAGGGGCCTCTAGGTTGAGGTCCAGGGGGCATCCTGGGGCCTGTACTGCAAGTAAAGGGACATCGGTGGACCCCTGGGTAGCTTGCTGGGGTCAGAGGCCCCTAGGTGGAGGGCCAGGGGATCCCCTGGAGCCTATACTGCAAGTCCAGGGAGTGAGGTGGACTTCTGGGTAGCTTGCTGGGGTCATAGGCTTCTAGGTGGAGGGCCAGGGGGCACCCTGGGGCCTGTACTGCAAGTCCAGGAAGAGAGGTGGACCCCTGGGTAGCTTGCTGGGGTCAGGGGCCCCTAGTTGGAGGTTCAGGGGGCACCCTGGGGCCTATACTGCAAGTCCAGGGACATCGGTGGACTCCTGGGTAGCTTGCTGGGGTCAGGGGCCCTTAGGTGGAGGGCCAGGGGGCACCCTGAGGCCTATACTGCAAGTACAGGGAGATCAGTGGACCCCTGGGTAGCTTGCTGAGGTCAGAGACCCCTATGTGGAGGGCCAGAAGGTCCCCTGGGGCCTATACTGCAAGTCCAGGGAGTGAGGTGCACTCCTGGGTAGCTTGCTGCGGTCAGAGGCCCCTAGGTGGAGGGCCAGGGGGCTCCCTGGGGCCTATACTGCAAGTCCAGGGACATCGGTGGACCCCTGGGTAGCTTGCTGGGGTCAGAGGCCCCTAGGTGGAGGGCCAGGGGGCACCCTGGGGCCTATACTACAAGTCCAGGGACATCGGTGGACCACTGTGTAGCTTGCTGGGGTCAGGGGCCCTTAGGTGGAGGGCCAGGGGGCACCCTGGGGCCTATACTGCAAGTCCATTAAAAGAGGTAGACCCATGGGTAGCTTGCTGGGGTCAGGCGCCCCTAGGTGAAGGGCCAGGGAGCACCCAGAGGCCTATACTGTAAGCCCAGGGAGGGAGGTGGACCCCTAGGTAGCTTGCTGGGGTCAGGGTCCCCTAGGTGGAGGGCCTGGGGGCACACTGGGGCCTATACTGCAAGTCCAGGAAGAGAGGTGGACCCCTGGGTAGCTTGCTGGGGTAAGGGTCCCCTAGGTGGAGGGCCAGGGGGCACACTGGGGCCTATACTGCAAGTCCAGGGAGATCGGTGGACCCCTGGGTAGCTTGCTGGGGTCAGAGGCCCCTAGGTGGATGGCCAGGGGGCACCCTATGGGCTATACTGCAAGTCCAGGAAGAGAGGTGGACCCCTGGGTAGCTTGCCGGGGTCAGAGGCCCCTGGGTGAAGGGCCAAGGGGCACCCTGGGGCCTATACTGCAAGTCCAGGGACATCGGTGGACCCCTGGGTAGCTTGCTGGGGTCATAAGCTCCTAGGTGGAGGGCCAGGGGGCACCCTGGGGCCTACACTGCAAGTCCAGGGAGAGATGTGGACCCCTGGGTAGCTTGCTGGGGACAGGGGCCCCTAGGTTGAGGTCCAGGGGGCACCCTGGGGCCTATACTGCAAGTCCAGGGACATCGGTGGACCCCTGGGTAGCTTGCTGGTGTCAGAGGCCCCTAGGTGGATGGCCAGGGGGCACCCTATGGGCTATACTGCAAGTCCAGGAAGAGAGGTGGACCCCTGGGTAGCTTGCCGGGGTCAGAGGCCCCTAGGTGAAGGGCCAAGGGGCACCCTGGGGCCTATACTGCAAGTCCAGGGACATCGGTGGACCCCTGGGTAGCTTGCTGGGGTCATAAGCTCCTAGGTGGAGGGCCAGGGGGCACCCTGGGGCCTACACTGCAAGTCCAGGGAGAGATGTGGACCCCTGGGTAGCTTGCTGGGGACAGGGGCCCCTAGGTTGAGGTCCAGGGGGCACCCTGGGGCCTATACTGCAAGTCCAGGGACATCGGTGGACCCCTGGGTAGCTTGCTGGTGTCAGGGGCCCTTAGGTGGAGGGCCAGGGGGCACCCTTGGGCCTATACTGCAAGTCCAGGGAGTGAGGTGTACTCCTGGGTAGCTTGCTGGGGTCAGAGGCCCCTAGGTGGAGGGCCAGGGGGCACCCTGGGGCCTATACTGCAAGTCCAGGAAGAGAGGTGGACCCCTGGGTAGCTTGCTGGGGTCAGGGGCCCCTAGGTGAAAGGCCAGGGGGCACCCTGAGGCCTATACTGCAAGTCCAGGAAGAGAGGTGGACCCCTGGGTAGCTTGCTGGGGTCAGGGGCCCCTAGGTGGAGGTCCAGGGGGCACCCTGGGGCCTATACTGCATGTCCAGGGACATCGGTGGACCCCTGGGTAGCATGCTGGGGTCAGGGGCCCTTAGGTGGAGGGCCAGGGGGCACCCTGAGGCCTATACTGCAAGTCCAGGGAGATCAGTGGACCCCTAGGTAGCTTGCTGTGGTCAAAGACCCCTATGTGGAGGGCCATAAGGTCCCCTGGGGCCTATACTGCAAGTCCAGGGAGTGAGGTGCACTCCTGGGTAGCTTGCTGGGGTCAGAGACCCCTAGGTGGAGGGCCAGGGGCACCCTGGGGCCTATACTGCAAATCCAGGGACATCGGTGGACCACTGGGTAGCTTGCGGGGGTCAGAGGCCCCTAAGTGGAGGGCCAGGGGGCACCCTGGGGCCTATACTGGAAGCCCAGGGAGGGAGGTGGACCCCTGGGTAGCTTGCTGGGGTCAGGGTCCCCTAGGTGGAGGGCCAGGGGTCAACCTGTGGGCTATACTGCAAGTCCAGGAAGAGAGGTGGACCCCTGGGTAGCTTGCTGGGGTCATAGGCTCCTAGGTGGAGGGCCAGGGGGCACCCTGGGGCCTACACTGCAAGTCCAGGAAGAGAGGTGGACCCCTGGGTAGCTTGCTGGGGTCATAGGCTCCTAGGTGGAGGGCCAGGGGGCACCCTGGGGCCTATACTGCAAGTCCAGGAAGAGAGGTTGACCCCTGGGTAGCTTGCTGGGGCCAGAGGCCCATAGGTGGAGGGCCAGGAGGCACCCTTGGGCCTATACTGCAAGTCCAGGGACATCGGTGGACCACTGGGTAGTTTGCTGGGGTCAGGGCCCTTAGGTGGAGGGCCAGGGGGCACCCTGGGGCCTATACTGCAAGTCCAGGAAGAGAGGTAGACCCCTGGGTAGCTTGCTGGGGTCAGGGTCCCCTAGGTGGAGGGCCAGGGGGCACACTGGGGCCTATACTGCAAGTCCAGGGAGTGAGGTGGACTCCCGGGTAGCTTGCTGGGGTCAGAGGCCCCTAGGTGGAGGGCCAGGGGGCACCCTGGGGCCTATACTGCAAGTCCAGGGACATCGGTGGACCCCTGGGTAGCTTGCTGGGGTCAGAGGCCCCTAGGTGGAGGGCCAGGGGATCCCCTGGAGCCTATACTGCAAGTCCAGGGAGTGAGGTGGACTTCTGGGTAGCTTGCTGGGGTCATAGGCTTCTAGGTGGAGGGCCAGGGGGCACCCTGGGGCCTACACTGCAAGTCCAGGGAGAGATGTGGACCCCTGGGTAGCTTGCTGGGGTCAGGGGCCCCTAGGTTGAGGGCCAGGGGGCACACTGGGGCCTATACTGCAAGTCCAGGGAGATCGGTGGACCCCTGGGTAGCTTGCTGGGGTCAGAGGCCCCTAGGTGGAGGGCCAGGGGTTCCCCTGGGGCCTATATTGCAAGTCCAGAGACATCGGTGGACCCCTGGGTAGCTTGCTGGGGCCAGAGGCCCCTAGGTGGAGGGCCAGGGGGCACCCTGGGGCCTATACTACAAGTCCAGGGACATCGGTGGACCACTGTGCAGCTTGCTGGGGTCAGTGTCCCCTAGGTGAAGGGCCTGGGAGCACCCAGAGGCCTATACTGCAAGCCCAGGGAGGGAGGTGGACCCCTGGGTAGCTTGCTGGGGTCAGGGGCCTCTAGGTTGAGGTCCAGGGGGCATCCTGGGGCCTGTACTGCAAGTCCAGGGACATCGGTGGACCCCTGGGTAGCTTGCTGGGGTCAGAGGCCCCTAGGTGGAGGGCCAGGGGATCCCCTGGAGCCTATACTGCAAGTCCAGGGAGTGAGGTGGACTTCTGGGTAGCTTGCTGGGGTCATAGGCTTCTAGGTGGAGGGCCAGGGGGCACCCTGGGGCCTATACTGCAAGTCCAGGGAGAGATGTGGACCCCTGGGTAGCTTGCTGGGGTCAGGGGTCCTTAGGTTGAGGTCCATGGGGCATCCTGGGGACTATACTGCAAGTCCAGGAAGAGAGGTGGACCCCTGGGTAGCTTGCTGGGGTCAGGGGCCCCTAGGTGGAGGTCCAGGGGGCACCCTGGGGCCTATACTGCAAGTCCAGGGACATCGGTGGACCCCTGGGTAGCTTGCTGGGGTCAGGGGCCCTTAGTTGGAGGGCCAGGGGGCACCCTGAGGCCTAAACTGCAAGTCCAGGGAGATCAGTGGACCCCTGGGTAGCTTGCTGAGGTCAGAGACCCCTATGTGGAGGGCCAGAATGTCCCCTGGGGCCTATACTGCAAGTCCAGGGAGTGACGTGCACTCCTGGGTAGCTTGCTGGGATCAGAGGCCCCTAGGTGGAGTGCCAGGGGGCTCCCTGGGGCCTATACTGCAAGTCCAGGGACATCGGTGGACCCCTGGGTAGCTTGCTGGGGTCAGAGGCCCCTAGTTGGAGGGCCAGGGGGCACCCTGGGGCCTATACTACAAGTCCAGGGACATCGGTGGACCACTGTGTAGCTTGCTGGGGTCAGGGGCCCTTAGGTGGAGGGCCAGGGGGCACCCTGGGGCCTATACTGCAAGTCCAGGAAGAGAGGTAGACCCATGGGTAGCTTGCTGGGGTCCGGCACCCCTAGGTGAAGGGCCAGGGAGCACCCAGAGGCCTATACTGCAAGCCCAGGGAAGGAGGTGGACCCCTGGGTAGCTTGCTAGGGTCAGGGGCCCCTAGGTGGAGGGCAAGGGGGCACCCTGGGGCCTATACTACAAGTCCATGAACATCGGTGGACCACTGGGTAGCTTGCTGGGGTCAGGGGCCCTTAGGTGGAGGGCCAGGGGGCACCCTGGGGCCTATACTGCAAGTCCAGGAAGAGAGGTTGACCGCTGGGTAGCTTGCTGAAATCTGGAGCCCCTAGGTGGAGGGCCAGGGGGCACACTGGGGCCTATACTGCAAGTCCAGGAAGAGAGGTGGACCCCTGGGTAGCTTGCTGGGGTCAGGCGCCCCTGGGTGAAGGGCCAGGGAGCACCCTGAGGCCTATACTGCAAGCCCAGGGAGGGAGGTGGACCCCTGGGTAGCTTGCTGGGGTCAGGGGCCTCTAGGTTGAGGTCCAGGGGGCATCCTGGGAACTGTACTGCAAGTCCAGGGACATTGGTGGACCCCTGGGTAGCTTGCTGGGGTCAGAGGCCCCTAGGTGGAGGGCCAGGGGATCCCCTGGAGCCTATACTGCAAGTCCAGGGAGTGAGGTGGACTTCTGGGTAGCTTGCTGGGGTCATAGGCTTCTCGGTGGAGGGCCAGGGGGCACCCTGGGGCCTATACTGCAAGTCCAGGGAAGGAGGTGGACCCCTGGGTAGCTTGCTGGGGTCAGGGTCCCCTAGGTGGAGGGCCTGGGGGCACACTGGGGCCTATACTGCAAGTCCAGGAAGAGAGGTGGACCCCTGGGTAGCTTGCAGGGGTCAGAGGCCCCTAGGTGGAGGGCCAGGGGTTCCCCTGGGGCCTATATTGCAAGTCCAGGAAGAGAGGTGGACCCCTGGGTAGCTTGCTGGGGTCAGGGTCCCCTAGGTGGAGGGCCAGGGGGCACACTGGGGCCTATACTGCAAGTCCAGGGAGATCGGTGGACCCCTGGGTAGCTTGCTGGGGTCAGAGGCCCCTAGGTGGAGGGCCAGGGGTTCCCCTGGGGCCTATATTGCGAGTCCAGGAAGAGAGGTGGACCCCTGGGTAGCTTGCTGGGGTAAGGCGCCCCTAGGTGGAGGGCCAGGGAGCACCCTGAGGCCTATACTGCAAGTCCAGGAAGAAAGGTTGACCCCTGGGTAGCTTGCTGGGGTCAGGGTCCCCTAGGTGGAGGGCCAGGGGGCACCCTGGGGCCTATACTGCAAGTCCAGGGACATCAGTGGACCCCTGGGTAGCTTGCTGGGGTCAGAGGCCCCTAGGTGGAGGGCCAGGGGGCTCCCTGGGGCCTATACTGCAAGTCCAGGAACATTGGTGGACCACTGGGTAGCTTGCTAGGGTCAGGGGCCCTTAGGTAGAGGGCCAGGGGGCACCCTGGGACCTATACTGCAAGTCCAGGAAGAGAGGTTGACCCCTGGGTAGCTTGCTGAAGTCTGGAGCCCCTAGGTGGAGGGCCAGGGGGCACACTGGGGCCTATACTGCAAGTCCAGGAAGAGAGGTGGACCCCTGGGTAGCTTGCTGGGGTCAGAGGCCCCTAGGTGAAGGGCCAGGGGGCACCCTGGGGCCTATACTGCAAGTCCAAGGACATCGGTGGACCGCTGGGTAGCTTGCGGGGGTCAGAGGCCCCTAAGTGGAGGGCCAGGGGGCACCCTGGGGCCTATACTGGAAGCCCAGGGAGGGAGGTGGACCCCTGGGTAGCTTGCTGGGGTCAGGGTCCCCTAGGTGGAGGGCCAGGGGTCACCTTGTGGGCTATACTGCAAGTCCAGGAAGAGAGGTGGACCCCTGGGTAGCTTGCTGGGGTCATAGGCTCCTAGGTGGAGGGCCAGGGGGCACCCTGGGGCCTATACTGCAATTCCAGAAAGAGAGGTGGACCCCTGGGTAGCTTGCTGGGTTCATAGGCTCCTAGCTGGAGGGCCAGGGGGCACCCTGGGGCCTACACTGCAAGTCCAGGGACATCGGTGGACCCCTGGGTAGCTTGCTGGGGTTAGAGGCCCCTAGGTGGAGGGCCAGGGGTTCCCCTGGGGCCTATACTGCAAGTCCAGGGAGTGAGGTGGACTTCTGGGTAGCTTGCTGGGGTCAAAGGCTCCTAGGTGGAGGGCCAGGGGGCACCCTGGGGCCTACACTGCAAGTCCAGGTAGAGATGTGCACCCCTGGGTAGCTTGCTGGGGTCAGGGGCCCCTAGGTGGAGGACCAGGGGGCACCCTGGGGCCTATACTGCAAGTCCAGGGACATCGGTGGACCCCTGGGTAGCTTGCTGGGGTCAGGGGCCCTTAGGTGGAGGGCCAGGGGGCACCCTGAGGCCTATACTGCAAGTCCAGGGACATCGGTGGACCCCTGGGTAGCTTGCTGGGGCCAGAGGCCCATAGGTGGAGGGCCAGGGGGCACCCTGGGGCCTATACTGCAAGTCCAGGGACATCGGTGGACCCCTGGGTAGCTTGCTGGGGTCATAGGATTCTAGGTGGAGGGCCAGGGGGCATCCTGGGGCCTATACTGCAAGTCCAGGAAGAGAGGTGGACCCCTGTGTAGCTTGCTGGGGTCAGGGGCCCCTAGGTGGAGGGCCAGGTGGCAGCCTGTGGGCTATACTGCAAGTCCAGGAAGAGAGGTTGACCCCTGGGTAGCTTGCTGGGGCCAGAGGCCCATAGGTGGAGGGCCAAGGGGCACCCTGGGGCCTATACTGCAAGTCCAGGGACATCGGTGGACCCCTGGGTAGCTTGCTGGGGCCAGAGGCCCCTATGTGGAGGGCCAGGGGGCACCCTGGGGCCTATACTGCAAGTCCAGGGACATCGGTGGACCCCTGGGTAGCTTGCTGGGGCCAGAGGCCCATAGGTGGAGGGCCAGGGGGCACCCTGGGGCCTATACTGCAAGTCCAGGGACATCGGTGGACCCCTGGGTAGCTTGCTGGGGTCATAGGCTTCTAGGTGGAGGGCCAGGGGGCACCCTGGGGCCTATACTGCAAGTCCAGGAAAAGAGGTGGACCCCTGGGTAGCTTGCTGGGGTCAGGGGCCCCTAGGTGAAAGGCCAGGGGGCACCCTGAGGCCTATACTGCAAGTCCAGGAAGAGAGGTGGACCCCTGGGTAGCTTGCTGGGGTTAGGGGCCCCTAGGTGGAGGTCCAGGGGGCACCCTGGGGCCTATACTGCATGTCGAGGGACATCGGTGGACCCCTGGGTAGCATGCTGGGGTCAGGGGCCCTTAGGTGGAGGGCCAGGGGACACCCTGAGGCCTATACTGCAAGTCCAGGGAGATCAGTGGACCCCTGGGTAGCTTGCTGTGGTCAAAGACCCCTATGTGGAGGGCCAGAAGGTCCCCTGGGGCCTATACTGCAAGTCCAGGGAGTGAGGTGCACTCCTGGGTAGCTTGCTGGGGTCAGAGACCCCTAGGTGGAGGGCCAGGGGGCACCCTGGGGCCTATACTGCAAGTCCAGGGACATCGGTGGACCCCTGGGTAGCTTGCTGGGGTCAGAGGCCCCTAGGTGGAGGGCCAGGGGGCACCTTGGGGCCTATACTACAAGTCCAAGGACATCGGTGGACCACTGTGCAGCTTGCTGGTGTCAGGGGCCCTTAGGTGGAGGGCCAGGGGGCACCCTGGGGCCTATACTGCAAGTCCAGGAAGAGAGGTAGACCCCTGGGTAGCTTGCTGGGGTCAGGCGCCCCTAGGTGAAGGGCCAGGGAGCACCCAGAGGCCTATACTGCAAGCCCAGGGAGGGAGGTGGACCCCTGGGTAGCTTGCTGGGGTCAGGGTTCCCTAGGTGGAGGGCCTGGGGGCACACTGGGGCCTATACTGCAAGTCCAGGAAGAGAGGTGGACCCCTGGGTAGCTTGCAGGGGTCAGAGGCCCCTAGGTGGAGGGCCAGGGGTTCCCCTGGGGCCTACATTGCACGTCCAGGAAGAGAGGTGGACCCCTGGGTAGCTTGCTGGGGTCAGGCGCCCCTAGGTGAAGGGCCAGGGGGCACCCTGGGGCCTATACTGCAAGCCCAGGGAAGGAGGTGGACCCCTGGGTAGCTTGCTGGGGTCAGGGTCCCCTAGGTGGATGGCCAGGGGGCACCCTGTGGGCTATACTGCAAGTCTAGGAAGAGAGGTGGACCCCTGGGTAGCTTGCTGGGGTCAGAGGCCCCTAGGTGAAGGGCCAAGGGGCACCCTGGGGCCTATACTGCAAGTCCAGGGACAACGGTGGACCCCTGGGTAGCTTGCTGGGGTCAGAGGCCCCTAGGTGGAGGGCCAGGGGTTCCCCTGGGGCCTATACTGCAAGTCCAGGGAGTAAGGTTGACTTCTGGGTAGCTTGATGGGGTCATAGGCTCCTAGGTGGAGGGCCAGGGGGCACCCTGGGGCCTACACTGCAAGTCCAGGGAGAGATGTGGACCCCTGGGTAGCTTGCTGGGGTCAGGGGCCCCTAGGTTGAGGTCCAGGGGGCACCCTGGGGTCTATACTGCAAGTCCAGGGACATCGGTGGACCCCTGGGTAGCTTGCTGGGGTCAGGGGCCCTTAGGTGGAGGGCCAGGGGGCACCCTTGGGCCTATACTGCAAATCCAGGGAGTGAGGTGGACTCCCGGGTAGCTTGCTGGGGTCAGAGGCCCCTAGGTGGAGGGCCAGGGGGCACCCTGGGGCCTATACTGCAAGTCCAGGAAGAGAGGTGGACCCCTGTGTAGCTTGCTGGGGTCAGGGGCCCCTAGGTGGAGGGCCAGGTGGCAGCCTGTGGGCTATACTGCAAGTCCAGGAAGAGAGGTTACCCCTGGGTAGCTTGCTGGGGCCAGAGGCCCATAGGTGGAGGGCCAAGGGGCACCCTGGGGCCTATACTGCAAGTCCAGGGACATAGGTGGACCACTGGGTAGCTTGCTGGGGTCAGGGGCCCTTAGGTGGAGGGCCAGGGGGCACCTTGGGGCCTATACTGGAAGTCCAGGAAGAGAGGTAGACCCCTGGGTAGCTTGCTGGGGTCAGGCGCCCCTAGGTGAAGGGCCAGGGAGCACCCTGAGGCCTATACTGCAAGCCCAGGGAGGGAGGTGGACCCCTGGGTAGCTTGCTGGGGTCAGGGTCCCCTAGGTGGAGGGCCAGGGGGCACACTGGGGCCTATACTGCAAGTCCAGGAAGAGAGGTGGACCCCTGGGTAGCTTGCTGGGGTCAGAGGCCCCTTGGTGAAGGGCCAGGGGGCACCCTGGGGCCTATACTGCAAGTCCAGGGAGATTGGTGGACCCCTAGGTGGAGGGCCAGGGGTTCCCCTGGGGCCTATATTGCAAGTCCAGGGACATCGGTGGACCCCTGGGTAGCTTGCTGGGGCCAGAGGCCCCTAGGTGGAGGGCCAGGGGGCACCCTGGGGCCTATACTGCAAGTCCAGGGACATCGGTGGACCCCTGGGTAGCTTGCTGGGGTCATAGGCTTCTAGGTGGAGGGCCAGGGGGCACCCTGGGGCCTATACTGCAAGTCCAGGAAGAGAGGTGGACCCCTGGGTAGCTTGCTGGGGTCAGGGGCCCCTAGGTGAAAGGCCAGGGGGAACCCTGAGGCCTATACTGCAAGTCCAGGAAGAGAGGTGGACCCCTGGGTAGCTTGCTGGGGTCAGGGGCCCCTAGGTGGAGGTCCAGGGGGCACCCTGGGGCCTATACTGCAAATCCAGGGAGTGAGGTGGACTCCCGGGTAGCTTGCTGGGGTCAGAGGCCCCTAGGTGGAGGGCCAGGGGGCACCCTGGGGCCTATACTGCAAGTCCAGGAAGAGAGGTGGACCCCTGTGTAGCTTGCTGGGGTCAGGGGCCCCTAGGTGGAGGGCCAGGTGGCAGCCTGTGGGCTATACTGCAAGTCCAGGAAGAGAGGTTACCCCTGGGTAGCTTGCTGGGGCCAGAGGCCCATAGGTGGAGGGCCAAGGGGCACCCTGGGGCCTATACTGCAAGTCCAGGGACATAGGTGGACCACTGGGTAGCTTGCTGGGGTCAGGGGCCCTTAGGTGGAGGGCCAGGGGGCACCTTGGGGCCTATACTGGAAGTCCAGGAAGAGAGGTAGACCCCTGGGTAGCTTGCTGGGGTCAGGCGCCCCTAGGTGAAGGGCCAGGGAGCACCCTGAGGCCTATACTGCAAGCCCAGGGAGGGAGGTGGACCCCTGGGTAGCTTGCTGGGGTCAGGGTCCCCTAGGTGGAGGGCCAGGGGGCACACTGGGGCCTATACTGCAAGTCCAGGAAGAGAGGTGGACCCCTGGGTAGCTTGCTGGGGTCAGAGGCCCCTTGGTGAAGGGCCAGGGGGCACCCTGGGGCCTATACTGCAAGTCCAGGGAGATTGGTGGACCCCTAGGTGGAGGGCCAGGGGTTCCCCTGGGGCCTATATTGCAAGTCCAGGGACATCGGTGGACCCCTGGGTAGCTTGCTGGGGCCAGAGGCCCCTAGGTGGAGGGCCAGGGGGCACCCTGGGGCCTATACTGCAAGTCCAGGGACATCGGTGGACCCCTGGGTAGCTTGCTGGGGTCATAGGCTTCTAGGTGGAGGGCCAGGGGGCACCCTGGGGCCTATACTGCAAGTCCAGGAAGAGAGGTGGACCCCTGGGTAGCTTGCTGGGGTCAGGGGCCCCTAGGTGAATGGCCAGGGGGAACCCTGAGGCCTATACTGCAAGTCCAGGAAGAGAGGTGGACCCCTGGGTAGCTTGCTGGGGTCAGGGGCCCCTAGGTGGAGGTCCAGGGGGCACCCTGGGGCCTATACTGCAAGTCCAGGGACATCGGTGGACCCCTGGGTAGCATGCTGGGGTCAGGGGCCCTTAGGTGGACGGCCAGGGGGCACCCTGAGGCCTATACTGCAAGTCCAGGGAGATCAGTGGACCCCTGGGTAGCTTGCTGGGGTCAGAGTCCCCTAGGTGGAGGGCCAGGGGGCACACTGGGGCCTATACTGCAAGTCCAGGAAGAGAGGTGGACCCCTGGGTAGCTTGCTGGGGTCAGAGGCCCCTTGGTGAAGGGCCAGGGGGCACCCTGGGGCCTATACTGCAAGTCCAGGGAGATTGGTGGACCCCTGGGTAGCTTGCTGGGGTCAGAGGCCCCTAGGTGGAGGGCCAGGGGTTCCCCTGGGGCCTATATTGCAAGTCCAGGGACATCGGTGGACCCCTGGGTAGCTTGCTGGGGCCAGAGGCCCCTAGGTGGAGGGCCAGGGGGCACCCTGGGGCCTATACTGCAAGTCCAGGGACATTGGTGGACCCCTGGGTAGCTTGCTGGGGACAGAGGCCCATAGGTGGAGGGCCAGGGGGCACCATGGGGCCTATACTGCAAGTCCAGGGACATCGGTGGACCCCTGGGTAGCTTGCTGGGGTCATAGGCTTCTAGGTGGAGGGCCAGGGGGCACCCTGGGGCCTATACTGCAAGTCCAGGAAGAGAGGTGGACCCCTGGGTAGCTTGCTGGGGTCAGGGGCCCCTAGGTGGAGGTCCAGGGGGCACCCTGGGGCCTATACTGCATGTCCAGGGACATCGGTGGACCCCTGGGTAGCATGCTGGGGTCAGGGGCCCTTAGGTGGAGGGCCAGGGGGCACCCTGAGGCCTATACTGCAAGTCCAGGGAGATCAGTGGACCCCTGGATAGCTTGCTGTGGTCAAAGACCCCTATGTGGAGGGCCAGAAGGTCCCCTGGGGCCTATACTGCAAGTCCAGGGAGTGAGGTGCACTCCTGGGTAGCTTGCTGGGGTCAGAGACCCCTAGGTGAAGGGCCAGGGGCACCCTGGGGCCTATACTACAAGTCCAGGGACATCGGTGGACCACTGTGCAGCTTGCTGGTGTCAGGGGCCCTTAGGTGGAGGGCCAGGGGGCACCCTGGGGCCTATACTGCAAGTCCAAGAAGAGAGGTAGACCCCTGGGTAGCTTGCTGGGGTCAGGCGCCCCTAGGTGAAGGACCAGGGAGCACCCAGAGGCCTATACTGCAAGTCCAGGGAGGGAGGTGGACCCCTGGGTAGCTTGCTGGGGTCAGGGTTCCCTAGGTGGAGGGCCTGGGGGCACACTGGGGCCTATACTGCAAGTCCAGGAAGAGAGGTGGACCCCTGGGTAGCTTGCAGGGGTCAGAGGCCCCTAGGTGGAGGACCAGGGGTTCCCCTGGGGCCTACATTGCACGTCCAGGAAGAGAGGTGGACCCCTGGGTAGCTTGCTGGGGTCAGGCGCCCCTAGGTGAAGGGCCAGGGAGCACCCTGAGGCCTATACTGCAAGCCCAGGGAGGGAGGTGGACCCCTGGGAAGCTTGCTGGGGTCAGGGTCCCCTAGGTGGAGGGCCAGGGGGCACCCTGTGGGCTATACTGCAAGTCTAGGAAGAGAGGTGGACCCCTGGGTAGCTTGCTGGGGTCAGAGGCCCCTAGGTGGAGGGCCAAGGGGCACCCTGGGGCCTATACTGCAAGTCCAGGGACAACGGTGGACCCCTGGGTAGCTTGCTGGGGTCAGAGGCCCCTAGGTGGAGGGCCAGGGGTTCCCCTGGGGCCTATACTGCAAGTCCAGGGAGTAAGGTTGACTTCGGGGTAGCTTGCTGGGGTCATAGGCTCCTAGGTGGAGGGCCAGGGGGCACCCTGGGGCCTACACTGCAAGTCCAGGGAGAGATGTGGACCCCTGGGTAGCTTGCTGGGGTCAGGGGCCCCTAGGTTGAGGTCCAGGGGGCACCCTGGGGCCTATACTGCAAGTCCAGGGACATCGGTGGACCCCTGGGTAGCTTGCTGGGGTCAGGGGCCCTTAGGTGGAGGGCCAGGGGGCACCCTTGGGCCTATACTGCAAGTCCAGGGAGTGAGGTGGACTCCCGGGTAGCTTGCTGGGGTCAGAGGCCCCTAGGTGGAGGGCCAGGGGGCACCCTGGGGCCTATACTGCAAGTCCAGGGACATCGGTGGACCCCTGGGTAGCTTGCTGGGGTCAGAGGCCCCTAGGTGGAGGGCCAGGGGGCACCCTGGGGCCTATACTGCAAGTCCAGGAACATCGGTGGACCACTGGGTAGCTTGCTAGGGTCAGGGGCCCTTAGGTGGAGGGCCAGGGGGGACCCTGGGGCCTATACTGCAAGTCCAGGAAGAGAGGTTGACCCCTGGGTAGCTTGCTGAAGTCTGGAGCCCCTAGGTGGAGGGCCAGGGGGCACACTGGGGCCTATACTGCAAGTCCAGGAAGAGAGGTGGACCCCTGGGTAGCTTGCTGGGGTCAGAGGCCCCTAGGTGAAGGGCCAGGGGGCACCCTGGGGCCTATATTGCAAGTCCAAGGACATCGGTGGACCACTGGGTAGCTTGCGGGGGTCAGAGGCCCCTAAGTGGAGGGCCAGGGGGCACCCTGGGGCCTATACTGGAAGCCAACGGAGGGAGGTGGACCCCTGGGTAGCTTGCTGGGGTCAGGGTCCCCTAGGTGGAGGGCCAGGGGTCAACCTGTGGGCTATACTGCAAGTCCAGGAAGAGAGGTGGACCCCTGGGTAGCTTGCTGGGGTCATAGGCTCCTAGGTGGAGGGCCAGGGGGCACCCTGGGGCCTACACTGCAAGTCCAGGAAGAGAGGTGGACCCCTGGGTAGCTTGCTGGGGTCATAGGCTCCTAGGTGGAGGGCCAGGGGGCACCCTGGGGCCTATACTGCAAGTCCAGGAAGAGAGGTTGACCCCTGGGTAGCTTGCTGGGGCCAGAGGCCCATAGGTGGAGGGCCAGGGGGCACCCTTGGGCCTATACTGCAAGTACAGGGACATCGGTGGACCACTGGGTAGTTTGCTGGGGTCAGGGGCCCTTAGGTGGAGGGCCAGGGGGCACCCTGGGGCCTATACTGCAAGTCCAGGAAGAGAGGTAGACCCCTGGGTAGCTTGCTGGGGTCAGGCGCCCCTAGGTGAAGGGCCAGGCAGCACCCTGAGGCCTATACTGCAAGCCCAGGGAGGGAGGTGGACCCCTGGGTAGCTTGCTGGGGTCAGGGTCCCATAGGTGGAGAGCCAGGGGGCACACTGGGGCCTATACTGCAAGTCCAGGAAGAGAGGTGGACCCCTGGGTAGCTTGCTGGGGTCAGAGGCCCCTAGGTGGAGGGCCAGGGGTTCCCTTGGGGCCTATATTGCAAGTCCAGGAAGAGAGGTGGACCCCTGGGTAGCTTGCTGGGGTAAGGCGCCCCTAGGTGAAGGGCCAGGGAGCACCCTGAGGCCTTTACTGCAAGCCCAGGGAGGGAGGTGGACCCCTGGGTAGCTTGCTGGGGTCAGTGTCCCCTAGGTGGATGGCCAGGGGGCACCCTGAGGCCTATACTGCAAGCCCAGGGAGGGAGGTGGACCCCTGGGTAGCTTGCTGGGGTCAGGGGCCTCTAGGTTGAGGTCCAGGGGGCATCCTGGGGCCTGTACTGCAAGTAAAGGGACATCGGTGGACCCCTGGGTAGCTTGCTGGGGTCAGAGGCCCCTAGGTGGAGGGCCAGGGGATCCCCTGGAGCCTATACTGCAAGTCCAGGGAGTGAGGTGGACTTCTGGGTAGCTTGCTGGGGTCATAGGCTTCTAGGTGGAGGGCCAGGGGGCACCCTGGGGCCTATACTGCAAGTCCAGGGAGAGATATGGACCCCTGGGTAGCTTGCTGGGGTCAGGGGCCGCTAGGTTGAGGTCCAGGGGGCATCCTGGGGACTATACTGCAAGTCCAGGAAGAGAGGTGGACCCCTAGGTAGCTTGCTGGGGTCAGGGGCCCCTAGTTGGAGGTCCAGGGGGCACCCTGGGGCCTATACTGCAAGTCCAGGGACATCGGTGGACCCCTGGGTAGCTTGCTGGGGTCAGGGGCCCTTAGGTGGAGGGCCAGGGGGCACCCTGAGGCCTATACTGCAAGTACAGGGAGATCAGTGGACCCCTGGGTAGCTTGCTGAGGTCAGAGACCCCTATGTGGAGGGCCAGAAGGTCCCCTGGGGCCTACACTGCAAGTCCAGGGAGTGAGGTGCACTCCTGGGTAGCTTGCTGGGGTCAGAGGCCCCTAGGTGGAGGGCCAGGGGGCTCCCTGGGGCCTATACTGCAAGTCCAGGGACATCGGTGGACCCCTGGGTAGCTTGCTGGGGTCAGAGGCCCCTAGGTGGAGGACCAGGGGGCACCCTGGGGCCTATACTACAAGTCCAGGGACATCGGTGGACCACTGTGTAGCTTGCTGGGGTCAGGGGCCCTTAGGTGGAGGGCCAGGGGGCACCCTGGGGCCTATACTGCAAGTCCATTAAAAGAGGTAGACCCATGGGTAGCTTGCTGGGGTCAGGCGCCCCTAGGTGAAGGGCCAGGGAGCACCCAGAGGCCTATACTGTAAGCCCAGGGAGGGAGGTGGACCCCTGGGTAGCTTGCTGGGGTCAGGGTCCCCTAGGTGGAGGGCCTGGGGGCACACTGGGGCCTATACTGCAAGTCCAGGAAGAGAGGTGGACCCCTGGGTAGCTTGCAGGGGTCAGAGGCCCCTAGGTGGAGGGCCAGGGGTTCCCCTGGGGCCTATATTGCAAGTCCAGGAAGAGAGGTGGACCCCTGGGTAGCTTGCTGGGGTAAGGGTCCCCTAGGTGGAGGGCCAGGGGGCACACTGGGGCCTATACTGCAAGTCCAGGGAGATCGGTGGACCCCTGGGTAGCTTGCTGGGGTCAGAGGCCCCTAGGTGGATGGCCAGGGGGCACCCTATGGGCTATACTGCAAGTCCAGGAAGAGAGGTGGACCCCTGGGTAGCTTGCCGGGGTCAGAGGCCCCTAGGTGGAGGGCCAAGGGGCACCCTGGGGCCTATACTGCAAGTCCAGGGACATCGGTGGACCCCTGGGTAGCTTGCTGGGGTCATAGGCTCCTAGGTGGAGGGCCAGGGGGCACCCTGGGGCCTATACTGCAAGTCCAGGAAGAGAGGTGGACTCCTGGGTAGCTTGCTGGGGTCAGGGGCCCCTAGGTGGAGGTCCAGGGGGCACCCTGGGGCCTATACTGCATGTCCAGGGACATCGGTGGACCCCTGGGTAGCATGCTGGGGTCAGGGGCCCTTAGGTGGAGGGCCAGGGGGCACCCTAAGGCCTATACTGCAAGTCCAGGGAGATCAGTGGACCCCTGGGTAGCTTGCTGTGGTCAAAGAACCCTATGTGGAGGGCCAGAAGGTCCCCTGGGGCCTATACTGCAAGTCCAGGGAGTGAGGTGCACTCCTGGGTAGCTTGCTGGGGTCAGAGACCCCTAGGTGGAGGGCCAGGGGCACCCTGGGGCCTATACTGCAAGTCCAGGAACATCGGTGGACCCCTGGGTAGCTTGCTGGGGTCAGAGGCCCCTAGGTGGAGGGCCAGGGGGCACCCTGGGGCCAATACTACAAGTCCAGGGACATCGGTGGACCACTGTGCAGCTTGCTGGTGTCTGGGGCCCTTAGGTGGAGGGCCAGGGGGCACCCTGGGGCCTATACTGCAAGTCCAAGAAGAGAGGTAGACCCCTGGGTAGCTTGCTGGGGTCAGGCGCCCCTAGGTGAAGGACCAGGGAGCACCCAGAGGCCTATACTGCAAGTCCAGGGAGGGAGGTGGACCCCAGGGTAGCTTGCTGGGGTCAGGGTTCCCTAGGTGGAGGGCCTGGGGGCACACTGGGGCCTATACTGCAAGTCCAGGAAGAGAGGTGGACCCCTGGGTAGCTTGCAGGGATCAGAGGCCCCTAGGTGGAGGACCAGGGGTTCCCCTGGGGCCTACATTGCACGTCCAGGAAGAGAGGTGGACCCCTGGGTAGCTTGCTGGGGTCAGGCGCCCCTAGGTGAAGGGCCAGGGAGCACCCTGAGGCCTATACTGCAAGCCCAGGGAGGGAGGTGGACCCCTGGGAAGCTTGCTGGGGTCAGGGTCCCCTAGGTGGATGGCCAGGGGGCACCCTGTGGGCTATACTGCAAGTCTAGGAAGAGAGGTGGACCCCTGGGTAGCTTGCTGGGGTCAGAGGCCCCTAGGTGGAGGGCCAAGGGGCACCCTGGGGCCTATACTGCAAGTCCAGGGACAACGGTGGACCCCTGGGTAGCTTGCTGGGGTCAGAGGCCCCTAGGTGGAGGGCCAGGGGTTCCCCTGGGGCCTATACTGCAAGTCCAGGGAGTAAGGTTGACTTCGGGGTAGCTTGCTGGGGTCATAGGCTCCTAGGTGGAGGGCCAGGGGGCACCCTGGGGCCTACACTGCAAGTCCAGGGAGAGATGTGGACCCCTGGGTAGCTTGCTGGGGTCAGGGGCCCCTAGGTTGAGGTCCAGGGGGCACCCTGGGGCCTATACTGCAAGTCCAGGGACATCGGTGGACCCCTGGGTCGCTTGCTGGGGTCAGGGGCCCTTAGGTGGAGGGCCAGGGGGCACCCTTGGGCCTATACTGCAAGTCCAGGGAGTGAGGTGGACTCCCGGGTAGCTTGCTGGGGTCAGAGGCCCCTAGGTGGAGGGCCAGGGGGCACCCTGGGGCCTATACTGCAAGTCCAGGGACATCGGTGGACCCCTGGGTAGCTTGCTGGGGTCAGAGGCCCCTAGGTGGAGGGCCAGGGGGCACCCTGGGGCCTATACTGCAAGTCCAGGAACATCGGTGGACCACTGGGTAGCTTGCTAGGGTCAGGGGCCCTTAGGTGGAGGGCCAGGGGGGACCCTGGGGCCTATACTGCAAGTCCAGGAAGAGAGGTAGACCCCTGGGTAGCTTGCTGGGGTCAGGCGCCCCTAGGTGAAGGACCAGGGAGCACCCAGAGGCCTATACTGCAAGTCCAGGGAGGGAGGTGGACCCCTGGGTAGCTTGCTGGGGTCAGGGTTCCCTTGGTGGAGGGCCTGGGGGCACACTGGGGCCTATACTGCAAGTCCAGGAAGAGAGGTGGACCCCTGGGTAGCTTGCAGGGATCAGAGGCCCCTAGGTGGAGGACCAGGGGTTCCCCTGGGGCCTACATTGCACGTCCAGGAAGAGAGGTGGACCCCTGGGTAGCTTGCTGGGGTCAGGCGCCCCTAGGTGAAGGGCCAGGGAGCACCCTGAGGCCTATACTGCAAGCCCAGGGAGGGAGGTGGACCCCTGGGAAGCTTGCTGGGGTCAGGGTCCCCTAGGTGGATGGCCAGGGGGCACCCTGTGGGCTATACTGCAAGTCTAGGAAGAGAGGTGGACCCCTGGGTAGCTTGCTGGGGTCAGAGGCCCCTAGGTGGAGGGCCAGGGGTTCCCCTGGGGCCTATACTGCAAGTCCAGGAACATCGGTGGACCACTGGGTAGCTTGCTAGGGTCAGGGGCCCTTAGGTGGAGGGCCAGGGGGGACCCTGGGGCCTATACTGCAAGTCCAGGAAGAGAGGTTGACCCCTGGGTAGCTTGCTGAAGTCTGGAGCCCCTAGGTGGAGGGCCAGGGGGCACACTGGGGCCTATACTGCAAGTCCAGGAAGAGAGGTGGACCCCTGGGTAGCTTGCTGGGGTCAGAGGCCCCTAGGTGAAGGGCCAGGGGGCACCCTGGGGCCTATATTGCAAGTCCAAGGACATCGGTGGACCACTGGGTAGCTTGCGGGGGTCAGAGGCCCCTAAGTGGAGGGCCAGGGGGCACCCTGGGGCCTATACTGGAAGCCAACGGAGGGAGGTGGACCCCTGGGTAGCTTGCTGGGGTCAGGGTCCCCTAGGTGGAGGGCCAGGGGTCAACCTGTGGGCTATACTGCAAGTCCAGGAAGAGAGGTGGACCCCTGGGTAGCTTGCTGGGGTCATAGGCTCCTAGGTGGAGGGCCAGGGGGCACCCTGGGGCCTACACTGCAAGTCCAGGAAGAGAGGTGGACCCCTGGGTAGCTTGCTGGGGTCATAGGCTCCTAGGTGGAGGGCCAGGGGGCACCCTGGGGCCTATACTGCAAGTCCAGGAAGAGAGGTTGACCCCTGGGTAGCTTGCTGGGGCCAGAGGCCCATAGGTGGAGGGCCAGGGGGCACCCTTGGGCCTATACTGCAAGTACAGGGACATCGGTGGACCACTGGGTAGTTTGCTGGGGTCAGGGGCCCTTAGGTGGAGGGCCAGGGGGCACCCTGGGGCCTATACTGCAAGTCCAGGAAGAGAGGTAGACCCCTGGGTAGCTTGCTGGGGTCAGGCGCCCCTAGGTGAAGGGCCAGGCAGCACCCTGAGGCCTATACTGCAAGCCCAGGGAGGGAGGTGGACCCCTGGGTAGCTTGCTGGGGTCAGGGTCCCATAGGTGGAGGGCCAGGGGGCACACTGGGGCCTATACTGCAAGTCCAGGAAGAGAGGTTGACCCCTGGGTAGCTTGCTGGGGCCAGAGGCCCATAGGTGGAGGGCCAGGGGGCACCCTTGGGCCTATACTGCAAGTCCAGGGACATCGGTGGACCACTGGGTAGTTTGCTGGGGTCAGGGGCCCTTAGGTGGAGGGCCAGGGGGCACCCTGGGGCCTATACTGCAAGTCCAGGGAGATCGGTGGACCCCTGGGTAGCTTGCTGGGGTCAGAGGCCCCTAGGTGGAGGGCCAGGGGTTCCCATGGGGCCTATATTGCAAGTCCAGGAAGAGAGGTGGACCCCTGGGTAGCTTGCTGGGGTCAGTGTCCCCTAGGTGGATGGCCAGGGGGCACCCTGAGGCCTATACTGCAAGCCCAGGGAGGGAGGTGGACCCCTGGGTAGCTTGCTGGGGTCAGGGGCCTCTAGGTTGAGATCCAGGGGGCATCCTGGGGCCTGTAGTGCAAGTAAAGGGACATCGGTGGACCCCTGGGTAGCTTGCTGGGGTCAGAGGCCCCTAGGTGGAGGGCCAGGGGATCCCCTGGAGCCTATACTGCAAGTCCAGGGAGTGAGGTGGACATCTGGGTAGCTTGCTGGGGTCATAGGCTTCTAGGTGGAGGGCCAGGGGGCACCCTGGGGCCTATACTGCAAGTCCAGGGAGAGATGTGGACCCCTGGGTAGCTTGCTGGGGTCAGGGGCCCCTAGGTTGAGGTCCAGGGGGCATCCTGGGTACTATACTGCAAGTCCAGGAAGAGAGGTGGACCCCTGGGTAGCTTGCTGGGGTCAGGGGCCCCTAGTTGGAGGTCCAGGGGGCACCCTGGGGCCTATACTGCAAGTCCAGGGACATCGGTGGACCCCTGGGTAGCTTGCTGGGGTCAGGGGCCCTTAGGTGGAGGGCCAGGGGGCACCCTGAGGCCTATACTGCAAGTACAGGGAGATCAGTGGACCCCTGGGTAGCTTGCTGAGGTCAGAGACCCCTATGTGGAGGGCCAGAAGGTCCCCTGGGGCCTATACTGCAAGTCCGGGGAGTGAGGTGCACTCCTGGGTAGCTTGCTGGGGTCAGAGGCCCCTAGGTGGAGGGCCAGGGGTTCCCCTGGGGCCTATATTGCAAGTCCAGGAAGAGAGGTGGACCCCTGGGTAGCTTGCTGGGGTAAGGGTCCCTTAGGTGGAGGGCCAGGGGGCACCCTGGGGCCTATACTGCAAGTCCATTAAAAGAGGTAGACCCATGGATAGCTTGCTGGGGTCAGGCGCCCCTAGGTGGAGGGCCAGGGAGCACCCAGAGGCCTATACTGTAAGCCCAGGGAGGGAGGTGGACCCCTGGGTAGCTTGCTGGGGTCAGGGTCCCCTAGGTGGAGGGCCTGGGGGCACACTGGGGCCTATACTGCAAGTCCAGGAAGAGAGGTGGACCCCTGGGTAGCTTGCAGGGGTCAGAGGCCCCTAGGTGGAGGGCCAGGGGTTCCCCTGGGGCCTATATTGCAAGTCCAGGAAGAGAGGTGGACCCCTGGGTAGCTTGCTGGGGTAAGGGTCCCCTAGGTGGAGGGCCAGGGGGCACACTGGGGCCTATACTGCAGGTCCAGGGAGATCGGTGGACCCCTGGGTAGCTTGCTGGGGTCAGAGGCCCCTAGGTGGATGGCCAGGGGGCACCCTATGGGCTATACTGCAAGTCCAGGAAGAGAGGTGGACCCCTGGGTAGCTTGCCGGGGTCAGAGGCCCCTAGGTGGAGGGCCAAGGGTTCCCCTGGGGCCTATACTGCAAGTCCAGGGACATCGGTGGACCCCTGGGTAGCTTGCTGGGGTCATAGGCTCCTAGGTGGAGGGCCAGGGGGCACCCTGGGGCCTACACTGCAAGTCCAGGGAGAGATGTGGACCCCTGGGTAGCTTGCTGGGGTCAGGGGCCCCTAGGTTGAGGTCCAGGGGGCACCCTGGGGCCTATACTGCAAGTCCAGGGACATCGGTGGACCCCTGGGTAGCTTGCTGGGGTCAGGGGCCCTTAGGTGGAGGGCCAGGGGGCACCCTTGGGCCTATACTGCAAGTCCAGGGAGTGAGGAGGACTCCTGGGTAGCTTGCTGGGGTCAGAGGCCCCTAGGTGGAGGGCCAGGGGGCACCCTGGGGCCTATACTGCAAGTCCAGGAAGAGAGGTGGACCCCTGGGTAGCTTGCTGGGGTAAGGGGCCCCTAGGTGAAAGGCCAGGGGGCACCCTGAGGCCTATACTGCAAGTCAAGGAAGAGAGGTGGACCCCTGGGTAGCTTGCTGGGGTCAGGGGCCCCTAGGTGGAGGTCCAGGGGGCACCCTGGGGCCTATACTGCATGTCCAGGGACATCGGTGGACCCCTGGGTAGCATGCTGGGGTCAGGGGCCCTTAGGTGGAGGGCCAGGGGGCACCCTGAGGCCTATACTGCAAGTTCAGGGAGATCAGTGGACCCCTGGGTAGCTTGCTGTGGTCAAAGACCCCTATGTGGAGGGCCAGAAGGTCCCCTGGGGCCTATACTGCAAGTCCAGGGAGTGAGGTGCACTCCTGGGTAGCTTGCTGGGGTCAGAGACCCCTAGGTGGAGGGCCAGGGGCACCCTGGGGCCTATACTGCAAGTCCAGGGACATCGGTGGACCACTGGGTAGCTTGCGGGGGTCAGAGGCCCCTAAGTGGAGGGCTAGGGGGCACCCTGGGGCCTATACTGGAAGCCCAGGGAGGGAGGTGGACCCCTGGGTAGCTTGCTGGGGTCAGGGTCCCCTAGGTGGAGGGCCAGGGGTCAACCTGTGGGCTATACTGCAAGTCCAGGAAGAGAGGTGGACCCCTGGGTAGCTTGCTGGGGTCATAGGCTCCTAGGTGGAGGGCCAGGGGGCACCCTGGGGCCTACACTGCAAGTCCAGGAAGAGAGGTGGACCCCTGGGTAGCTTGCTGGGGTCATAGGCTCCTAGGTGGAGGGCCAGGGGGCACCCTGGGGCCTATACTGCAAGTCCAGGAAGAGAGGTTGACCCCTGGGTAGCTTGCTGGGGCCAGAGGCCCATAGGTGGAGGGCCAGGGGGCACCCTTGGGCCTATACTGCAAGTCCAGGGACATCGGTGGACCACTGGGTAGTTTGCTGGGGTCAGGGGCCCTTAGGTGGAGGGCCAGGGGGCACCCTGGGGCCTATACTGCAAGTCCAGGAAGAGAGGTAGACCCCTGGGTAGCTTGCTGGGGTCAGGCGCCCCTAGGTGAAGGGCCAGGGAGCACCCTGAGGCCTATACTGCAAGCCCAGGGAGGAAGGTGGACCCCTGAATAGCTTGCTGGGGTCAGGGTCCCCTAGATGGAGGGCCAGGGGGCACACTGGGGCCTATACTGCAAGTCCAGGAAGAGAGGTGGACCCCTGGGTAGCTTGCTGGGGTCAGAGGCCCCTTGGTGAAGGGCCAGGGGGCACCCTGGGGCCTATACTGCAAGTCCAGGGAGATCGGTGGACCCCTGGGTAGCTTGCTGGGGTGAGAGGCCCCTTGGTGGAGGGCCAGGGGTTCCCCTGGGGCCTATATTGCAAGTCATGGAAGAGAGGTGGACCCCTGGGTAGCTTGCTGGGGTCAGGGTCCCCTAGGTGGAGGGCCAGGGGTCAACCTGTGGGCTATACTGCAAGTCCAGGAAGAGAGGTGGACCCCTGGGTAGCTTGCTGGGGTCATAGGCTCCTAGGTGGAGGGCCAGGGGGCACCCTGGGGCCTACACTGCAAGTCCAGGAAGAGAGGTGGTCCCCTGGGTAGCTTGCTGGGGTCATAGGCTCCTAGGTGGAGGGCCAGGGGGCACCCTGGGGCCTATACTGCAAGTCCAGGAAGAGAGGTTGACCCCTGGGTAGCTTGCTGGGGCCAGAGGCCCATAGGTGGAGGGCCAGGGGGCACCCTTGGGCATATACTGCAAGTCCAGGGACATCGGTGGACCACTGGGTAGTTTGCTGGGGTCAGGGGCCCTTAGGTGGAGGGCCAGGGGGCACCCTGGGGCCTATACTGCAAGTCCAGGAAGAGAGGTAGACCCCTGGGTAGCTTGCTGGGGTCAGGCGCCCCTAGGTGAAGGGCCAGGGAGCACCCTGAGGCCTATACTGCAAGCCCAGGGAGGAAGGTGGACCCCTGAATAGCTTGCTGGGGTCAGGGTCCCCTAGGTGGAGGGCCAGGGGGCACACTGGGGCCTATACTGCAAGTCCAGGAAGAGAGGTGGACCCCTGGGTAGCTTGCTGGGGTCAGAGGCCCCTTGGTGAAGGGCCAGGGGGCACCCTGGGGCCTATACTGCAAGTCCAGGGAGATCGGTGGACCCCTGGGTAGCTTGCTGGGGTGAGAGGCCCCTAGGTGGAGGGCCAGGGGTTCCCCTGGGGCCTATATTGCAAGTCATGGAAGAGAGGTGGACCCCTGGGTAGCTTGCTGGGGTAAGGCGCCCCTAGGTGAAGGGCCAGGGAGCACCCTGAGGCCTTTACTGCAAGCCCAGGGAGGGAGGTGGACCCCTGGGTAGCTTGCTGGGGTCAGTGTCCCCTAGGTGGATGGCCAGGGGGCACCCTGTGGGCTATACTGCAAGTCCAGGAAGAGAGGTGGACCCCTGGGTAGCTTGCTGGGGTAAGAGGCCCCTAGGTGGAGGGCCAAGGGGCACCCTGGGGCCTATACTGCAAGTCCAGGGACATCGGTGGACCACTGGGTAGCTTGCTGGGGTCAGAGGCCCCTAAGTGGAGGGCCAGGGGTTCCCCTGGGGCCTATAATGCAAGTCCAGGGAGTAAGGTGGACTTTTGGGTAGCTTGATGGGCTCATAAGCTAATAGGTGGAGGGCCAGAGGGCACCCTGGGGCCTACACTGCAAGTCCAGGGAGAGATGTGGACCCCTGGGTAGCTTGCTGGGGTCAAGGGCCCCTAGGTTGAGGTCCAGGGGGGACCCTGGGGCCTATAATGCAAGTCCAGGGACATCGGTGAACCCTTGGGTAGCTTGCTGGGGTCAGGGGCCCTTAGGTGGAGGGCCAGGGGGCACCCTTGGGCCTATACTGCAAGTCCAGGGAGTGAGGTGGACTCCTGGGTAGCTTGCTGGGGTCAGAGGCCCCTAGGTGGAGGGCCAGGGGGCACCCTGGGGCCTATACTGCAAGTCCAGGGACATCGGTGGACCCCTGGGTAGCTTGCTGGGGTCAGAGGCCCCTAGGTGGAGGGCCAGGGGGCACCCTGGGGCCTATACTACAAGTTCAGGGACATCGGTGGACCACTGTGTAGCTTGCTGGTGTCAGGGGCCCTTAGGTGGAGGGCCAGGGGGCACCCTGGGGCCTATACTGCAAGTCCAGGAAGAGAGGTAGACCCCTGGGTAGCTTGCTGGGGTCAGGCGCCCCTAGGTGAAGGGCCAGGGAGCACCCACAGGCCTATACTGCAAGTCCAGGGAGTGAGGTGGACTACCGGGTAGCTTGCTGGTGTCAGAGGCCCCTAGGTGAACGGCCAGGGGGCACCCTGGGGCCTATACTGCAAGTCCAGGGACATCGGTGGACCCCTGGGTAGCTTGCTGGGGTCAGAGGCCCCTAGGTAGAGGGCCAGGGGGCACCCTGGGGCCTATACTGCAAGTCCAGGAACATCGGTGGACCACTGGGTAGCTTGCTGGGGTCAGGGGCCCTTAGGTGGAGGGCCAGGGGGCACCCTGGGGCCTATACTGCAAGTCTAGGAAGAGAGGTTGACCCCTGGGTAGCTTGCTGAAGTCTGGAGCCCCTAGGTGGAGGGCCAGGGGGCACACTGGGGCCTATACTGCAAGTCCAGGAAGAGAGGTGGACTCCTGGGTAGCTTGCTGGGGTCAGAGGCCCCTAGGTGAAGGGCCAGGGGGCACCCTGGGGCCTATACTGCAAGTCCAAGGACATCGGTGGACCGCTGGGTAGCTTGCGGGGGTCAGAGGCCCCTTAGTGGAGGGCCAGGGGGCACCCTGGGGCCTATACTGGAAGCCCAGGGAGGGAGGTGGACCCCTGGGTAGCTTGCTGGGGTCAGGGTCCCCTAGGTGTAGGGCCAGGGGTCACCCTGTGGGCTATACTGCAAGTCCAGGAAGAGAGGTGGACCCCTGGGTAGCTTGGTGGGGTCAGGGGCCCCTAGGTGGATGGCCAGGGGGCACCCTGGGGCCTATTTTGCAAGTCCAGGAAGAGAGGTGGACCCCTGGGTAGCTTGCTGGGGTCATAGGCTCCTAGGTGAAGGCCAGGGGGCACCCTGGGGCCTACACTACAAGTTCAGGGAGAGAGGTGGACCCCTGGGTAGCTTGCTGAGGTCAGAGGCCCCTAGGTGGAGGGCCAAGGGGCACCCTGGGGCCTATACTGCAAGTCCAGGGACATCGGTGGACCCCTGGGTAGCTTGCTGGGGTTAGAGGCCCCTAGGTGGAGGGCCAGGGGGTCCCCTGGGGCCTATACTGCAAGTCCAGGGAGTAAGGTGGACTTCTGGGTAGCTTGCTGGGGTCATAGGCTCCTAGGTGGAGGGCCAGGGGGCACCCAGGGGCCTACACTGCAAGTTCAGGGAGAGATGTGGACCCCTGGGTAGCTTGCTGGGGTCAGGGGCCCCTAGGTGGAGGGCCAGGGGGCACCCTGGGGCCTATACTGCAAGTCCAGGGACATCGGTGGACCCCTGGGTAGCTTGCTGGGGTCAGAGGCCCCTAGGTGGAGGGCCAGGGGGCATCCTGGGGCCTATACTGCAAGACCAGGGACATTGGTGGACCAATGTGTAGCTTGCTGGGGTCAGGGGCCCTTAGGTGGAGGGCCAGGGGGCACCCTGGGGCCTATAGTGCAAGTCCAGGAAGAGAGGTGGACCCCTGGGTAGCTTGCTGGGGTCAGGGGCCCCTAGGTGGAGGGCCATGTGGCAGCCTGTGGGCTATACTGCAAGTCCAGGAAGAGAGGTGAACCCCTGGGTAGCTTGGTGGGGTCAGGGGCCCCTAGGTGGATGGCGAGGGGGCACCCTGGGGCCTATTTTGCAAGTCCAGGAAGAGAGGTGGACCCCTGGGTAGCTTGCTGGGGTCAGGCATCCCTAGGTGAAAGGCCAGGGGGCACCCTGAGGCCAACACTGCAAGCCCAGGGAGGGAGGTGGACCCCTGGGTAGCTCTCTGGGGTCAGAGTCCCCTAGGTGGAGGGCCTGGGGGCACCCTGTGGGCTATACTGCAAGTCCAGGAAGAGAGGTGGACCCCTGGGTAGCTTGCTGGGGTCATAGGCTCCTAGGTGGAGGGCCAGGGGGCACCCTGGGGCCTACACTGCAAGTTCAGGGAGAGAGGTGGACCCCTGGGTAGCTTGCTGAGGTCAGAGGCCCCTAGGTGGAGGGCCAAGGTGCACCCTGGGGCCTATACTGCAAGTCCAGGGACATCGGTGGACCCCTGGGTAGCTTGCTGGGGTCAGACGCCCCTAGGTGGAGGGCCAGGGCTTCCCCTGGGGCCTATACTGCATGTCCAGGGAGTGAGGTGGACTTCTGGGTAGCTTGCTGGGGTCAGGGGCCCTTAGGTGGAGGGCCAGGGGGCACCCTGAGGCCTATACTGCAAGTCCAGGGAGATCAATGGACCCCTGGGTAGCTTGCTGAGGTCAGAGACCCCTATGTGGAGGGCCAGAAGGTCCCCTGGGGCCCATACTGCAAGTTCAGGGAGTGAGGTAGACTCCTCGGTAGCTTGCTGGGGTCAGAGGCCCCTAGGTGGAGGGCCAAGGGTTCCCCTGGGGCCTATACTGCAAGTCCAGGGACATCGGTGGACCCCTGGGTAGCTTGCTGGGGTCAGAGGCCCCTAGGTGGAGGGCCAGGGGGCACCCTGGGGAATATACTGCAAGTCCAGGGACATCGGTGGACCACTGTGTAGCTTGCTGGGGTCAGGGGCCCTTAGGTGGAGGGCCAGGGGGCACCCTGGGGCCTATACTGCAAGTCCAGGAAGAGAGGTGGACCCCTGGGTAGCTTGCTGAAGTCAGGAGCCACTAGGTGGAGGGCCAGGGGGCACACTGGGGCCTATACTGCAAGCCTAGAAAGAGAGGTGGACCACTGGGTAGCTTGCTGGGGTCAGAGGCCCCTAGGTGAAGGGCCAGGGGGCACCCTGGGGCCTATACTGCAAGTACAGGGAGTGAGGTGGACCCCTTGGTAGCTTGCTGGGGTCAGAGGCCCCTAGGTGGAGGGCCAGGGGTTCCCCTGGGGCCTATATTGCAAGTTCAGGAAGAGAGGTGGACCCCTGGGTAGCTTGCTGGGGTCAGGCGACCCTAGGTGAAGGGCCAGGGGGCATCCTGAGGCCTATACTGCAAGCCCAGGGAGGGAGGTGGACCCCTGGGTAGCTTGCTGGGGTCAGGGTCCCCTAGGTGGATGTCCAGCGGGCACCCTGTGGGCTATACTGCAAGCCCAGGAAGAGAGGTGGACCCCTGGGTAGCTTGCTGGGGTCAGGCGCCCCTGGGTGAAGGGCCAGGGAGCACCCTGAGGCCTATACTGCAAGCCCAGGGATAGAGGTGGATCCCTGGGTAGCTTGCTGGGGTCAGGGGCCTCTAGGTTAAGGTCCAGGGGGCATCCTGGGGCCTGTACTGCAAGTAAAGGGACATCGGTGGACCCCTGGGTAGCTTGCTGGGGTAAGAGGCCCCTAGGTGGAGGGCCAGGGAATCCCCTGGAGCCTATACTGCAAGTCCAGGGAGTGAGGTGGACTTCTGGGTAGCTTGCTGGGGTCATAGGCTTCTAGGTGGAGGGCCAGGGGGCACCCTGGGGCCTATACTGCAAGTCCAGGGAGAGATGTGGACCCCTGGGTAGCTTGCTGGGGTCAGGGGCCCCTAGGTTGAGGTCCAGGGGGCATCCTGGGGACTATACTGCAAGTCCAGGAAGAGAGGTGGACCCCTGGGTAGCTTGCTGGGGTCAGGGGCCCCTAGTTGGAGGTCCAGGGGGCACCCTGGGGCCTATACTGCAAGTCCAGGGACATCGGTGGACCCCTGGGTAGCTTGCTGGGGTCAGGGGCCCTCAGGTGGAGGGCCAGGGGGCACCCTGAGGCCTATACTGCAAGTACAGGGAGATCAGTGGACCCCTGGGTAGCTTGCTGAGGTCAGACACCCCTAGGTGGAGGGCCAGGGGGCACACTGGGGCCTATACTGCAAGTCCAGGAAGAGAGGTGGACCCCTGGGTAGCTTGCTGGGGTCAGAGGCCCCTTGGTGAAGGGCCAGGGGGCACCCTGGGGCCTATACTGCAAGTACAGGGAGATCGGTGGACCCCTGGGTAGCTTGCTGGGGTCAGAGGCCCCTAGGTGGAGGACCAGGGGTTCCCCTGGGGCCTATATTGCAAGTCCAGGGACATCGGTGGACCCCTGGGTAGCTTGCTGGGGCCAGAGGCCCATAGGTGGAGGGCCAGGGGGCACCCTGGGGCCTATACTGCAAGTCCAGGGACATCGGTGGACCCCTGGGTAGCTTGCTGGGGCCAGAGGCCCATAGGTGGAGGGCCAGGGGGCACCCTGGGGCCTATACTGCAAGTCCAGGGACATCGGTGGACCCCTGGGTAGCGTGCTGGGGCCAGAGGCCCATAGGTGGAGGGCCAGGGGGCACCCTGGGGCCTATACTGCAAGTCCAGGGACATCGGTGGACCACTGTGTAGCTTGCTGGGGTCAGGGGCCCTTAGGTGGAGGGCCAGAGGGCACCCTGGGGCCTATACTGCAAGTCCAGGAAAAGAGGTAGACCCATGGGTAGCTTGCTGGGGTCAGGCGCCCCTAGGTGAAGGGCCAGGGAGCACCCAGAGGCCTATACTGTAAGCCCAGGGAGGGAGGTGGACCCCTGGGTAGCTTGCTGGGGTCAGGGTCCCCTAGGTGGAGGGCCTGGGGGCACACTGGGGCCTATACTGCAAGTCCAGGAAGAGAGGTGGACCCCTGGGTAGCTTGCTGGGGTAAGGGTCCCCTAGGTGGAGGGCCAGGGGGCACACTGGGGCCTATACTGCAAGTCCAGGGAGATCGGTGGACCCCTGGGTAGCTTGCTGGGGTCAGAGGCCCCTAGGTGGATGGCCAGGGGGCACCCTATGGGCTATACTGCAAGTCCAGGAAGAGAGGTGGACCCCTGGGTAGCTTGCCAGGGTCAGAGGCCCCTAGGTGGAGGGCCAGGGGTTCCCCTGGGGCCTATATTGCAAGTCCAGGAAGAGAGGTGGACCCCTGGGTAGCTTGCTGGGGTAAGGGTCCCCTAGGTGGAGGGCCAGGGGGCACACTGGGGCCTATACTGCAAGTCCAGGGAGATCGGTGGACCCCTGGGTAGCTTGCTGGGGTCAGAGGCCCCTAGGTGGATGGCCAGGGGGCACCCTATGGGCTATACTGCAAGTCCAGGAAGAGAGGTGGACCCCTGGGTAGCTTGCCGGGGTCAGAGGCCCCTAGGTGGAGGGCCAAGGGGCACCCTGGGGCCTATACTGCAAGTCCAGGGACATCGGTGGACCCCTGGGTAGCTTGCTGGGGTCATAGGCTCCTAGGTGGAGGGCCAGGGGGCACCCTGGGGCCTACACTGCAAGTCCAGGGAGAGATGTGGACCCCTGGGTAGCTTGCTGGGGTCAGGGGCCCCTAGGTTGAGGTCCAGGGGGCACCCTGGGGCCTATACTGCAAGTCCAGGGACATCGGTGGACCCCTGGGTAGCTTGCTGGGGTCAGGGGCCCTTAGGTGGAGGGCCAGGGGGCACCCTTGGGCCTATACTGCAAGTCCAGGGAGTGAGGTGGACTCCTGGGTAGCTTGCTGGGGTCAGAGGCCCCTAGGTGGAGGGCCAGGGGGCACCCTGGGGCCTATACTGCAAGTCCAGGGACATCGGTGGACCCCTGGGTAGCTTGCTGGGGTCAGAGGCCCCTAGGTGGAGGGCAAGGGGGCACCCTGGGGCCTATACTGCAAGTCAAGGAACATCGGTGGACCACTGGGTAGCTTGCTGGGGTCAGGGGCCCTTAGGTGGAGGGCCAGGGGGCACCCTGGGGCCTATACTGCAAGTCCAGGAAGAGAGGTTGACCGCTGGGTAGCTTGCTGAAATCTGGAGCCCCTAGGTGGAGGGCCAGGGGGCACATTGGGGCCTATACTGCAAGTCCAGGAAGAGAGGTGGACCCCTGGGTAGCTTGCTGGGGTCAGGCGCCCCTGGGTGAAGGGCCAGGGAGCACCCTGAGGCCTATACTGCAAGCCCAGGGAGGGAGGTGGACCCCTGGGTAGCTTGCTGGGGTCAGGGGCCTCTAGGTTGAGGTCCAGGGGGCATCCTGGGGCCTGTACTGCAAGTCCAGGGACATCGGTGGACCCCTGGGTAGCTTGCTGGGGTCAGAGGCTCCTAGGTGGAGGGCCAGGGGATCCCCTGGAGCCTTAACTGCTAGTCCAGGGAGTGAGGTGGACTTCTGGGTAGCTTGCTGGGGTCATAGGCTTCTAGGTGGAGGGCCAGGGGGCACCCTGGGGCCTATACTGCAAGTCCAGGGAGTGAGGTGGACCCCTGGGTAGCTTGCTGGGGTCAGGGGCCCCTAGGTGGAGGTCCAGGGGGCACCCTGGGGCCTATACTGCAAGTCCAGGGACATCGGTGGACCCCTGGGTAGCTTGCTGGGGTCAGGGGCCCTTAGGTGGAGGGCCAGGGGCACCCTGACGCCTAAACTGCAAGTCCAGGGAGATCAGTGGACCCCTGGGTAGCTTGCTGAGGTCAGAGACCCCTATGTGGAGGGCCAGAATGTCCCCTGGGGCCTATACTGCAAGTCCAGGGAGTGAGGTGCACTCCTGGGTAGCCTGCTGGGGTCAGAGGCCCCTAGGTGGAGGGCCAAAGGGCTCCCTGGGGCCTATACTGCAAGTCCAGGGACATCGGTGGACCCCTGGGTAGCTTGCTGGGGTCAGAGGCCCCTAGGTGGAGGGCCAGGGGGCACCCTGGGGCCTATACTACAAGTCCAGGGACATCGGTGGACCACTGTGTAGCTTGCTGGGGTCAGGGGCCCTTAGGTGGAGGGCCATTGGGCACCCTGGGGCCTATACTGCAAGTCCAGGAAGAGAGGTAGACCCATGGGTAGCTTGCTGGGGTCCGGCGCCCCTAGGTGAAGGGCCAGGGAGCACCCAGAGGCCTATACTGCAAGCCCAGGGAAGGAGGTGGACCCCTGGGTAGCTTGCTGGGGTCAGGGTCCCCTAGGTGGAGGGCCTGGGGGCACACTGGGGCCTATACTGCAAGTCCAGGAAGAGAGGTGGACCCCTGGGTAGCTTGCATGGGTCAGAGGCCCCTAGGTGGAGGGCCAGGGGTTCCCCTGGGGCCTATATTGCAAGTCCAGGAAGAGAGGTGGACCCCTGGGTAGCTTGCTGGGGTCAGGGTCCCCTAGGTGGAGGGCCAGGGGGCACACTGGGGCCTATACTGCAAGTCCAGGGAGATCGGTGGACCCCTGGGTAGCTTGCTGGGGTCAGAGGCCCCTAGGTGGAGGGCCAGGGGTTCCCCTGGGGCCTATATTGCAAGTCCAGGAAGAGAGGTGGACCCCTGGGTCGCTAGCTGGGGTAAGGCGCCCCTAGGTGGAGGGCCAGGGAGCACCCTGAGGCCTTTACTGCAAGCCCAGGGAGGGAGGTGGACCCCTGGGTAGCTTGCTGGGGTCAGTGTCCCCTAGGTGGATGGCCAGGGGGCACCCTATGGGCTATACTGCAAGTCCAGGAAGAGAGGTGGACCCCTGGGTAGCTTGCCGGGGTCAGAGGCCCCTAGGTGGAGGGCCAAGGGGCACCCTGGGGCCTATACTGCAAGTCCAGGGACATCGGTGGACCCCTGGGTAGCTTGCTGGGGTCAGAGGCCCCTAGGTGGAGGGCCAGGGGTTCCCCTGGGGCCTATACTGCAAGTCCAGGGACATCGGTGGACCCCTGGGTAGCTTGCTGGGGTCATAGGCTCCTAGGTGGAGGGCCAGGGGGCACCCTGGGGCCTACCCCGCAAGTCCAGGGAGAGATGATGACCCCTGGGTAGCTTGCTGGGGTCAGGGGCCCCTAGGTTGAGGTCCAGGGGGCACCCTGGGGCCTATACTGCAAGTCCAGGGACATCGGTGGACCCCTGGGTAGCTTGCTGGGGTCAGGGGCCCTTAGCTGGAGGGCCAGGGGGCACCCTTGGGCCTATACTGCAAGTCCAGGGAGTGAGGTGGACTCCTGGGTAGCTTGCTGGGGTCAGAGGCCCCTAGGTGGAGGGCCAGGGGGCACCCTGGGGCCTATACTGCTAGTCCAGGAACGTCGGTGGACCACTGGGTAGCTTGCTGGGGTCAGAGGCCCCTAGGTGGAGGGCCAGGGGGCACCCTGGGGCCTATACTGCAAGTCCAGGACCATCGGTGGACCACTGGGTAGCTTGCTGGGGTCAGGGGCCCTTAGGTGGAGGGCCAGGGGGCACCCTGGGGCCTATACTGCAAGTCCAGGAAGAGAGGTTGACCGCTGGGTAGCTTGCTGAAATCTGGAGCCCCTAGGTGGAGGGCCAGGGGGCACACTGGGGCCTATACTGCAAGTCCAAGGACATCGGTGGACCGCTGGGTAGCTTGCGGGGGTCAGAGGCCCCTAGGTGAAGGGCCAGGGGGCACCCTGGGGCCTATACTGCAAGTCCAGGAAGAGAGGTGGACCCCTGGGTAGCTTGCTGGGGTCAGGGGCCCCTAGGTGAAGGGCCAGGGGGCACCCTGGGGCCTATACTGCAAGTCCAAGGACATCGGTGGACCGCTGGGTAGCTTGCGGGGGTCAGAGGCCCCTAAGTGGAGGGCCAGGGGGCACCCTGGGGCCTATACTGGAAGCCCAGGGAGGGAGGTGGACCCCTGGGTAGCTTGCTGGGGTCAGGGTCCCCTAGGTGGAGGGCCAGGGGTCACCCTGTGGGCTATACTGCAAGTCCAGGAAGAGAGGTGAAACACTGGGTAGCTTGGTGGGGTCAGGGCTCCCTAGGTGGATGGCCAGGGGGCACCCTGGGGCCTATTTTGCAAGTCCAGGAAGAGAGGTGGACCCCTGGGTAGCTTGCTGGGGTCAGGCGCCCCTAGGTGAAAGGCCAGGGGGCACCCTGAGGCCTATACTGCAAGCCCAGGGAGGGAGATGGATCCCTGGGTAGCTTGCTGGGGTCAGGCGCCCCTAGGTGAAGGGCCAGGGAGCACCCTGAGGCCTATACTGCAAGCCCAGGGAGGGAGGTGGACCCCTGGGTAGCTTGCTGGGGTCAGGGTCCCCTAGGTGGAGGGCCAGGGGGCACACTGGGGCCTATACTGCAAGTCCAGGAAGAGAGGTGGACCCCTGGGTAGCTTGCTGGGGTCAGAGGCCCCTTGGTGAAGGGCCAGGGGTTCCCCTGGGGCCTATATTGCAAGTCCAGGAAGAGAGGTGGACCCCTGGGTAGCTTGCTAGGGTAAGGCGCCCCTAGGTGAAGGGCCAGGGAGCACCCTGAGGCCTATACTGCAAGCCCAGGGAGGGAGGTGGACCCCTGGGTAGCTTGCTGGGGTCAGTGTCCCCTAGGTGGATGGTCAGGGGGCACCCTGTGGGCTAAACTGCAGGTCCAGGAAGAGAGGTGGACCCCTTAGTAGCTTGCTGGGGTAAGAGGCCCTTAAGTGGAGGGCCTGGGGCACCCTGGGGCCTATACTGCAAGTCCAGGGACATCGGTGGACCACTGGGTAGCTTGCTGGGGTCAGAGGCCCCTAAGTGGAGGGCCAGGGGTTCCCCTGGGGCCTATACTGCAAGTCCAGGGAGTAAGGTGGACTTCTGGGTAGCTTGATGGGCTCATAGGCTCCTAGGTGGAGGGCCAGAGGGCACCCTGGGGCCTACACTGCAAGTCCAGGGAGAGATGTGGACCCCTGGGTAGCTTGCTGGGGTCAGGGGCCCCTAGGTTGAGGTCCAGGGGGCACCCTGGGGCCTATAATGAAAGTCCAGGGACATCGGTGGACCCCTGGGTAGCTTGCTGGGGTCAGGGGCCTTTAGGTGGAGGGCAAGGGGGCACCCTTGGGCCTATACTGCAAGTCCAGGGAGTGAGGTGGACTCCTGGGTAGCTTGCTGGGGTCAGAGGCCCCTAGGTGGAGGGCCAGGGGGCACCCTGGGGCCTATACTGCAAGTTCAGGGAGAGAGGTGGACCCCTGGGTAGCTTGCTGAGGTCAGGGGCCCCTAGGTGGAGGGCCAAGGGGCACCCTGGGGCCTATACTGCAAGTCCAGAGACATCGGTGGACCCCTGGGTAGCTTGCTGGGGTCAGAGGCCCCTAGGTGGAGGGCCAGGGGTTCCCCTGGGGCCTATACTGCAAGTCCAGGGAGTGAGGTGGACTTCTGGGTAGCTTGCTGGGGTCATAGGCTCCTAGGTGGAGGGCCAGGGGGCACCCTGGGGCCTATACTTCAAGTCCAGGGAGAGATGTGGACCACTGGGTAGCTTGCTGGGGTCAGGGGCCCCTAGGTGGAGGACCAGGGGGCACGCTGGGGCCTATACTGCAAGTCCAGGGACATCGGTGGACCCCTGGGTAGCTTGCTGGGGTCAGGGGCCCTTAGGTGGAGGGCCAGGGGGCACCCTGAGGCCTATACTGCAAGTCCAGGGAGATCAGTGGACCCCTGGGTAGCTTGCTGAGGTCAGAGACCCCTATGTGGAGGGCCAGAAGGTCCCCTGGGGCCCATTATGCAAGTTCAGGGAGTGAGGTGGACTCCTGGGTAGCTTGCTGGGGTCAGAGGCCCCTAGGTGGAGGGCCAGGGGGCACCCTGGGGACTATACTGCAAGTCCAGGGACATCGGTGGACCACTGTGTAGCTTGCTGGGGTCAGGGGCCCTTAGGTGGAGGGCCAGGGGGCACCCTGGGGCCTATACTGCAAGTCCAGGAAGAGAGGTGGACCCCTGGGTAGCTTGCTGGGGTCAGGAGCCCCTAGGTGGAGGGCCAGGTGGCAGCCTGTGGGCTATACTGCAAGTCCAGGAAGAGAGGTTGAGCCCTGGGTAGCTTGCTGAAGTCAGGAGCCACTAGGTGGAGGGCCAGGGGGCACACTGGGGCCTATACTGCAAGCCTAGAAAGAGAGGTGGACTCCTGGGTAGCTTGCTGGGGTCAGGCGACCCTAGGTGAAGGGCCAGGGGGCATCCTGAGGCCTATACTGCAAGCCCAGGGAGGGAGGTGGACCCCTGGGTAGCTTGCTGGGGTTAGGGTCCCCTAGGTGGATGTCCAGGGGGCACCATGTGGGCTATAATGCAAGCCCAGGAAGAGAGGTGGACCCCTGGGTAGCTTGCTGGGGTCAGGCGCCCCTGGGTGAAGGGCCAGGTAGCACCCTGAGGCCTATACTGCAAGCCCAGGGAGGGAGGTGGACCCCTGGGTAGCTTGCTGGGGTCAGGGGCCTCTAGGTTGAGGTCCAGGGGGCATCCTGGGGCCTGTACTGCAATTCCAGGGACATCGGTGGACCCCTGGGTAGCTTGCTGGGGTCAGAGGCCCCTAGGTGGAGGGCCAGGGGATCCCCTGGAGCCTATACTGCAAGTCCAGGGAGTGAGGTGGACTTCTGGGTAGCTTGCTGGGGTCATAGGCTTCTAGGTGGAGGGCCAGTGGGCACCCTGGGGCCTATACTGCAAGTCCAGGGAGAGATGTGGACCCCTGGGTAGCTTGCTGGGGTCAGGGGCCCCTAGGTTGAGGTCCAGGGGGCATCCTGGGGACTATACTGCAAGTCCAGGGACATCGGTGGACCCCTGGGTAGCTTGCTGGGGTCAGGGGCCCTTAGGTGGAGGGCCAGGGGGCACACTGAGGCCTATACTGCAAGTCCAGGGAGATCAGTGGACCCCTGGGTAGCTTGCTGAGGTCAGAGACCCCTATGTGGAGGGCCAGAAGGTCCCCTGGGGCCTATACTGCAAGTCCAGGGAGTGAGGTGCACTCCTGGGTAGCTTGCTGGGGTCAGAGGCCCCTAGGTGGAGGGCCAGGGGGCTCCCTGGGGCCTATACTGCAAGTCCAGGGACATCGGTGGACCCCTGGGTAGCTTGCTGGGGTCAGAGGCCCCTAGGTGGAGGGCCAGGGGGCACCCTGGGGAATATACTACAAGTCCAGGGACATCGGTGGACCACTGTGTAGCTTGCTGGGGTCAGGGGCCCTTAGGTGGATGGCCAGGGGGCACCCTGGGGCCTATACTTCAAGTCCAGGAAGAGAGGTAGACCCATGGGTAGCTTGCTGGGGTCAGGCGCCCCTAGGTGAAGGGCCAGGGAGCACCCAGAGGCCTATACTGCAAGCCCAGGGAGGGAGGTGGACCCCTGGGTAGCTTGCTGGGGTCAGGGTCCCCTAGGTGGAGGGCCTGGGGGCACACTGGGGCCTATACTGCAAGTCCAGGAAGAGAGGTGGACCCCTGGGTTGCTTGCAGGGGTCAGAGGCCCCTAGGTGGAGGGCCAGGGGTTCCCCTGGGGCCTATATTGCAAGTCCAGGAAGAGAGGTGGACCCCTGGGTAGCTTGCTGGGGTAAGGGTCCCCTAGGTGGAGGGCCAGGGGGCACACTGGGGCCTATACTGCAAGTCCAGGGAGATCGGTGGACCCCTGGGTAGCTTGCTGGGGTCAGAGGCCCCTAGGTGGAGGGCCAGGGGTTCCCCTGGGGCCTATATTGCAAAGCCAGGAAGAGAGGTGGACCCCTGGGTAGCTTGCTGGGGTAAGGCGCCCCTAGGTGAAGGGCCAGGGAGCACCCTGAGGCCTATACTGCAAGCCCAGGGAGGGAGGTGGACCCCTGGGTAGCTTGCTGGGGTCAGTGTCCCCTAGGTGGATGGCCAGGGGGCACCCTATGGGCTATACTGCAAGTCCAGGAAGAGAGGTGGACCCCTGGGTAGCTTGCCGGGGTCAGAGGCCCCTAGGTGGAGGGCCAGGGGTTCCCCTGGGGCCTATACTGCAAGTCCAGGGACATCGGTGGACCCCTGGGTAGCTTGCTGGGGTCAGAGGCCCCTAGGTGGAGGGCCAGGGGTTCCCCTGGGGCCTATACTGCAAGTCCAGGGACATCGGTGGACCACTGGGTAGCTTGCTGGGGTCAGGGGCCCTTAGGTGGAGGGCCAGGGGGCACCCTGGGGCCTATACTGCAAGTCCAGGAAGAGAGGTTGACCGCTGGGTAGCTTGCTGAAATCTGGAGCCCCTAGGTGGAGGGCCAGGGGGCACACTGGGGCCTATACTGCCAGTCCAGGAAGAGAGGTGGACCCCTGGGTAGCTTGCTGGGGTCAGGCGCCCCTGGGTGAAGGGCCAGGGAGCACCCTGAGGCCTATACTGCAAGCCCAGGGAGGGAGGTGGACCCCTGGGTAGCTTGCTGGGGTCAGGGGCCTCTAGGTTGAGGTCCAGGGGGCATCCTGGGGCCTGTAATGCAAGTCCAGGGACATCGGTGGACCCCTGGGTAGCTTGCTGGGGTCAGAGGCCCCTAGGTGGAGGGCCAGGGGATCCCCTGGAGCCTATACTATAAGTCCAGGGAGTGAGGTGGACTTCTTGGTAGCTTGCTGGGGTCATAGGCTTCTAGGTGGAGGGCCAGGGGTTACCCTGGGGCCTATACTGCAAGTCCAGGGAGAGATGTGGACCCCTGGGTAGCTTGCTGGGGTCAGGGGCCCCTAGGTTGAGGTCCAGGGGGCATCCTGGGGACTATACTGCAAGTCCAGGAAGAGAGGTGGACCCCTGGGTAGCTTGCTGGGGTCAGGGGCCTCTAGGTGGAGGTCCAGAAGGTCCCCTGGGGCCCATAATGCAAGTTCAGGGAGTGAGGTGGACTCCTGGGTAGCTTGCTGGGGTCAGAGGCCCCTAGGTGGAGGGCCAAGGGGTTCCCCTGGGGCCTATACTGCAAGTCCAGGGACATCGGTGGACTCCTGGGTAGCTTGCTGGGGTCAGAGGCCCCTAGGTGGAGGGCCAGGGGGCACCCTGGGGCCTATACTGCAAGTCCAGGGACATCGGTGGACCACTGTGTAGCTTGCTGGGGTCAGCGGCCCTTAGGTGGAGGGCCAGGGGGCACCCTGGGGCCTATACTGCAAGTCCAGGAAGAGAGGTGGACCCCTGGGTAGCTTGCTGGGGTCAGGGGCCCCTAGGTGGAGGGCCAGGTGGCAGCCTGTGGGCTATACTGCAAGTCCAGGAAGAGAGGTTGACCCCTGGGTAGCTTGCTGAAGTCAGGAGCCACTAGGTAGAGGGCCAGGGGGCACACTGGGGCCTATACTGCAAGCCTAGAAAGAGAGGTGGACCCCTGGGTAGCTTGCTGGGGTCAGAGGCCCCTAGGTGAAGGGCCAGGGGGCACCCTGGGGCCTATACTGCAAGTCCAGGGAGATCGGTGGACCCCTGGGTAGCTTGCTGGGGTCAGAGGCCCCTAGGTGGAGGGCCAGGGGTTCCCCTGGGGCCTATATTGCAAGTCCAGGAAGAGAGGTGGACCCCTGGGTAGCTTGCTGGGGTCAGGCGACCCTAGGTGAAGGGCCAGGGGGCATCCTGAGGCCTATACTGCAAGCCCAGGGAGGGAGGTGGACCCCTGGGTAGCTTGCTGGGGTAAGGGTCCCCTAGGTGGATGTCCAGGGGGCACCATGTGGGCTATAATGCAAGCCCAGGAAGAGAGGTGGACCCCTGGGTAGCTTGCTGGGGTCAGGCGCCCCTGGGTGAAGGGCCAGGTAGCACCCTGAGGCCTATACTGCAAGCCCAGGGAGGGAGGTGGACCCCTGGGTAGCTTGCTGGGGTCAGGGGCCTCTAGGTTGAGGTCCAGGGGGCATCCTGGGGCCTGTACTGCAATTCCAGGGACATCGGTGGACCCCTGGGTAGCTTGCTGGGGTCAGAGGCCCCTAGGTGGAGGGCCAGGGGATCCCCTGGAGCCTATACTGCAAGTCCAGGGAGTGAGGTGGACTTCTGGGTAGCTTGCTGGGGTCATAGGCTTCTAGGTGGAGGGCCAGGGGGCACCCTGGGGCCTATACTGCAAGTCCAGGGAGAGATGTGGACCCCTGGGTAGCTTGCTGGGGTCAGGGGCCCCTAGGTTGAGGTCCAGGGGGCATCCTGGGGACTATACTGCAAGTCCAGGAAGAGAGGTGGACCCCTGGGTAGCTTGCTAGGTGGAGGTCCAGGGGGCACCCTGGGGCCTATACTGCAAGTCCAGGGACATCGGTGGACCCCTGGGTAGCTTGCTGGGGTCAGGGGCCCTTAGGTGGAGGGCCAGGGGGCACACTGAGGCCTATACTGCAAGTCCAGGGAGATCAGTGGACCCCTGGGTAGCTTGCTGAGGTCAGAGACCCCTATGTGGAGGGCCAGAAGGTCCCCTGGGGCCTATACTGCAAGTCCAGGGAGTGAGGTGCACTCCTGGGTAGCTTGCTGGGGTCAGAGGCCCCTAGGTGGAGGGCCAGGGGGCTCCCTGGGGCCTATACTGCAAGTCCAGGGACATCGGTGGACCCCTGGGTAGCTTGCTGGGGTCAGAGGCCCCTAGGTTGAGGGCCAGGGGGCACCCTGGGGCCTATACTACAAGTCCAGGGACATCGGTGGACCACTGTGTAGCTTGCTGGGGTCAGGGGCCCTTAGGTGGAGGGCCAGGGGGCACCCTGGGGCCTATACTGCAAGTCCAGGAAGAGAGGTAGACCCATGGGTAGCTTGCTGGGGTCCGGCGCCCCTAGGTGAAGGGCCAGGGAGCACCCAGAGGCCTATACTGCAAGCCCAGGGAAGGAGGTGGACCCCTGGGTAGCTTGCTGGGGTCAGGGTCCCCTAGGTGGAGGGCCAGGGGGCACACTGGGGCATATACTGCAAGTCCAGGGAGATCGGTGGACCCCTGGGTAGCTTGCTGGGGTCAGAGGCCCCTAGGTGGAGGGCCAGGGGTTCCCCTGGGGCCTATATTGCAAGTCCAGAAAGAGAGGTGGACCCCTGGGTAGCTTGCTGGGGTAAGGCGCCCCTAGGTGGAGGGCCAGGGAGCACCCTGAGGCCTATACTGCAAGCCCAGGGAGGGAGGTGGACCCCTGGGTAGCTTGCTGGGGTCAGGGTCCCCTAGGTGGATGTCCAGCGGGCACCCTGTGGGCTATACTGCAAGTCCAGGAAGAGAGGTGAACCTCTGGGTAGCTTGCCGGGGTCAGAGGCCCCTAGGTGGAGGGTTAAGGGGCACCCTGGGGCCTATACTGCAAGTCCAGGGACATCGGTGGACCCCTGGGTAGCTTGCTGGGGTCAGAGGCCCCTAGGTGGAGGGCCAGGGGTTCCTCTGGGGCCTATACTGCAAGTCCAGGGACGTCGGTGGACCCCTGGGTAGCTTGCTGGGGTCATAGGCTAATAGGTGGAGGGCCAGGGTCACCCTGGGGCCTACACTGCAAGTCCAGGGAGAGATGTGGACCCCTGGGTAGCTTGTTGGGGTCAGGGGCCCCTAGGTTGAGGTCCAGGGGGCACCCTGGGGCCTATACTGCAAGTCCAGGGACATCGGTGGACCCCTGGGTAGCTTGCTGGGGACAGGGGCCCTTAGCTGGAGGGCCAGGGGGCACCCTTGGGCCTATACTGCAAGTCCAGGGAGTGAGGTGGACTCCTGGGTAGCTTGCTGGGGTCAGAGGCCCCTAGGTGGAGGGCCAGGGGGCACCCTGGGGCCTATACTGCAAGTCCAGGAACATCGGTGGACCACTGGGTAGCTTGCTGGGGTCAGAGGCCCCTAGGTGGAGGGCCAGGGGGCACCCTGGGGCCTATACTGCAAGTCCAGGACCATCGGTGGACCACTGGGTAGCTTGCTGGGGTCAGGGGCCCTTAGGTGGAGGGTCAGGGGGCACCCTGGGGCCTATACTGCAAGTCCAGGAAGAGAGGTGGACCCCTGGGTAGCTTGCTGGGGTCAGAGGCCCCTAGGTGAAGGGCCAGGGGGCACCCTGGGGCCTATACTGCAAGTCCAAGGACATCGGTGGACCGCTGGGTAGCTTGCGGGGGTCAGAGGCCCCTAAGTGGAGGGCCAGGGGGCACCCTGGGGCCTATACTGGAAGCCCAGGGAGGGAGGTGGACCCCTGGGTAGCTTGCTGGGGTCAGGGTCCCCTAGGTGGAGGGCCAGGGGTCACCCTGTGGGCTATACTGCAAGTCCAGGAAGAGAGGTGAAACACTGGGTAGCTTGGTGGGGTCAGGGCTCCCTAGGTGGATGGCCAGGGGGCACCCTGGGGCCTATTTTGCAAGTCCAGGAAGAGAGGTGGACCCCTGGGTAGCTTGCTGGGGTCAGGCGCCCCTAGGTGAAAGGCCAGGGGGCACCCTGAGGCCTATACTGCAAGCCCAGGGAGGGAGATGGATCCCTGGGTAGCTTGCTGGGGTCAGGCGCCCCTAGGTGAAGAGCCAGGGAGCACCCTGAGGCCTATACTGCAAGCCCAGGGAGGGAGGTGGACCCCTGGGTAGCTTGCTGGGGTCAGTGTCCCCTAGGTGGATGGTCAGGGGGCACCCTGTGGGCTATACTGCAAGTCCAGGAAGAGAGGTGGACCCCTTGGTAGCTTGCTGGGGTAAGAGGCCCTAAAGTGGAGGGCCAAGGGGCACCCTGGGGCCTATACTGCAAGTCCAGGGACATCGGTGGACCACTGGGTAGCTTGCTGGGGTCAGAGGCCCCTAAGTGGAGGGCCAGGGGTTCCCCTGGGGCCTATACTGCAAGTCCAGGGAGTAAGGTGGACTTCTGGGTAGCTTGATGGGCTCATAGGCTCCTAGATTGAGGTCCAGAGGGCACCCTGGGGCCTATAATGAAAGTCCAGGGACATCGGTGGACCCCTGGGTAGCTTGCTGGGGTCAGGGGCCCTTAGGTGGAGGGCCAGGGGGCACCCTTGGGCCTATACTGCAAGTCCAGGGAGTGATGTGGACTCCTGGGTAGCTTGCTGGGGTCAGAGGCCCCTAGGTGGAGGGCCAGGGGGCACCCTGGGGCCTATACTGCAAGTCCAGGGACATCGGTGGACCCCTGGGTGGCTTGCTGGGGTCAGAGGCCCCTAGGTGGAGGGCCAGGGGGCACCCTGGGGCCTATACTGCAAGTCCAGGAAGAGAGGTGGACCCCTGGGTAGCTTGCAGGGGTCAGAGGCCCCTAGGTGGAGGGCCAGGGGTTCCCCTGGGGCCTATACTGCAAGTCCAGGGACATCGGTGGACCACTGGGTAGCTTGCTGGGGTCAGGGGCCCTTAGGTGGAGGGCCAGGGGGCACCCTGGGGCCTATACTGCAAGTCCAGGAAGAGAGGTTGACCGCTGGGTAGCTTGCTGATATCTGGAGCCCCTAGGTGGAGGGCCAGGGGGCACACTGGGGCCTATACTGCAAGTCCAGGAAGAGAGGTGGACCCCTGGGTAGCTTGCTGGGGTCAGGCGCCCCTGGGTGAAGGGCCAGGGAGCACCCTGAGGCCTATACTGCAAGCCCAGGGAGGGAGGTGGACCCCTGGGTAGCTTGCTGGGGTCAGGGGCCTCTAGGTTGAGGTCCAGGGGGCATCCTGGGGCCTGTAATGCAAGTCCAGGGACATCGGTGGACCCCTGGGTAGCTTGCTGGGGTCAGAGGCCCCTAGGTGGAGGGCCAGGGGATCCCCTGGAGCCTATACTGCAAGTCCAGGGAGTGAGGTTGACTTCTTGGTAGCTTGCTGGGGTCATAGGCTTCTAGGTGGAGGGCCAGGGGTTACCCTGGGGCCTACACTGCAAGTCCAGGGAGAGATGTGGACCCCTGGGTAGCTTGCTGGGGTCAGGGGCCCCTAGGTTGAGGTCCAGGGGGCATCCTGGGGACTATACTGCAAGTCCAGGAAGAGAGGTGGACCCCTGGGTAGCTTGCTGGGGTCAGGGGCCCCTAGGTGGAGGGCCAGAAGGTCCCCTGGGGCCCATAATGCAAGTTCAGGGAGTGAGGTGGACTCCTGGGTAGCTTGCTGGGGTCAGAGGCCCCTAGGTGGAGGGCCAAGGGGTTCCCCTGGGGCCTATACTGCAAGTCCAGGGACATCGGTGGACTCCTGGGTAGCTTGCTGGGGTCAGAGGCCCCTAGGTGGAGGGCCAGGGGGCACCCTGGGGCCTATACTGCAAGTCCAGGGACATCGGTGGACCACTGTGTAGCTTGCTGGGGTCAGTGGCCCTTAGGTGGAGGGCCAGGGGGCACCCTGGGGCCTATACTGCAAGTCCAGGAACAGAGGTGGACCCCTGGGTAGCTTGCTGGGGTCAGGGGCCCCTAGGTGGAGGGCCAGGTGGCAGCCTGTGGGCTATACTGCAAGTCCAGGAAGAGAGGTTGACCCCTGGGTAGCTTGCTGAAGTCAGGAGCCACTAGGTGGAGAGCCAGGGGGCACACTGGGGCCTATACTGCAAGCCTAGAAAGAGAGGTGGACCCCTGGGTAGCTTGCTGGGGTCAGAGGCCCCTAGGTGAAGGGCCAGGGGGCACCCTGGGGCCTATACTGCAAGTCCAGGGAGATCGGTGGACCCCTGGGTAGCTTGCTGGGGTCAGAGGCCCCTAGGTGGAGGGCCAGGGGTTCCCCTGGGGCCTATATTGCAAGTCCAGGAAGAGAGGTGGACCCCTGGGTAGTTTGCTGGGGTCAGGCGACCCTAGGTGAAGGGCCAGGGGGCATCCTGAGGCCTATACTGCAAGCCCAGGGAGGGAGGTGGACCCCTGGGTAGCTTGCTGGGGTTAGGGTCCCCTAGGTGGATGTCATTGGGGCACCATGTGGGCTATAATGCAAGCCCAGGAAGAGAGGTGGACCCCTGGGTAGCTTGCTGGGGTCAGGGGCCCCTAGGTGGAGGTCCAGGGGATCCCATGGAGCCTATACTGCAAGTCCAGGGAGTGAGGTGGACTTCTGGGTAGCTTGCTGGGGTCATAGGCTTCTAGGTGGAGGGCCAGGGGGCACCCTGGGGCCTATACTGCAAGTCCAGGGAGAGATGTGGACCCCTGGGTAGCTTGCTGGGGTCAGGGGCCCCTAGGTTGAGGTCCAGGGGGCATCCTGGGGACTATACTGCAAGTCCAGGAAGAGAGGTGGACCCCTGGGTAGCTTGCTGGGGTCAGGGGCCCCTAGGTGGAGGTCCAGGGGGCACCCTGGGGCCTGTACTGCAATTCCAGGGACATCGGTGGACCCCTGGGTAGCTTGCTGGGGTCAGAGGCCTCTAGGTGGAGGGCCAGGGGATCCCCTGGAGCCTATACTGCAAGTCCAGGGAGTGAGGTGGACTTCTGGGTAGCTTGCTGGGGTCATAGGCTTCTAGGTGGAGGGCCAGTGGGCACCCTGGGGCCTATACTGCAAGTCCAGGGAGAGATGTGGACCCCTGGGTAGCTTGCTGGGGTCAGGGGCCCCTAGGTTGAGGTCCAGGGGGCATCCTGGGGACTATACTGCAAGTCCAGGGACATCGGTGGACCCCTGGGTAGCTTGCTGGGGTCAGGGGCCCTTAGGTGGAGGGCCAGGGGGCACACTGAGGCCTATACTGCAAGTCCAGGGAGATCAGTGGACCCCTGGGTAGCTTGCTGAGGTCAGAGACCCCTATGTGGAGGGCCAGAAGGGCCCCTGGGGCCTATACTGCAAGTCCAGGGAGTGAGGTGCACACCTGGGTAGCTTGCTGGGGTCAGAGGCCCCTAGGTGGAGGGCCAGGGGGCTCCCTGGGGCCTATACTGCAAGTCCAGGGACATCGGTGGACCCCTGGGTAGCTTGCTGGGGTCAGAGGCCCCTAGGTGGAGGGCCAGGAGGCACCCTGGGGCCTATACTACAAGTCCAGGGACATCGGTGGACCACTGTGTAGCTTGCTGGTGTCAGGGGCCCTTAGGTGGAGGGCCATGGGGCACCCTGGGGCCTATACTTCAGGTCCAGGAAGAGAGGTAGACCCATGGGTAGCTTGCTGGGGTCAGGCGCCCCTAGGTGAAGGGCCAGGGAGCACCCAGAGGCCTATACTGCAAGCCCAGGGAGGGAGGTGGACCCCTGGGTAGCTTGCTGGGGTCAGGGTCCCCTAGGTGGATGTCCAGGGGGCACCCTGTGGGCTATACTACAAGCCCAGGAAGAGAGGTGGACCCCTTGGTAGCTTGCTGGGGTCAGGCGCCCCTAGGTGAAGGGCCAGGGAGCACCCTGAGGCCTATACTGCAAGCCCAGGGAGGGAGTTGGACCCCTGGGTAGCTTGCTGGGGTCAGAGGATCCTAGGTGGAGGGCCAGGGGTTCCCCTGGAGCCTACACTGCAAGTCCAGGGAGTGAGGTGGACTTCTGGGTAGCTTGATGGGGTCATAGGCTCCTAGGTGGAGGGCCAGGGGGAACCCTGGGGCCTACACTGCAAGCCCAGGGAGAGATGTGGACCCCTGGGTAGCTTGCTGGGGTCAGGGGCCCCTAGGTTGAGTTCCAGGGGGCTCCCTGGGGCCTATACTGCAAGTCCAGGGACATCTGTGGACCCCTGGGTAGCTTGCTGGGGTCAGGGGCCCCTGGGTGGAGGGCCAGGTGGCACCCTTGGGCCTATACTGCAAGTCCAGAGAGTGAGGTGGACTCCTGGGTAGCTTGCTGGGGTCAGAGGCCCCTAGGTGGAGGGTCAGGGGCACCCTGGGACCTATACTGCAAGTCCAGGGACATCGGTGGACCCCTGGGTAGCTTGCTGGGGTCAGAGGTCCCTAGGTGGAGGGCCAGAGGGCACCCTGGGGCCTATACTGCAAGTCCAGGAACATCGGTGGACGACTGGGTAGCTTGCTGGAATCAGGGGCCCTTAGGTGGAGGGCCAGGGGGGACCCTGGGGCCTATACTGCAAGTCCAGGAAGAGAGGTTGACCGCTGGGTAGCTTGCTGAAATCCGGAGCCCCTAGGTGGAGGGCCAGGGGGCTCACTGGGGCCTATACTGCAAGTCCAGAAAGAGAGGTGGACCCCTGGGTAGCTTGCTGGGGTCAGAGGCCCCTAGGTGAAGGGCCAGGGGGCACCCTGGGGCCTATACTGCAAGTCCAAGGACATCGTTGGACCCCTGGGTAGCTTGCGGGGGTCAGAGGCCCATAAGTGGAGGGCCAGGGCACCCTGGGGCCTATACTGGAAGCCCAGGGAGGGAGGTGGACCCCTGGGTAGCTTGCTGGGGTCAGAGTCCCCTAGGTGGAGGGCCAGGGGTCACCCTGTGGGCTATACTGCAAGTCCAGGAAGAGAGGTGAACCCCTGGGTAGCTTGCTGGAGTCAGAATCCCCTAGGTGGAGGGCCAAGGGGCACCCTGGGGCCTATATTTCAAGTCCAGGGACATCGGTGGACCCCTGGGTAGCTTGCTGGGGTCAGAGGCCCCTAGGTGGAGGGCCAGGGGATCCCCTGGGGCCTATATTGCAATTCCAGGAAGAGAGGTGGACCCCTGGGTTGCTTGCTGGGGTCAGGCGCCCCTAGGTGAAGGGCCAGGGGGCACCCTGAGGCCTATACTGCAAGCCCAGGGAACGAGGTGGACCCCTGGGTAGCTTGCTGGGGTCAAGGGCCCCTAGGTGGAGGACCAGGGGGCACCCTGGGGTCTATACTGCAAGTCCAGGGACATCGGTGGACCCCTGGGTAGCTTGCTGGGATCAGGGGCCCTTAGGTGGAGGGCCAGGGGGCACCCTGAGGCCTTTACTGCAAGTCCAGGAAGATCAGTGGACCCCTGGGTAGCTTGCTGGGGTCAGAGGCCCCTAGGTGGAGGGCCAGGGGGCACCCTGTGGCCTATACTGCAAGTCCAGGAAGAGAGGTGGACCCCTGGGTAGCTTGCTGGGGTCAGGGGCCCCTAGGTGGAGGGCCAGGTGGCAGCCTGTGGGCTATACTGCAAGTCCAGGAAGAGAGGTTGACCCCTGGGTAGCTTGCTGAAGTCAGGAGCCACTAGGTGGAGGGCCAAGGGGCACACTGGGGCCTATGCTGCAAGTTCAGGGAGTGAGGTGGACTCCTGGGTAGCTTGCTGGGGTCAGAGGCCCCTAGGTGGAGGGCCAGGGGGCACCCTGGGGCCTATACTGCAAGTCCAGGGACATCGGTGGACCCCTGGGTAGCTTGCTGGGGTCAGAGGCCCCTAGGTGGAGGGCCAGGGGGCACCCTGGGGCCTATACTGCAAGTCCAGGGACATCGGTGGACCCCTGGGTAGCTTGCTGGGGTCAGAGGCCCCTAGGTGGAGGGCCAGGGGGCACCCTGTGGCCTATACTGCAAGTCCAGGAAGAGAGGTGGACCCCTGGGTAGCTTGCTGGGGTCAGGGGCCCCTAGGTGGAGGGCCAGGTGACAGCCTGTGGGCTATACTGCAAGTCCAGGAAGAGAGGTTGACCCCTGGGTAGCTTGCTGAAGTCAGGAGCCACTAGATGGAGGGCCAGGGGGCACACTGGGGCCTATACTGCAAGTGTAGGAAGAGAGGTGGACCCTTGGGTAGCTTGCTGGGGTCAGAATGCCTTAGGTGAAGGGCCAGGGGGCACCCTGGGGCCTATACTGCAAGTCCAGGGAGATCGGTGGACCCCTGGGTAGCTTGCTGGGGTCAGAGGCCCCTAGGTGGAGGGCCAGGGATTCCCCTGGTGCCTATATTGCAGTTCCAGGAAGAGAGGTGGACCCCTGGGTAGCTTGCTGGGGTCAGGCGCCCCTAGGTGAAGGGCCAGGGGGCACCCTGAGGCCTATACTGCAAGCCCAGGGAGGGATCTGGACCCCTGGGTAGCTTGCTGGGGTCAGAGTCCCCTAGGTGGAGGGCCAGGGGTCACCCTGTGGGCTATACTGCAAGTCCAGGAAGAGAGGTGAACCCCTGGGTAGCTTGCTGGAGTCAGAGGCCCCTAGGTGGAGGGCCAAGGGGCACCCTGGGGCCTATTCTTCAAGTCCAGGGACATCGGTGGACCCCTGGGTAGCTTGCTGGGGTCAGAGGCCCCTAGGTGGAGGGGCAGGGGATCCCCTGGGGCCTATATTGCAATTCCAGGAAGAGAGGTGGACCCCTGGGTAGCTTGCTGGGGTCAGGCGCCCCTAGGTGAAGGGCCAGGGGGCACCCTGAGGCCTATACTGCAAGTCCAGGGACATCGGTGGACCCCTAGGTAGCTTTCTGGGGTCAGGGGCCCTTAGGTGGAGGGCCAGGGGGCACCCTGAGGCCTTTACTGCAAGTCCAGGGAGATCAGTGGACCCCTGGGTAGCTTGCTGAGGTCAGAGACCCCTAGGTGGAGGGCCAGAAGGTCCCCTGGGGCCTATACTGCAAGTTCAGGGAGTGAGGTGGACTCCTGGGTAGCTTGCTGGGGTCAGAGGCCCCTAGGTGGAGGGCCAGGGGGCACACTGGGGCCTATACTGCAAGTCCAGGGACATCGGTGGACCCCTGGGTAGCTTGCTGGGGTCAGAGGCCCCTAGGTGGAGGGCCAGGGGGCACCCTGGGGCCTATACTGCAAGTCCAGGGACATCAGTGGACCCCTGGGTAGCTTGCTGGGGTCAGAGGCCCCTAGGTGGAGGGCCAGGGGGCACCCTGGGGCCTATACTGCAAGTCCAGGAAGAGAGGTGGACCCCTGGGTAGCTTGCTGGGGTCAGGGGCCCCTAGGTGGAGGGCCAGGTGGCAGCCTGTGGGCTATACTGCAAGTCCAGGAAGAGAGGTTGACCCCTGGGTAGCTTGCTGAAGTCAGGAGCCACTAGGTGGAGGGCCAGGGGGCACACTGGGGCCTATACTGCAAGTGTAGGAAGAGAGGTGGACCCTTGGGTAGCTTGCTGGGGTCAGAATCCCTTAGGTGAAGGGCCAGGGGGCACCCTGGGGCCTATACTGCAAGTCCAGGGAGATCGGTGGACCCCTGGGTAGCTTGCTGGGGTCAGAGGCCCCTAGGTGGAGGGCCAGGGATTCCCCTGGTGCCTATATTGCAATTCCAGGAAGAGAGGTGGACCCCTGGGTAGCTTGCTGGGGTCAGGCGCCCCTAGGTGAAGGGCCAGGGGGCACCCTGAGGCCTATACTGTAAGCCCAGGGAGGGATCTGGACCCTTGGGTAGCTTGCTGGGGTTAGGGTCCCCTAGGTGGATGTCCAGGGGGCACCCTGTGGGCTATACTGCAAGTCCAGGAAGAGAGGTGGACCCCGGGGTAGCTTGCTGGGGTCAGAGGCCCCTAGGTGGATGGCCAGGGGGCACCCTGGGGCCTATACTGCAAGTCCAGGGAGGTATGTGGACCCCTGGGTAGCTTTGCTGGAGTCAGATGCCCCTAGGTGGAGGGCAAAGGGGCACCCTGGGGCCTATACTTTAAGTCCAGGGACATCGATGGACCCCTGGGTAGCTTGCTGGGGTCAGAGGCCCCTAGGTGGAGGCACCCTGGGGCCTATACTGCAAGTCCAGGAAGAGAGGTTGTCCGCTGGGTAGCTTGCTGAAGTCTGGAGCCCCTGGGTGGAGGGCCAGGGGGCACCCTGGGGCCTATACTGCAAGTCCAGGAAGAGAGGTGGACCCCTGGGTAGCTTGCTGGGATCAGAGGCCCCTAGGTGCAGGCCCAGGGGGCACCCTGGGGCCTAAACTGCAAGTCCAAGGACAACGGTGGACCGCTGGGTAGCTTGCGGGGGTCAGAGGCCCCTAAGTGGAGGGCCAGGGGGCACCCTGGGGCCTATACTGGAAGCCCAGGGAGGGAGGTGGACCCCTGGGTAGCTTGCTGGGGTCAGGGTCCCCTAGGTGGAGGGCCAGGGGTCACCCTGTGGGCTATACTGAAAGTCCAGGAAGAGAGGTGAACCCCTGGGTAGCTTGGTGGGGTCAGGGGCCCCTAGGTGGATGGCCAGGGGGCACCCTGGGGACTATTTTGCAAGTCCAGGAAGAGAGGTGGACCCCTGGGTAGCTTGCTGGGGTCAGGCGCCCCTAGGTGAAATTCCAGGGGGCACCCTGAGGCCTATACTGCAAGCCCAGGGAGGGAGGTGGACCCCTGGGTAGCTTGCTGGGGTCAGGGGCCCCTAGGTGGAGGGCCAGGGGGCACCCTGTGGGCTACACTGCAAGTCCAGGAAGAGAGGTGGACCCCTGGGTAGCTTGCTGGGGTCATAGGCTCCTAGGTGGAGGGCCAGGGGGCACCCTGGGGTCTACACTGCAAGTCCAGGGAGAGAGGTGGACCCCTGGGTAGCTTGCTGAGGTCAGAGGCCCCTAGGTGGAAGGCCAGGTGGCACCCTAGGGCCTATACTGCAAGTCCAGGGAGGTATGTGGACCCCTGGGTAGCTTGCTGGAGTCAGATGCCCCTAGGTGGAGGGCAAAGGGGCACCCTGGGGCCTATACTTTAGGTCCAGGGACATCGGTGGACCCCTGGGTAGCTTGCTGGGGTCAGAGGCCCCTAGGTGGAGGGCCAGGGGTTCCCCTGGGGCATATACTGCAAGTCCAGGGAGTGAGGTGGACTTCTGGGTAGCTTGCTGGGGTCATAGGCTCCTAGGTGGAGGGCCAGGGGGCACCCTGGGGCCTACACTGCAAGTCCAGGGAGAGATGTGGACCCCTGGGTAGCTTGCTGGGGTCAGGGGCCCCTAGGTGGAGGACCAGGGGGCACCCTGGGGCCTATACTGCAAGTCCAGGGATATTGGTGGACCCCTGGGTAGCTTGCTGGGGTCAGGGGCCCCTAGGTGGAGGGCCAGGGGGCACCCTGAGGCCTATACTGCAAGTCCAGGGAGATCAGTGGACCCCTGGGTAGCTTGCTGAGGTCAGAGACCCCTAGGTGGAGGACCAGAAGGTCCCCTGGGGCCTATACTGCAAGTTCAGGGAGTGAGGTGGACTCCTGGGTAGCTTGCTGGGGTCAGAGGCCCCTAGGCGGAGGGCCAGGGGGCACCCTGGGGCCTATACTGCAAGTCCAGGGACATCGGTGGACCACTGTGTAGCTTGCTGGGGTCAGAGGCCCCTAAGTGGAGGGCCAGGGGGCACCCTGGGGCCTATACTGCAAGTCCAGGGACATCGGTGGACCACTGTGTAGCTTGCTGGGGTCAGGGGCCCTTAGGTGGAGGGCCAGGGGGCACCCTGGGGCCTATACTGCAAGTCCAGGAAGAGAGGTGGACCCCTGGGTAGCTTGCTGGGGTAAGGGGCCCCTAGGTGGAGGGCCAGGGGGCAGCCTGTGGGCTATACTGCAAGTCCAGGAAGAGAGGTTGACCCCTGGGTAGCTTGCTGAAGTCAGGAGCCACTAGGTGGAGGGCCAGGGGGCACACTGGGGCCTATACTGCAAGTCTAGAAAGAGAGGTGGACCCTTGGGTAGCTTGCTGGGGTCAGAGGCCCCTAGGTGAAGGGCCAGGGGGCACCCTGGGGCCTATACTGCAAGTCCAGGGAGATTGGTGGACCCCTGGGTAGCTTGCTGGGGTCAGAAGCATCTAGGTGGAGAGCCAGGGGTTCCTCTGGGGCCTATATTGCAATTCCAGGAAGAGAGGTGGACCCCTGGGTAGCTTGCTGGGGTCAGGCGCCCCTAGGTGATGGGCCAGGGGGCACCCTGAGTACTATACTGCATGCCCAGGGAGGGATGTGGACCCCTGGGTAGCTTGCTGGGGTTAGGGTCCCCTAGGTGGATGGCCAGGGGGCACCCTGTGGGCTATACTGCAAGTCCAGGAAAAGAGGTGGACCCCGGGGAAGCTTGCTGGGGTCAGAGGCCCCTAGGTGGAGGGCCAAGGGGCACCCTGGGGCCTATACTGCAAGTCGAGGGACATCAGTGGACCCCTGGGTAGCTTGCTGGGGTCAGAGGCCCCTAGGTGGAGAGCCAGGGGTTGCCCTGGGGCATATACTGCAAGTCCAGGGAGTGAGGTGGACTTCTGGGTAGCTTGATGGGCTCATAGGCTCCTAGGTGGAGGGCCAGGGGGCACCCTGGGGCCTACACTGCAAGTCCAGGGAGAGATGTGGACCCCTGGGTAGCTTGCTGGGGTCAGGGGCCCCTAGGTGGAGAACCAGGGGGCACCCTGAGGCCTATACTGCAAGTCCAGGGAGTGAGGTGGACTCTTGGGTAGCTTGCTGGGGTCAGGCGCCCCTAGGTGAAATTCCAGGGGGCACCCTGAGGCCTATACTGCAAGCCCAGGGAGGGAGGTGGACCCCTGGGTAGCTTGCTGGGGTCAGGGGCCCCTAGGTGGAGGGCCAGGGGGCACCCTGTGGGCTACACTGCAAGTCCAGGAAGAGAGGTGGACCCCTGGGTAGCTTGCTGGGGTCATAGGCTCCTAGGTGGAGGGCCAGGGGGCACCCTGGGGTCTACACTGCAAGTCCAGGGAGAGAGGTGGACCCCTGGGTAGCTTGCTGAGGTCAGAGGCCCCTAGGTGGAAGGCCAGGTGGCACCCTAGGGCCTATACTGCAAGTCCAGGGAGGTATGTGGACCCCTGGGTAGCTTGCTGGAGTCAGATGCCCCTAGGTGGAGGGCAAAGGGGCACCCTGGGGCCTATACTTTAGGTCCAGGGACATCGGTGGACCCCTGGGTAGCTTGCTGGGGTCAGAGGCCCCTAGGTGGAGGGCCAGGGGTTCCCCTGGGGCATATACTGCAAGTCCAGGGAGTGAGGTGGACTTCTGGGTAGCTTGCTGGGGTCATAGGCTCCTAGGTGGAGGGCCAGGGGGCACCCTGGGGCCTACACTGCAAGTCCAGGGAGAGATGTGGACCCCTGGGTAGCTTGCTGGGGTCAGGGGCCCCTAGGTGGAGGACCAGGGGGCACCCTGGGGCCTATACTGCAAGTCCAGGGATATTGGTGGACCCCTGGGTAGCTTGCTGGGGTCAGGGGCCCCTAGGTGGAGGGCCAGGGGGCACCCTGAGGCCTATACTGCAAGTCCAGGGAGATCAGTGGACCCCTGGGTAGCTTGCTGAGGTCAGAGACCCCTAGGTGGAGGACCAGAAGGTCCCCTGGGGCCTATACTGCAAGTTCAGGGAGTGAGGTGGACTCCTGGGTAGCTTGCTGGGGTCAGAGGCCCCTAGGCGGAGGGCCAGGGGGCACCCTGGGGCCTATACTGCAAGTCCAGGGACATCGGTGGACCACTGTGTAGCTTGCTGGGGTCAGAGGCCCCTAAGTGGAGGGCCAGGGGGCACCCTGGGGCCTATACTGCAAGTCCAGGGACATCGGTGGACCACTGTGTAGCTTGCTGGGGTCAGGGGCCCTTAGGTGGAGGGCCAGGGGGCACCCTGGGGCCTATACTGCAAGTCCAGGAAGAGAGGTGGACCCCTGGGTAGCTTGCTGGGGTAAGGGGCCCCTAGGTGGAGGGCCAGGGGGCAGCCTGTGGGCTATACTGCAAGTCCAGGAAGAGAGGTTGACCCCTGGGTAGCTTGCTGAAGTCAGGAGCCACTAGGTGGAGGGCCAGGGGGCACACTGGGGCCTATACTGCAAGTCTAGAAAGAGAGGTGGACCCTTGGGTAGCTTGCTGGGGTCAGAGGCCCCTAGGTGAAGGGCCAGGGGGCACCCTGGGGCCTATACTGCAAGTCCAGGGAGATTGGTGGACCCCTGGGTAGCTTGCTGGGGTCAGAAGCATCTAGGTGGAGAGCCAGGGGTTCCTCTGGGGCCTATATTGCAATTCCAGGAAGAGAGGTGGACCCCTGGGTAGCTTGCTGGGGTCAGGCGCCCCTAGGTGATGGGCCAGGGGGCACCCTGAGTACTATACTGCATGCCCAGGGAGGGATGTGGACCCCTGGGTAGCTTGCTGGGGTTAGGGTCCCCTAGGTGGATGGCCAGGGGGCACCCTGTGGGCTATACTGCAAGTCCAGGAAAAGAGGTGGACCCCGGGGAAGCTTGCTGGGGTCAGAGGCCCCTAGGTGGAGGGCCAAGGGGCACCCTGGGGCCTATACTGCAAGTCGAGGGACATCAGTGGACCCCTGGGTAGCTTGCTGGGGTCAGAGGCCCCTAGGTGGAGAGCCAGGGGTTGCCCTGGGGCATATACTGCAAGTCCAGGGAGTGAGGTGGACTTCTGGGTAGCTTGATGGGCTCATAGGCTCCTAGGTGGAGGGCCAGGGGGCACCCTGGGGCCTACACTGCAAGTCCAGGGAGAGATGTGGACCCCTGGGTAGCTTGCTGGGGTCAGGGGCCCCTAGGTGGAGAACCAGGGGGCACCCTGAGGCCTATACTGCAAGTCCAGGGAGTGAGGTGGACTCTTGGGTAGCTTGCTGGGGTCAGAGGCCTCTAGTTGAAGGGCAAGGGGGCAACCTGGGGCCTATACTGCAAGTCCAAGGAGATCGGTGGACCGCTGGGTAGCTTGCTGGGGTCAGAGACCCTTATGTGGAGGGCCAGAAGGTTCCCTGGGGCCTTTACTGCAAGTCCAGGGAGTGAGGTGGACTCCTGGGTAGCTTGCTGGGCTCATAGGCTCCTAGGTGGAGGGCCAAGGGGCACCCTGGGGCCTACACTGCAAGTCCAGGGAGAGAGGTGGACCCCTGGGTAGCTTGAGGGGGTCAGAGGCCCCTAAGTGAAGGGCCAGGGGGCACCCTGTGGGCTATACTGCAAACCCAGGGAGGGAGGTGGACCCCTGGGTAGCTTGCTGGGGTCAGGGTCCCCTAGGTGGAGGGCCAGGGGTCACCCTGTGGGCTATACTGCAAGTCCAGGAATAGAGGTGCACCCCTGGGTAGCTTGGTGGGGTCAGGGGCCCCTAGGTGGATGGCCAGGGGGCACCCTGGGGCCTATATTGCAAGTCCAGTAAGAGAGGTGGACCTCAGGGTAGCTTGGTGGGGTCAGGCGCCCCTAGGTGAAAGGCCAGGGGGCACCCTGAGGCCTATACAGCAAGCCCAGGGAAGGAGGTGGACCCCTGGGTAGCTTGCTGGGGTCAGGGTCCCCTAGGTGGAGGGCCAGGAGGCACCCTGGGGACTATACTGCAAGTCCAGGAAGAGAGGTGGACCTCTGGGTAGCTTGCTGGGGTCAGGGGCCCCTAGGTGGAGGTCCAGGGGGCACCCTGGGGCCTATATTGCAAGTCCAGGGACATCGGTGGACCCCTGGGTAGCTTGCTGGGGCCAGAGGCCCATAGGTGGAGGGCCAGGGGGCACCCTGGGGCCTATACTGCAAGTCCAGGGACATCGGTGGACCCCTGGGTAGCTTGCTGGGGCCAGAGGCCCATAGGTGGAGGGCCAGGGAGCACCATGGGGCCTATACTGCAAGTCCAGGGACATCGGTGGACCCCTGGGTAGCTTGCTGGGGTCATAGGCTTCTAGGTGGAGGGCCAGGGGGCACCCTGGGGCCTATACTGCAAGTCCAGGAAGAGAGGTGGACCCTTGGGTAGCTTGCTGGGGTCAGGGGCCCCTAGGTGAAAGGCCAGGGGATCCCCTGAGGCCTATATTGCAATTCCAGGAAGAGAGGTGGACCCCTGGGTAGCTTGCTGGGGTCAGGCGCCCCTAGGTGAAGGGCCAGGGGGCACCCTGAGGCTTTTAATGCAAGTCCAGGGAGATCAGTGGACCCCTGGGTAGCTTGCTGAGGTCAGAGACCCCTAGGTGGAGGGCCAGAAGGTCCCCTGGGGCTTTTACTGCAAGTTCAGGGAGTGAGGTGGACTCCTGGGTAGCTTGCTTTGGTCAGAGGCCCCTAAGTGGAGGGCCAGGGGGCACCCTGGGGCCTATACTGCAAGTCCAGGAACATCGGTGGACCCCTGGGTAGCTTGCTGGGGTCAGAGGCCCCTAGGTGGAGGGCCAGGGGGCACCCTGGGGCCTATACTGCAAGTCCTGGGACATCGGTGGACCACTGTGTAGCTTGCTGGGGTCAGGGGCCCTTAGGTGGAGGGCCAGGGGGCACCCTGGGGCCTATACTGCAAATCCAGGAAGAGAGGTGGACCCCTGGGTAGCTTGCTGGGGTCAGGGGCCCCTAGGTGGAGTGCCAGGGGGCAGCCTGTGGGCTATACTGCAAGTCCAGGAAGAGAGGTTGACCCCTGGGTAGCTTGCTGAAGTCAGGAGCCACTAGGTGGAGGGCCAGGGGGCACACTGGGGCCTATACTGCAAGTCCAGGAAGAGAGGTGGACCCCGGGGTAGCTTGCTGGGGTCAGAGACCCCTAGGTGGAGGGCCAAGGGGCACGCTGGGGCCTATAATGCAAGTCGAGGGACATCAGTGGACCCCTGGGTAGCTTGCTGGGGTCAGAGGCCCCTGGGTGGAGGGCCAGGGGTTCCCCTGGAGCCTATACTGCAAGTCAAGGGGATGAGGTGGACTTCTGGGTAGCTTGCTGGGGTCATAGGCTCCTAGGTGGAGGGCCAAGGGGCACCCTGGGGCCTACACTGCAAGTCCAGGGAGAGAGGTGGACCCCTGGGTATCTTGCGGGGGTCAGGGTCCCCTAGGTGAAGGGCCAGGGGTCACCCTGTGGGCTGTACTGCAAGTCCAGGAATAGAGGTGGACCCCTGGATAGCTTGGTGGGGTCAGGGGCCCCTAGGTGGATGGCCAGGGGGCACCCTGGGGCCTATATTGCAAGTCCAGTAAGAGAGGTGGACCCCTGGGTAGCTTGCTGGGGTCAGGCGCCCCTAGGTGAAAGGCCAGGGGGCACCCTGAGGCCTATACTGCAAGCCCAGGGAGAGAGGTGGACCCCTGGGTAGCTTGCTGGGGTCAGGGTCCCCTAGGTGAAGGGCCAGGGGGCACCCTGGGGCCTATATTGCAAGTCCAGGAAGAGAGGTGGACCCCTGGGTAGCTTGCTGGGGTAAGGCGCCCCTAGGTGAAGGGCCAGGGAGCACTCTGAGGCCTATACTGCAAGCCCAGGGAGGGAGGTGGACCCCTGGGTAGCTGGCTGGGGTCAGGGTCCCCTAGGTGGATGGCCAGGGGGCACCCTGTGGGCTATACTGCAAGTCCAGGAAGAGAGGTGGACCCCTGGGTAGCTTGCTGGGGTCAGAGGCCCCTAGGTGGAGGGCCAAGGGGCACCCTGGGGCCTATACTGCAAGACCAGGGACATCGGTGGACCCCTGGGTAGCTTGCTGGGGTCAGAGGCCCCTAGGTGAAGGGCCAGGGGTTCCCCTGGGGCCTATACTGCAAGTCCAGGGAGTAAGGTGGACTTCTGGGTAGCTTGCTGGGGTCAGGCGCCCTTAGGTGAAAGGCCAGGGGGCACCCTGAGGCCTATACTGCAAGCCCAGGAAGGGAGGTGGACCCCTGGGTAGCTTGCTGGGGTTAGGGTCCCCTAGGTGGAGGGCCAGGAGGCACCCTGTGGACTATACTGCAAGTCCAGGAAGAGAGTCGGACCCCTGGGTAGCTTGCTGGGGTCAGGGGCCCTTAGGTGGAGGACCAGGGGGCACCCTGAGGCCTATACTGCAAGTCCAGGGACATCGGTGGACCCCTGGGTAGCTTGCTGGGGTCAGAGGCCCCTAGGTGGAGGGCCAGGGGGCACCCTGGGGCCTATACTGCAAGTCCTGGGACATCGGTGGACCACTGTGTAGCTTGCTGGGGTCAGGGGCCCTTAGGTGGAGGGCCAGGGGGCACCCTGGGGCCTATACTGCAAATCCAGGAAGAGAGGTGGACCCCTGGGTAGCTTGCTGGGGTCAGGGGCCCCTAGGTGGAGTGCCAGGGGGCAGCCTGTGGGCTATACTGCAAGTCCAGGAAGAGAGGTTGACCCCTGGGTAGCTTGCTGAAGTCAGGAGCCACTAGGTGGAGGGCCAGGGGGCACACTGGGGCCTATACTGCAAGACCAGGAAGAGAGGTGGACCCCGTGGTAGCTTACTGGGGTCAGAGACCCCTAGGTGGAGGGCCAAGGGGCACGCTGGGGCCTATAATGCAAGTCGAGGGACATCAGTGGACCCCTGGGTAGCTTGCTGGGGTCAGAGGCCCCTGGGTGGAGGGCCAGGGGTTCCCCTGGAGCCTATACTGCAAGTCAAGGGGATGAGGTGGACTTCTGGGTAGCTTGCTGGGGTCATAGGCTCCTAGGTGGAGGGCCAAGGGGCACCCTGGGGCCTACACTGCAAGTCCAGGGAGAGAGGTGGACCCCTGGGTATCTTGCGGGGGTCAGGGTCCCCTAGGTGAAGGGCCAGGGGTCACCCTGTGGGCTATACTGCAAGTCCAGGAATAGAGGTGGACCCCTGGATAGCTTGGTGGGGTCAGGGGCCCCTAGGTGGATGGCCAGGGGGCACCCTGGGGCCTATATTGCAAGTCCAGTAAGAGAGGTGGACCCCTGGGTAGCTTGCTGGGGTCAGGCGCCCCTAGGTGAAAGGCCAGGGGGCACCCTGAGGCCTATACTGCAAGCCCAGGGAGAGAGGTGGACCCCTGGGTAGCTTGCTGGGGTCAGGGTCCCCTAGGTGAAGGGCCAGGGGGCACCCTGGGGCCTATATTGCAAGTCCAGGAAGAGAGGTGGACCCCTGGGTAGCTTGCTGGGGTAAGGCGCCCGTAGGTGAAGGGCCAGGGAGCACCCTGAGGCCTATACTGCAAGCCCAGGGAGGGAGGTGGACCCCTGGGTAGCTGGCTGGGGTCAGGGTCCCCTAGGTGGATGGCCAGGGGGCACCCTGTGGGCTATACTGCAAGTCCAGGAAGAGAGGTGGACCCCTGGGTAGCTTGCTGGGGTCAGAGGCCCCTGGGTGGAGGGCCAAGGGGCACCCTGGGGCCTATACTGCAAGACCAGGGACATCGGTGGACCCATGGGTAGCTTGCTGGGGTCAGAGGCCCCTAGGTGAAGGGCCAGGGGTTCCCCTGGGGCCTATACTGCAAGTCCAGGGAGTAAGGTGGACTTCTGGGTAGCTTGCTGGGGTCAGGCGCCCCTAGGTGAAAGGCCAGGGGGCACCCTGAGGCCTATACTGCAAGCCCAGGAAGGGAGGTGGACCCCTGGGTAGCTTGCTGGGGTTAGGGTCCCCTAGGTGGAGGGCCAGGAGGCACCCTGTGGACTATACTGCAAGTCCAGGAAGAGAGTCGGACCCCTGGGTAGCTTGCTGGGGTCAGGGGCCCTTAGGTGGAGGACCAGGGGGCACCCTGAGGCCTATACTGCAAGTCCAGGGAGTGAGGTGGACTCCTGGGTAGATTGCTGGGGTCAGAGGCCCCTAGGTGGAGGGCCAGGGGGCACCCTGGGGCCTATACTGCAAGTCCAGGGACATCGGTGGACCACTGGGTAGCTTGCTGGGGTCAGAGGCCCTTAGGTGGAGGGCCAGGGGGCACCCTGGGGCCTATACTGCCTGTCCAGGAAGAGAAGTGGACCCCTGGGTAGCTTGCTGGGGTCAGGGTCCCCTAGGTGGAGGGAGAGGGGGCACACTGGGGCCTATACTGCGAGTCCAGGAAGAGAGTTGGACCCCTGGGTAGCTTGCTGGGGTCAGGGGCCCCTAGGTGGAGGGCCAGGTGGCAGCCTGTGGGCTATACTGCAAGTCCAGGAAGAGAAGTTGACCCCTTGGTAGCTTGCTGAAGTCAGGAGCCCCTAGGTGGAGGGCCAGGGGGCACACTGGGGCCTATACTGCAAGTCCAGGAAGAGAGGTGGACCCCTGGGTAGCTTGCTGGGGTCAGAGGCCCCTAGTTGAAGGGCCAAGGGGCACCCTGGGGCCTATACTGCAAGTCCAAGGACATCGGTGGACCGCTGGGTAGCTTGCTGGGGTCAGAGACCCCTATGTGGAGGGCCAAGGGGCACCCTGGGGCCTACACTGCAAGTCCAGGGAGAGAGGTGGACCCCTGGGTAGCTTGCTGGGGTCAGGGTCCCCTAGATGGAGGGCCAGGGGTCACCCTGGGGCCTATACTACAAGTCCAGGGACATCGGTGGACCACTGTGTAGCTTGCTGGGGTCAAGGGCCCTTAGGTGGAGGGCCAGGGGTTCCCCTGGGGCCTATACTGCAAGTCCAGGGAGTAAGGTGGGCTTCTGGGTAGCTTGATGGGCTCATAGGCTGCTAGGTGAAGGGCCAGGGGGCACCCTGGGGCCTACACTGCAAGTCCAGGGAGAGATGTGGACCCCAGGGTAGCTTGCTGGGGTCAGGGGCCCCTAGGTGGATGGCCAGGGGGCACCCTGGGGCCTATATTGCAAAACCAGTAAGAGAGGTGGACCCCTGGGTAGCTTGCTGGGGTCAGGCGCCCCTAGGTGAAAGGCCAGGGGGCACCCTGAGGCCTATACTGCAAGCCCAGGGAGGGAGGTTGACCCCTGGGTAGCTTGCTGGGGTCAGGGTCCCCTAGGTGGAGGGCCAGGAGGCACCCTGTGGACTATACTGCAAGTCCAGGAAGAGAGGTGGACCCCAGGGTAGCTTGCTGGGGTCAGGGACCCCTAGGTGGAGGTCCAGGGGGCACCCTGGGGCCTATACTGCAAGACCAAGGACATCGGTGGACCCCTGGGTAGATTGCTGGTGTCAGGGGCCCTTAGGTGGAGGGCCAGGGGTCACCCTGAGGCCTATACTGCAAGTCCAGGGAGTAAGGTGGACTTCTGGGTAGCTTGATGGGCTCATAGGCTCCTAGGTGGAGGGCCAGGGGGCACCCTGGGGCCTACACTGCAAGTCCCGGGAGAGATGTGGACCCCTGGGTAGCTTGCTGGGGTCAGGGGCCCCTAGGTTGAGGTCCAGGGGGCACCCTGGGGCCTATACTGCAAGTCCAGGGACATCGGTGGACCCCTGGGTAGCTTGCTGGGGTCAGGGGCCCTTAGGTGGAGGGCCAGGGGGCACCCTTGGGCCTATACTGCAAGTCCAGGGAGTGAGGTGGACTCCTGGGTAGCTTGCTGGGGTCAGAGGCCCCTAAGTGGAGGGCCAGGGGGCACCCTGGGGCCTATACTGCAAGTCCAGGGACATTGGTGGACCCCTGGGTAGCTTGCTGGGGTCAAAGGCCCCTAGGTGGAGGGCCAGGGGGCACCCTGGGGCCTATACTGCAAGTCCAGGAACATCGGTGGGCCACTGGGTAGATTGCTGGGGTCAGGGGCCCTTAGGTGGAGGGCCAGGGGGCACCCTGGGGCCTATACTGCAAGTCCAGGAAGAGAGGTTGACCCCTGAGTAGCTTGCTGAAGTCTGGAGCCCCTAGGTGGAGGGCCAGGGGGCACACTGGGGCCTATACTGAGAGTCCAGGAAGAGAGGTGGACCCCTGGGTAGCATGCTGGGGTCAGAGGCCGCTAAGTGAAGGGCCAGGGGGCACCCTGGGGCCTATACTGCAAGTCCAAGGACATTGGTGGACCCCTGGGTAGCTTGCTGGGGTCAAAGGCCCCTAGGTGGAGGGCCAGGGGGCACCCTGGGGCCTATACTGCAAGTCCAGGAACATCGGTGGGCCACTGGGTAGATTGCTGGGGTCAGGGGCCCTTAGGTGGAGGGCCAGGGGGCACCCTGGGGCCTATACTGGAAGCCCAGGGAGGGAGGTGAACCCCTGGGTAGCTTGGTGGGGTCAGGGGCCCCTAGGTGGATGGCCAGGGGGCACACTGGGGCCTATTTTGCAAGTCCAGGAAGAGAGGTTGGCCCCTGGGTAGCTTGCTGGGGTCAGAGGCCCCTAGGTGAAGGGCCAGGGGGCACCCTGGGGCCTATACTGCAAGTCCAGGGAGATCGGTGGACCCCTGGGTAGCTTGCTGGGGTCAAAGCCCCTAGGTTGAGGGCCAGGGGTTCCCCTGGGGCCTATATTGCAAGTCCAGGAAGAGAGGTGGATTCCTGGGTAGCTTTCTGGGGTTAGGCTTCCCTAGGTGAAGGGCCAGGGGGCACCCTGATTCCTATACTGCAAGCCCAGGGAGGGAGGTGGACCCCTGGGTAGCTTGCTGGGGTCAGGGTCCCCTAGGTGGATGGCCAGGGGGCACCCTGTGGGCTATACTGCAAGTCCAGGAAGAGACGTGGACCCCTGGGTAGCTTGCTGGGGTCAGAGGCCCATAGGTGGAGGGCCAAGGGGCACCCTGGGGCCTATACTGCAAGTCCAGGGACATCGGTGTACCCCTGGGTAGCTTGCTGGGGTCAGAGGCCCCTAGGTGGAGGGCTAGGGGTTCCCCTGGGGCCTTAAGTGCAAGTCCAGGGAGTGAGGTGGACTTCTGGGTAGCTTGCTGGGGTCAGGGGCCCCTAGTTTGAGGTCCAGGGGGCACCCTGGGGCCTATACTGCAAGTCCAGGGACATCGGTGGACCCCTGGGTAGCTTACTGGGGTCAGGGGCCCTTAGGTGGAGGGCCAGGGGGCACCCTGGGGCCTATACTGCAAGTCCAGGGAGTGAGGTGGACTCCTGGGTAGCTTGCTGGGGTCAAAGGCCCCTAGGTGAAGGGCCAGAGGGCACCCTGGGGCCTATACTGCAAGTCCAGGGACATCAGTGGACCCCTGGGTAGCTTGCTGGGGTCAGAGGCCCCTAGGTGGAGGGCTAGGGGGCACCCTGGGGCCTATACTGCAAGTCCAGGGACATCGGTGGACCACTGTGTTGCTTGCTGGGGTCAGGGGCCCTTAGGTGGAGGGCCAGGGGGCACCCTGGGGCCTATACTGCAAGTCCAAGGACATCGGTGGACCGCTGGGTAGCTTGCGGGGGTCAGAGGCCCCTAAGTGGAGGGCCAGGGTGCACCCTGGGGCCTATACTGGAAGCCCAGGGAGGGAGGTGAACCCCTGGTTAGCTTGGTGGGGTCAGGGGCCCCTAGGTGGATGGCCAGGGGGCACACTGGGGCCTATTTTGCAAGTCCAGGAAGAGAGGTTGGCCCCTGGGTAGCTTGCTGGGGTCAGAGGCCCCTAGGTGAAGGGCCAGGGGGCACCCTGGGGCCTATACTGCAAGTCCAGGGAGATCGGTGGACCCCTGGGTAGCTTGCTGGGGTCAAAGCCCCTAGGTTGAGGGCCAGGGGTTCCCCTGGGGCCTATATTGCAAGTCCAGGAAGAGAGGTGGACTCCTGGGTAGCTTGCTGGGGTTAGGCTTCCCTAGGTGAAGGGCCAGGGGGCACCCTGATTCCTATACTGCAAGCCCAGGGAGGGAGGTGGACCCCTGGGTAGCTTGCTGGGGTCAGGGTTCCCTAGGTGGATGGCCAGGGGGCACCCTGTGGGCTATACTGCAAGTCCAGGAAGAGAGGTGGACCCCTGGGTAGCTTGCTGGGGTCAGAGGCCCATAGGTGGAGGGCCAAGGGGCACCCTGGGGCCTATACTGCAAGTCCAGGGACATCGGTGGATCCCTGGGTAGCTTGCTGGGGTCATAGGCCCCTAGGTGGAGGGCCAGGGGGCACCCTGGGGCCTACACTGCAAGTCCAGGGAGAGATGTGGACCCCTGGGTAGCTTGCTGGGGTCAGGGTTCCCTAGTTTGAGGTCCAGTGGGCACCCTGGGGCCTATACTGCAAGTCCAGGGACATCGGTGGACCCCTGGGTAGCTTGCTGGGGTCAGGGGCCCTTAGGTGGAGGGCCAGGGGGCACCCTGGGGCCTATACTGCAAGTCCAGGGAGTGAGGTGGACTCCTGGGTAGCTTGCTGGGGTCAGAGGCCCCTAGGTGGAGGGCCAGGGGGCACCCTGGGGCCTATACTGCAAGTCCAGGAAGAGAGGTGGACCCCTGGGTATCTTGCTGGGGTCAGAGGCCCCTAGGTGTAGGGCCAGGGGGCACCCTGGGGCCTATACTGCAAGTCCAGGGACATCGGTGGACCCCTGGGTAGCTTGCTGGGGTCAGAGGCCCCTAGGTAGAGGACCAGGGGGCACCCTGGGGCCTATACTGCAAGTCCAGGGACATCGGTGGACCCCTGGGTAGCTTGCTGGGGTCAGGCTTCCCTAGGTAAAGGGCCAGGGGGCACGCTGGGGCCTATACTGCAAGTCTAGGGAGATCGGTGGACCCCAGGGTAGCTTGCTGGGGTCAGAGGCCCCTAGGTTGAGGGCCAGGGGTTCCCCTGGGGCCTATATTATAAGTCCAGGAAGAGAGGTGTACCCCTGGGTAGCTTGCTGGGGCAGGGTCCCCTAGGTGGATGGCCAGGGGGCACCCTGTGGGCTATACTGCAAGTACAGGAAGAGAGGTGGACCCCTGGGTAGCTTGCTGGGGTCAGAGGCCCCTAGGTGGAGGGCCAAGGCGCACCCTGGGGCCTATACTGCAAGTCCAGGGACATCGGTGGACCCCTGGGTAGCTTGTTGGCGTCAGAGGCCCCTAGGTGGAGGGCCAGGGGGCACCCTGGGGCCTATACTGCAAGTCCAGGGACATCGGTGGACCACTGTGTTGCTTGCTGGGTTTAGGGGCCCTTAGGTGGAGAGCCATGGGGCACACTGGGGCCTATACTGCAAGTCCAGGAAGAGAAGTGGACCCCTGGGTAGCTTGCTGGGGTCAGGGGCCCCTAGGTGGAGGGCCAGGGGGCACCCTGAGGCCTGTACTGCAAGCCCAGGGAGGGAGGTGGACCCCTGGGTAGCTTGCTGGGGTCAGGCGCCCCTAGGTGGAGGGCCAGGAGGCAACCTGTGGACTATACTGCAAGTCCAGGAAGAGAGGTGGACCCCTGGGTAGCTTGCTGGGGTCAGGGGTGCCTAGGTGGAGGTCCAGGGGGCACCCTGGGGCCTATACTGCAAGGCCAGGGACATCGGTGGACCCCTGGGTAGATTGCTGGGGTCAGGGGCCCTTAGGTGGAGGGCCAGGGGGCACCCTGGGGCCTATACTGCAAGTCCAGGGAGTGAGGTGCACTCCTGGGTAGCTTGCTGGGGTCAGAGGCCCCTAGGTGGAGGGCCAGGGGGCACCCTGGGGCCTATACTGCAAGTCCAGGGACATTGATGGACCACTGGGTAGCTTGCTGGGGTCAGAGGCCCCTAGGTGGAGGGCCAGGGGGCACCCTGGGGCCTATACTACTAGTCCAGGGACATCGGTGGACCACTGTGTAGCTTGCTGGGGTCAGGGGCCCTTAGGTGGAGGGCCAGGGGGCACCATGGGGTCTATACTGCAAGTCCAGGAAGAGAGGTAGACCCCTGGGTAGCTTGCTGGGGTCAGGCGCCCCTAGGTGAAGGGCCAGGGAGCACCCAGAGGCCTATACTGCAAGCCCAGGGAGGAAGGTGGACCCCTGGGTAGCTTGCTGGGGTCAGGGTCCTCTAGGTGGAGGGCCAGGGGGCACACTGGGGCCTATACTGCAAGTCCAGGAAGAGAGGTGGACCCCTGGGTAGCTTGCAGGGGTCAGATGCCCCTAGGTGGAGGGCCAGGGGTTCCCCTGGGGCCTATACTGCAAGTCCAGGAAGAGAGGTGGACCCCTGGGTAGCTTGCTGGGGTCAGGCGCCCCTAGGTGGAGGGAGAGGGGGCACAATGGGGCCTATACTGCAAGTCCAGGAAGAGAGATGGACCCCTGGGTAGCTTGCTGGGGTCAGGGTCCCCTAGGTGGAGGACTAAGGGGCACCCTGTGGGCTATACTGCAAGTCCAGGAAGAGAGGTGGACCCCGGGGTAGCTTGCGGGGGTCAGAGGCCCCTAAGTGGAGGGCCAGGGGGCACCCTGGGGCCTATACTGGAAGCCCAGGGAGGGAGGTGGACCCCTGGGTAGCTTGCTGGGGTAAGGGTCCCCTAGGTGGAGGGCCAGGGGTCACCCTGTGGGCTATACTGCAAGTCCAGGAAGAGAGGTGAACCCCTGGGTAGCTTGCTGGGGTCAGGGTTCCCTAGGTGGATGGCCAGGGGGCACCCTGTGTGCTATACTGCAAGTCCAGGAAAAGAGGTGGACCCCTGGGTAGCTTGCTGGGGTCATTGGCTCCTAGGTGGAGGGCCAGGGGGCACCCTGGGGCCTACACTGCAAGTCCAGGGAGAGAGGTGGACCCCTTGGTAGCTTGCTGAGGTCAGAGGCCCCAAGGTGGAAGGCCAGGGGGCACCCTGGGGCCTATACTGCAAGTCCAGGGACATCGGTGGACCCCTGGGTAGCTTGCTGGGGTCAGAGGCCCCTAGGTGGAGGGCCAGGGGGCATGCTGGGGCCTATACTGCAAGTCCAGGGACATCGGTGGACCCCTGGGTAGCTTGCTGGGGTCAGGGGCCCTTAGGTGGAGGGCCAGGGGGCACCCTGGGGCCTATACTGCAAGTCGAGGAAGAGAGGTGGACCCCTGGGTATCTTGCTGGGGTCAGAGGCCCCTAGGTGTAGGGCCAGGGGGCACCCTGGGGCCTATACTGCAAGTCCAGGGACATCGGTGGACCCCTGGGTAGCTTGCTGGGGTCAGAGGCCCCTAGGTGCAGGGCCAGGGGGCATGCTGGGGCCTATACTGCAAGTCTAGGGAGATCGGTGGACCCCAGGGTAGCTTGCTGGGGTCAGAGGCCCCTAGGTGGAGGGCCAGGGGGCATGCTGGGGCCTATACTGCAAGTCTAGGGAGAGAAGTGGACCCCTGGGTAGCTTGCTGGTGTCAGAGGCCCCTAGGTGAAGGGCCAGGGGGCACGCTGGGGCCTATACTGCAAGTCCAGGGAGATCGGTGGACCCCTGGGTAGCTTGCTGGGGTCAGGCGCCCCTAGGTGAAAGGCCAGGGGGCACCCTGAGGCCTATACTGCAAGCCCAGGGAGGGAGGTGGACCCCTGGGTAGCTTGCTGGGGTCAGGCGCCCCTAGGTGGAGGGCCAGAAGGCACCCTGTGGACTATACTGCAAGTCCAGGAAGACAGGTGGACCCCTGGGTAGCTTGCTGGTGTCAGGGGTGCCTAGGTGGAGGTCCAGGGGGCACTCTGAGGCCTATACTGCAAGTCCAGGGAGATCAGTGGACCCCTGGGTAGCTTGCTGAGGTCAGAGAGCCCTATGTGGAGGGCCAGGGGGCACCCTGGGGCCTATACTGCAAGTCCAGGGAGTGAAGTGGTCTCCTGGGTAGCTTGCTGGGGTCAGAGGCCCCTAGGTGGAGGGTCAGGGGGCACCCTGGGGCCTATACTACAAGTCCAGGGACATCGGTGGACCACTGTGTACCTTGCTGGGGTCAGGGGCCCTTAGGTGGAGGGCCAGGGGGCACCCTGGGGCCTATACTGCAAGTCCAGGAAGAGAGGTAGACCCCTGGGTAGCTTGCTGGGGTCATGCGCCCCTAGGTGAAGGGCCAGGGAGCACCCAGAGGCCTATACTGCAAGCCCAGGGAGGGAGGTGGACCCCAGGGTAGCTTGCTGGGGTCAGGGTCCTCTAGGTGGAGGGCCAGGGGGCACACTGGGGCCTATACTGCAAGTCCAGGAAGAGAGGTGGACCCCTGGATAGCTTGCAGGGGTCAGAGGCCCCTAGGTGGAGGGCCAGGGGTTCCCCTGGGGCCTATATTGCAAGTCCAGGAAGAGAGGTGGACCCCTGGGTAGCTTGCTGGGGTCAGGCGCCCCTAGGTGAAGTTCCAAGAAGCACCCTGAGGCCTATACTGCAAGCCCAGGGAGGGAGGTGGACCCCTGGGTAGCTTGCTGGGGTCAGGGTCCCCTAGGTGGATGGCCAGGGGGCACCCTGTGTGCTATACTGCAAGTCCAGGAAGAGAGGTGTTCCCTGGGTAGCTTGCTGGGGTCAGAGGCCCCTGGGTGGAAGGCCAAAGGGCACCCTGGGGCCTATACTGCAAGTCCAGGGACATTGGTGGACCCCTGGGTAGCTTGCTGGGGTCAGAGGCCCCTAGGTGGAGGGCCAAGGGTTCCCCTGGGGCCTATACTGCAAGTCCAGGGAGTAAGGTGGGCTTCTGGGTAGCTTGATGGGCTCATAGGCTCCTAGGTGGAGGGCCAGGGGGCACCCTGGGGCCTACACTGCAAGTCCAGGGAGAGATGTGGACCCCAGGGTAGCTTGCTGGGGTCAGGGGCCCCTAGGTGGATGGCCAGGGGGCACCCTGGGGCCTATATTGCAAAACCAGTAAGAGAGGTGGACCCCTGGGTAGCTTGCTGGGGTCAGGCGCCCCTAGGTGAAAGGCCAGGCGGCACCCTGAGGCCTATACTGCAAGCCCAGGGAGGGAGGTTGACCCCTGGGTAGCTTGCTGGGGTCAGGGTCCCCTAGGTGGAGGGCCAGGAGGCACCCTGTGGACTATACTGCAAGTCCAGGAAGAGAGGTGGACCCCAGGGTAGCTTGCTGGGGTCAGGGACCCCTAGGTGGAGGTCCAGGGGGCACCCTGGGGCCTATACTGCAAGTCCAAGGACATCGGTGGACCCCTGGGTAGATTGCTGGTGTCAGGGGCCCTTAGGTGGAGGGCCAGGGGTCACCCTGAGGCCTATACTGCAAGTCCAGGGAGTAAGGTGGACTTCTGGGTAGCTTGATGGGCTCATAGGCTCCTAGGTGGAGGGCCAGGGGGCACCCTGGGGCCTACACTGCAAGTCCAGGGAGAGATGTGGACCCCAGGGTAGCTTGCTGGGGTCAGGGGCCCCTAAGTTGACGTCCAGGGGGCACCCTGGGGCCTATACTGCAAGTCCAGGGACATCGGTGGACCCCTGGGTAGCTTGCTGGGGTCAGGGGCCCTTAGGTGGAGGGCCAGGGGGCACCCTTGGGCCTATACTGCAAGTCCAGGGAGTGAGGTGGACTCCTGTTTAGCTTGCTGGGGTCAGAGGCCCCTAAGTGGAGGGCCAGGGGGCACCCTGGGGCCTATACTGCAAGTCCAGGGACATTGGTGGACCCCTGGGTAGCTTGCTGGGGTCAAAGGCCCCTAGGTGGAGGGCCAGGGGGCACCCTGGGGCCTATACTGCAAGTCCAGGAACATCGGTGGGCCACTGGGTAGATTGCTGGGGTCAGGGGCCCTTAGGTGGAGGGCCAGGGGGCACCCTGGGGCCTATACTGCAAGTCCAGGAAGAGAGGTTGACCCCTGAGTAGCTTGCTGAAGTCTGGAGCCCCTAGGTGGAGGGCCAGGGGGCACACTGGGGCCTATACTGAGAGTCCAGGAAGAGAGGTGGACCCCTGGGTAGCTTGCTGGGGTCAGAGGCCCCTAAGTGAAGGGCCAGGGGGCACCCTGGGGCCTATACTGCAAGTCCAAGGACATCGGTGGACCGCTGGGTAGCTTGCGGGGGTCAGAGGCCCCTAAGTGGAGGGCCAGGGGGCACCCTGGGGCCTATACTGCAAGTCCAGGGAGAGAGGTGGACCCCTGGGTATCTTGCGGGGGTCAGGGTCCCCTAGGTGAAGGGCCAGGGAGCACCCAGAGGCCTATACTGTAAGCCCAGGGAGGGAGGTGGACCCCTGGGTAGCTTGCTGGGGTCAGGGTCCCCTAGGTGGAGGGCCTGGGGGCACACTGGGGCCTATACTGCAAGTCCAGGAAGAGAGGTGGACCCCTGGGTAGCTTGCAGGGGTCAGAGGCCCCTAGGTGGAGGGCCAGGGGTTCCCCTGGGGCCTATATTGCAAGTCCAGGAAGAGAGGTGGACCCCTGGGTAGCTTGCTGGGGTAAGGGTCCCCTAGGTGGAGGGCCAGGGGGCACCCTGGGGCCTATACTGCAAGTCCAGGGAGAGATATGGACCCCTGGGTAGCTTGCTGGGGTCAGGGGCCGCTAGGTTGAGGTCCAGGGGGCATCCTGGGGACTATACTGCAAGTCCAGGAAGAGAGGTGGACCCCTAGGTAGCTTGCTGGGGTCAGGGGCCCCTAGTTGGAGGTCCAGGGGGCACCCTGGGGCCTATACTGCAAGTCCAGGGACATCGGTGGACCCCTGGGTAGCTTGCTGGGGTCAGGGGCCCTTAGGTGGAGGGCCAGGGGGCACCCTGAGGCCTATACTGCAAGTACAGGGAGATCAGTGGACCCCTGGGTAGCTTGCTGAGGTCAGAGACCCCTATGTGGAGGGCCAGAAGGTCCCCTGGGGCCTACACTGCAAGTCCAGGGAGTGAGGTGCACTCCTGGGTAGCTTGCTGGGGTCAGAGGCCCCTATGTGGAGGGCCAGGGGGCTCCCTGGGGCCTATACTGCAAGTCCAGGGACATCGGTGGACCCCTGGGTAGCTTGCTGGGGTCAGAGGCCCCTAGGTGGAGGACCAGGGGGCACCCTGGGGCCTATACTACAAGTCCAGGGACATCGGTGGACCACTGTGTAGCTTGCTGGGGTCAGGGGCCCTTAGGTGGAGGGCCAGGGGGCACCCTGGGGCCTATACTGCAAGTCCATTAAAAGAGGTAGACCCATGGGTCGCTTGCTGGGGTCAGGCGCCCCTAGGTGAAGGGCCAGGGAGCACCCAGAGGCCTATACTGTAAGCCCAGGGAGGGAGGTGGACCCCTGGGTAGCTTGCTGGGGTCAGGGTCCCCTAGGTGGAGGGCCTGGGGGCACACTGGGGCCTATACTGCAAGTCCAGGAAGAGAGGTGGACCCCTGGGTAGCTTGCAGGCGTCAGAGGCCCCTAGGTGGAGGGCCAGGGGTTCCCCTGGGGCCTATATTGCAAGTCCAGGAAGAGAGGTGGACCCCTGGGTAGCTTGCTGGGGTAAGGGTCCCCTAGGTGGAGGGCCAGGGGGCACACTGGGGCCTATACTGCAAGTCCAGGGAGATCGGTGGACCCCTGGGTAGCTTGCTGGGGTCAGAGGCCCCTAGGTGGATGGCCAGGGGGCACCCTATGGGCTATACTGCAAGTCCAGGAAGAGAGGTGGACCCCTGGGTAGCTTGCCGGGGTCAGAGGCCCCTAGGTGGAGGGCCAAGGGGCACCCTGGGGCCTATACTGCAAGTCCAGGGACATCGGTGGACCCCTGGGTAGCTTGCTGGGGTCATAGGCTCCTAGGTGGAGGGCCAGGGGGCACCCTGGGGCCTATACTGCAAGTCCAGGAAGAGAGGTGGACTCCTGGGTAGCTTGCTGGGGTCAGGGGCCCCTAGGTGGAGGTCCAGGGGGCACCCTGGGGCCTATACTGCATGTCCAGGGACATCGGTGGACCCCTGGGTAGCATGCTGGGGTCAGGGGCCCTTAGGTGGAGGGCCAGGGGGCACCCTAAGGCCTATACTGCAAGTCCAGGGAGATCAGTGGACCCCTGGGTAGCTTGCTGTGGTCAAAGAACCCTATGTGGAGGGCCAGAAGGTCCCCTGGGGCCTATACTGCAAGTCCAGGGAGTGAGGTGCACTCCTGGGTAGCTTGCTGGGGTCAGAGACCCCTAGGTGGAGGGCCAGGGGCACCCTGGGGCCTATACTGCAAGTCCAGGGACATCGGTGGACCCCTGGGTAGCTTGCTGGGGTCAGAGGCCCCTAGGTGGAGGGCCAGGGGGCACCCTGGGGCCAATACTACAAGTCCAGGGACATCGGTGGACCACTGTGCAGCTTGCTGGTGTCAGGGGCCCTTAGGTGGAGGGCCAGGGGGCACCCTGGGGCCTATACTGCAAGTCCAAGAAGAGAGGTAGACCCCTGGGTAGCTTGCTGGGGTCAGGCGCCCCTAGGTGAAGGACCAGGGAGCACCCAGAGGCCTATACTGCAAGTCCAGGGAGGGAGGTGGACCCCAGGGTAGCTTGCTGGGGTCAGGGTTCCCTAGGTGGAGGGCCTGGGGGCACACTGGGGCCTATACTGCAAGTCCAGGAAGAGAGGTGGACCCCTGGGTAGCTTGCAGGGATCAGAGGCCCCTAGGTGGAGGACCAGGGGTTCCCCTGGGGCCTACATTGCACGTCCAGGAAGAGAGGTGGACCCCTGGGTAGCTTGCTGGGGTCAGGCGCCCCTAGGTGAAGGGCCAGGGAGCACCCTGAGGCCTATACTGCAAGCCCAGGGAGGGAGGTGGACCCCTGGGAAGCTTGCTGGGGTCAGGGTCCCCTAGGTGGATGGCCAGGGGGCACCCTGTGGGCTATACTGCAAGTCTAGGAAGAGAGGTGGACCCCTGGGTAGCTTGCTGGGGTCAGAGGCCCCTAGGTGGAGGGCCAAGGGGCACCCTGGGGCCTATACTGCAAGTCCAGGGACAACGGTGGACCCCTGGGTAGCTTGCTGGGGTCAGAGGCCCCTAGGTGGAGGGCCAGGGGTTCCCCTGGGGCCTATACTGCAAGTCCAGGGAGTAAGGTTGACTTCGGGGTAGCTTGCTGGGGTCATAGGCTCCTAGGTGGAGGGCCAGGGGGCACCCTGGGGCCTACACTGCAAGTCCAGGGAGAGATGTGGACCCCTGGGTAGCTTGCTGGGGTCAGGGGCCCCTAGGTTGAGGTCCAGGGGGCACCCTGGGGCCTATACTGCAAGTCCAGGGACATCGGTGGACCCCTGGGTCGCTTGCTGGGGTCAGGGGCCCTTAGGTGGAGGGCCAGGGGGCACCCTTGGGCCTATACTGCAAGTCCAGGGAGTGAGGTGGACTCCCGGGTAGCTTGCTGGGGTCAGAGGCCCCTAGGTGGAGGGCCAGGTGGCACCCTGGGGCCTATACTGCAAGTCCAGGAACATCGGTGGACAACTGGGTAGCTTGCTAGGGTCAGGGGCCCTTAGGTGGAGGGCCAGGGGGGACCCTGGGGCCTATACTGCAAGTCCAGGAAGAGAGGTTGACCCCTGGGTAGCTTGCTGAAGTCTGGAGCCCCTAGGTGGAGGGCCAGGGGGCACACTGGGGCCTATACTGCAAGTCCAGGAAGAGAGGTGGACCCCTGGGTAGCTTGCTGGGGTCAGAGGCCCCTAGGTGAAGGGCCAGGGGGCACCCTGGGGCCTATATTGCAAGTCCAAGGACATCGGTGGACCACTGGGTAGCTTGCGGGGGTCAGAGGCCCCTAAGTGGAGGGCCAGGGGGCACCCTGGGGCCTATACTGGAAGCCAACGGAGGGAGGTGGACCCCTGGGTAGCTTGCTGGGGTCAGGGTCCCCTAGGTGGAGGGCCAGGGGTCAACCTGTGGGCTATACTGCAAGTCCAGGAAGAGAGGTGGACCCCTGGGTAGCTTGCTGGGGTCATAGGCTCCTAGGTGGAGGGCCAGGGGGCACCCTGGGGCCTACACTGCAAGTCCAGGAAGAGAGGTGGACCCCTGGGTAGCTTGCTGGGGTCATAGGCTCCTAGGTGGAGGGCCAGGGGGCACCCTGGGGCCTATACTGCAAGTCCAGGAAGAGAGGTTGACCCCTGGGTAGCTTGCTGGGGCCAGAGGCCCATAGGTGGAGGGCCAGGGGGCACCCTTGGGCCTATACTGCAAGTACAGGGACATCGGTGGACCACTGGGTAGTTTGCTGGGGTCAGGGGCCCTTAGGTGGAGGGCCAGGGGGCACCCTGGGGCCTATACTGCAAGTCCAGGAAGAGAGGTAGACCCCTGGGTAGCTTGCTGGGGTCAGGCGCCCCTAGGTGAAGGGCCAGGCAGCACCCTGAGGCCTATACTGCAAGCCCAGGGAGGGAGGTGGACCCCTGGGTAGCTTGCTGGGGTCAGGGTCCCATAGGTGGAGGGCCAGGGGGCACACTGGGGCCTATACTGCAAGTCCAGGAAGAGAGGTGGACCCCTGGGTAGCTTGCTGGGGTCAGAGGCCCCTAGGTGGAGGGCCAGGGGTTCCCTTGGGGCCTATATTGCAAGTCCAGGAAGAGAGGTGGACCCCTGGGTAGCTTGCTGGGGTAAGGCGCCCCTAGGTGAAGGGCCAGGGAGCACCCAGAGGCCTATACTGTAAGCCCAGGGAGGGAGGTGGACCCCTGGGTAGCTTGCTGGGGTCAGGGTCCCCTAGGTGGAGGGCCTGGGGGCACACTGGGGCCTATACTGCAAGTCCAGGAAGAGAGGTGGACCCCTGGGTAGCTTGCAGGGGTCAGAGGCCCCTAGGTGGAGGGCCAGGGGTTCCCCTGGGGCCTATATTGCAAGTCCAGGAAGAGAGGTGGACCCCTGGGTAGCTTGCTGGGGTAAGGGTCCCCTAGGTGGAGGGCCAGGGGGCACACTGGGGCCTATACTGCAAGTCCAGGGAGAGATGTGGACCCCTGGGTAGCTTGCTGGGGACAGGGGCCCCTAGGTTGAGGTCCAGGGGGCACCCTGGGGCCTATACTGCAAGTCCAGGGACATCGGTGGACCCCTGGGTAGCTTGCTGGGGTCAGGGGCCCTTAGGTGGAAGGCCAGGGGGCACCCTTGGGCCTATACTGCAAGTCCAGGGAGTGAGGTGGACTCCTGGGTAGCTTGCTGGGGTCAGAGGCCCCTAGGTGGAGGGCCAGGGGGCACCCTGGGGCCTATACTGCAAGTCCAGGAAGAGAGGTGGACCCCTGGGTAGCTTGCTGGGGTCAGGGGCCCCTAGGTGAAAGGCCAGGGGGCACCCTGAGGCCTATACTGCAAGTCCAGGAAGTGAGGTGGACCCCTGGGTAGCTTGCTGGGGTCAGGGGCCCCTAGGTGGAGGTCCAGGGGGCACCCTGGGGCCTATACTGCATGTCCAGGGACATCGGTGGACCCCTGGGTAGCATGCTGGGGTCAGGGGCCCTTAGGTGGAGGGCCAGGGGGCACCCTGAGGCCTATACTGCAAGTCCAGGGAGATCAGTGGACCCCTAGGTAGCTTGTTGTGGTCAAAGACCCCTATGTGGAGGGCCATAAGGTCCCCTGGGGCCTATACTGCAAGTCCAGGGAGTGAGGTGCACTCCTGGGTAGCTTGCTGGGGTCAGAGACCCCTAGGTGGAGGGCCAGGGGCACCCTGGGGCCTATACTGCAAGTCCAGGGACATCGGTGGACCACTGGGTAGCTTGCGGGGGTCAGAGGCCCCTAAGTGGAGGGCCAGGGGGCACCCTGGGGCCTATACTGGAAGCCCAGGAAGGGAGGTGGACCCCTGGGTAGCTTGCTGGGGTCAGGGTCCCCTAGGTGGAGGGCCAGGGGTCAACCTGTGGGCTATACTGCAAGTCCAGGAAGAGAGGTGTACCCCTGGGTAGCTTGCTGGGGTCATAGGCTCCTAGGTGGAGGGCCAGGGGGCACCCTGGGGCCTACACTGCAAGTCCAGGAAGAGAGGTGGACCCCTGGGTAGCTTGCTGGGGTCATAGGCTCCTAGGTGGAGGGCCAGGGGGCACCCTGGGGCCTATACTGCAAGTCCAGGAAGAGAGGTTGACCCCTGGGTAGCTTGCTGGGGCCAGAGGCCCATAGGTGGAGGGCCAGGAGGCACCCTTGGGCCTATACTGCAAGTCCAGGGACATCGGTGGACCACTGGGTAGTTTGCTGGGGTCAGGGCCCTTAGGTGGAGGGCCAGGGGGCACCCTGGGGCCTATACTGCAAGTCCAGGAAGAGAGGTAGACCCCTGGGTAGCTTGCTGGGGTCAGGCGCCCCTAGGTGAAGGGCCAGGGGGCACCCTGGGGCCTATACTGCAAGTCCAGGGACATCGGTGGACCCCTGGGTAGCTTGCTGGGGTCAGAGGCCCCTAGGTGGAGGGCCAGGGGGCACCCTGGGGCCTATACTGCAAGTCCAGGAACATCGGTGGACCACTGGGTAGCTTGCTAGGGTCAGGGGCCCTTAGGTGGAGGGCCAGGGGGCACCCTGGGGCCTATACTGCAAGTCCAGGAAGAGAGGTTGACCCCTGGGTAGCTTGCTGAAGTCTGGAGCCCCTAGGTGGAGGGCCAGGGGGCACCCTGGGGCCTATACTGCAAGTCCAAGGACATCGGTGGACCGCTGGGTAGCTTGCGGGGGTCATAGGCTTCTAGGTGGAGGGCCAGGGGGCACCCTGGGGCCTATACTGCAAGTCCAGGAAGAGAGGTGGACCTCTGGGTAGCTTGCTGGGGTCAGGGGCCCCTAGGTGAAAGGCCAGGGTGCACCCTGAGGCCTATACTGCAAGTCCAGGAAGAGAGGTGGACCCCTGGGTAGCTTGCTGGGGTCAGGGGCCCCTAGGTGGAGGTCCAGGGGGCACCCTGGGGCCTATACTGCATGTCGAGGGACATCGGTGGACCCCTGGGTAGCATGCTGGGGTCAGGGGCCCTTAGGTGGAGGGCCAGGGGGCACCCTGAGACTTATACTGCAAGTCCAGGGAGATCAGTGGACCCCTGGGTAGCTTGCTGTGGTCAAAGACCCCTATGTGGAGGGCCAGAAGGTCCCCTGGGGCCTATACTGCAAGTCCAGGGACATCGGTGGACCCCTGGGTAGCTTGCTGGGGTCAGAGGCCCCTAGGTGGAGGGCCAGGGGGCACCCTGGGGCCTATACTACAAGTCCAGGGACATCGGTGGACCACTGTGCAGCTTGCTGGTGTCAGGGGCCCTTAGGTGGAGGGCCAGGGGGCACCCTGGGGCCTATACTGCAAGTCCAGGAAGAGAGGTAGACCCCTGGGTAGCTTGCTGGGGTCAGGCGCCCCTAGGTGAAGGGCCAGGGAGCACCCAGAGGCCTATACTGCAAGCCCAGGGAGGGAGGTGGACCCCTGGGTAGATTGCTGGGGTCAGGGTTTCCTAAGTGGAGGGCCTGGGGGCACACTGGGACCTATACTGCAAGTCCAGGAAGAGAGGTGGACCCCTGGGTAGCTTGCAGGGGTCAGAGGCCCCTAGGTGGAGGGCCAGGGGTTCCCCTGGGGCCTACATTGCACGTCCAGGAAGAGAGGTGGACCCCTGGGTAGCTTGCTGGGGTCAGGCGCCCCTAGGTGGAGGGCCAGGGAGCACCCTGAGGCCTATACTGCAAGCCCAGGGAGGGAGGTGGACCCCTGGGTAGCTTGCTGGGGTCAGGGTCCCCTAGGTGGATGGCCAGGGGGCACCCTGTGGGCTATACTGCAAGTCTAGGAAGAGAGGTGGACCCCTGGGTAGCTTGCTGGGGTCAGAGGCCCCTAGGTGGAGGGCCAAGGGGCACCCTGGGGCCTATACTGCAAGTCCAGGGACAACGGTGGACCCCTGGGTAGCTTGCTGGGGTCAGAGGCCCCTAGGTGGAGGGCCAACGGTTCCCCTGGGGCCTATACTGCAAGTCCAGGGAGTAAGGTTGACTTCTGGGTAGCTTGATGGGTTCATAGGCTCCTAGGTGGAGGGCCAGGGGGCACCCTGGGGCCTACACTGCAAGTCCAGGGAGAGATGTGGACCCCTGGGTAGCTTGCTGGGGTCAGGGGCCCCTAGGTTGAGGTCCAGGGGGCACCCTGGGGCCTATACTGCAAGTCCAGGGACATCGGTGGACCCCTGGGTAGCTTGCTGGGGTCAGGGGCCCTTAGGTGGAGGGCCAGGGGGCACCCTTGGGCCTATACTGCAAGTCCAGGGAGTGAGGTGGACTCCCGGGTAGCTTGCTGGGGTCAGAGGCCCCTAGGTGGAGGGCCAGGGGGCACCCTGGGGCCTATACTGCAAGTCCAGGAAGAGAGGTGGACCCCTGTGTAGCTTGCTGGGGTCAGGGGCCCCTAGGTGGAGGGCCAGGTGGCAGCCTGTGGGCTATACTGCAAGTCCAGGAAGAGAGGTTGACCCCTGGGTAGCTTGCTGGGGCCAGAGGCCCATAGGTGGAGGGCCAAGGGGCACCCTGGGGCCTATACTGCAAGTCCAGGGACATCGGTGGACCACTGGGTAGCTTGCTGGGGTCAGGGGCCCTTAGGTGGAGGGCCAGGGGGCACCCTGGGGCCTATAGTGCAAGTCCAGGAAGAGAGGTAGACCCCTGGGTAGCTTGCTGGGGTCAGGCGCCCCTAGGTGAAGGGCCAGGGAGCACCCTGAGGCCTATACTGCAAGCCCAGGGAGGGAGGTGGACCCCTGGGTAGCTTGCTGGGGTCAGGGTCCCCTATGTGGAGGGCCAGGGGGCACACTGGGGCCTATACTGCAAGTCCAGGAAGAGAGGTGGACCCCTGGGTAGCTTGCTGGGGTCAGAGGCCCCTTGGTGAAGGGCCAGGGGGCACCCTGGGGCCTATACTGCAAGTCCAGGGAGATTGGTTGGACCCCTGGGTAGCTTGCTGGGGTCAGAGGCCCCTAGGTGGAGGGCCAGGGGTTCCCCTGGGGCCTATATTGCAAGTCCAGGGACATCGGTGGACCCCTGGGTAGCTTGCTGAGGCCAGAGGCCCCTAGGTGGAGGGCCAGGGGGCACCCTGGGGCCTATACTGCAAGTCCAGGGACATCGGTGAACCCCTGGGTAGCTTGCTGGGGCCAGAGGCCCATAGGTGGAGGGCCAGGGGGCACCCTGGGGCCTATACTGCAAGTCCAGGGACATCGGTGGACCCCTGGGTAGCTTGCTGGGGTCATAGGCTTCTAGGTAGAGGGCCAGGGGGCACCCTGGGGCCTATACTGCAAGTCCAGGAAGAGAGGTGGACCCCTGGGTAGCTTGCTGGGGTCAGGGGCCCCTAGGTGAAAGGCCAGGGGGCACCCTGAGGCCTATACTGCAAGTCCAGGAAGAGAGGTGGACCCCTGGGTAGCTTGCTGGGGTCAGGGGCCCCTAGGTGGAGGTCCAGGGGGCACCCTGGGGCCTATACTGCATGTCCAGGGACATCGGTGGACCCCTGGGTAGCATGCTGGGGTCAGGGGCCCTTAGGTGGAGGGCCAGGGGGCACCCTGAGGCCTATACTGCAAGTCCAGGGAGTGAGGTGCACTCCTGGGTAGCTTGCTGGGGTCAGAGACCCCTAGGTGGAGGGCCAGGGGCACCCTGGGGCCTATACTGCAAGTCCATGGACATCGGTGGACCCCTGGGTAGCTTGCTAGGGTCAGGGGCCCTTAGGTGGAGGGCCAGGGGGCACCCTGGGGCCTATACTGCAAGTCCAGGAAGAGAGGTGGACCCCTGGGTAGCTTGCTGGGGTCAGGGGCCCCTAGGTGAAAGGCCAGGGGGCACCCTGAGGCCTATACTGCAAGTCCAGGGAGATCAGTGGACCCCTGGGTAGCTTGCTGTGGTCAAAGACCCCTATGTGGAGGGCCAGAAGGTCCCCTGGGGCCTATACTGCAAGTCCAGGGAGGGAGGTGGACCCCTGGGTAGCTTGCTGGGGTCAGGGTCCCCTAGGTGGAGGGCCAGGGGGCACACTGGGGCCTATACTGCAAGTCCAGGAAGAGAGGTGGACCCCTGGGTAGCTTGCTGGGGTCAGAGGCCCCTTGGTGAAGGGCCAGGGGGCACCCTGGGGCCTATACTGCAAGTCCAGGGAGATTGGTGGACCCCTGGGTAGCTTGCTGGGGTCAGAGACCCGTAGGTGGAGGGCCAGGGGGCACCCTGGGGCCTATATTGCAAGTCCAGGGACATCGGTGGACCCCTGGGTAGCTTGCTGGGGCCAGAGGCCCCTAGGTGGAGGGCCAGGGGGCACCCTGGGGCCTATACTGCAAGTCCAGGGACATCGGTGGACCCCTGGGTAGCTTGCTGGGGCCAGAGGCCCATAGGTGGAGGGCCAGGGGGCACCCTGGGGCCTATACTGCAAGTCCAGGAAGAGAGGTAGACCCCTGGGTAGCTTGCTGGGGTCAGGCGCCCCTAGGTGAAGGACCAGGGAGCACCCAGAGGCCTATACTGCAAGTCCAGGGAGGGAGGTGGACCCCTGGGTAGCTTGCTGGGGTCAGGGTTCCCTAGGTGGAGGGCCTGGGGGCACACTGGGGCCTATACTGCAAGTCCAGGAAGAGAGGTGGACCCCTGGGTAGCTTGCAGGGGTCAGAGGCCCCTAGGTGGAGGACCAGGGGTTCCCCTGGGGCCTACATTGCACGTCCAGGAAGAGAGGTGGACCCCTGGGTAGCTTGCTGGGGTCAGGCGCCCCTAGGTGAAGGGCCAGGGAGCACCCTGAGGCCTATACTGCAAGCCCAGGGAGGGAGGTGGACCCCTGGGTAGCTTGCTGGGGTCAGGGTCCCCTAGGTGGATGGCCAGGGGGCACCCTGTGGGCTATACTGCAAGTCTAGGAAGAGAGGTGGACCCCTGGGTAGCTTGCTGGGGTCAGAGGCCCCTAGGTGGAGGGCCAAGGGGCACCCTGGGGCCTATACTGCAAGTCCAGGGACAACGGTGGACCCCTGGGTAGCTTGCTGGGGTCAGAAGCCCCTAGGTGGAGGGCCAGGGGTTCCCCTGGGGCCTATACTGCAAGTCCAGGGAGTAAGGTTGACTTCTGGGTAGCTTGATGGGGTCATAGGCTCCTAGGTGGAGGGCCAGGGGGCACCCTGGGGCCTACACTGCAAGTCCAGGGAGAGATGTGGACCCCTGGGTAGCTTGCTGGGGTCAGGGGCCCCTAGGTTGAGGTCCAGGGGGCACCCTGGGGCCTATACTGCAAGTCCAGGGACATCGGTGGACCCCTGGGTAGCTTGCTGGGGTCAGGGGCCCTTAGGTGGAGGGCCAGGGGGCACCCTGGGGCCTATACTGCAAGTCCAGGAACATCGGTGGACCACTGGGTAGCTTGCTAGGGTCAGGGGCCCTTAGGTGGAGGGCCAGGGGGCACCCTGGGGCCTATACTGCAAGTCCAGGAAGAGAGGTTGACCCCTGGGTAGCTTGCTGAAGTCTGGAGCCCCTAGGTGGAGGGCCAGGGGGCACACTGGGGCCTATACTGCAAGTCCAGGAAGAGAGGTGGACCCCTGGGTAGCTTGCTGGGGTCAGAGGCCCCTAGGTGAAGGGCCAGGGGGCACCCTGGGGCCTATACTGCAAGTCCAAGGACATCGGTGGACCACTGGGTAGCTTGCGGGGGTCAGAGGCCCCTAAGTGGAGGGCCAGGGGGCACCCTGGGGCCTATACTGGAAGCCAACGGAGGGAGGTGGACCCCTGGGTAGCTTGCTGGGGTCAGGGTCCCCTAGGTGGAGGGCCAGGGGTCAACCTGTGGGCTATACTGCAAGTCCAGGAAGAGAGGTGGACCCCTGGGTAGCTTGCTGGGGTCATAGGCTCCTAGGTGGAGGGCCAGGGGGCACCCTGGGGCCTACACTGCAAGTCCAGGAAGAGAGGTGGACCCCTGGGTAGCTTGCTGGGGTCATAGGCTCCTAGGTGGAGGGCCAGGGGGCACCCTGGGGCCTATACTGCAAGTCCAGGAAGAGAGGTTGACCCCTGGGTAGCTTGCTGGGGCCAGAGGCCCATAGGTGGAGGGCCAGGGGGCACCCTTGGGCCTATACTGCAAGTCCAGGGACATTGGTGGACCACTGGGTAGTTTGCTGGGGTCAGGGGCCCTTAGGTGGAGGGCCAGGGGGCACCCTGGGGCCTATACTGCAAGTCCAGGGAGATCGATGGACCCCTGGGTAGCTTGCTGGGGTCAGAGGCCCCTAGGTGGAGGGCCAGGGGTTCCCATGGGGCCTATATTGCAAGTCCAGGAAGAGAGGTGGACCCCTGGGTAGCTTGCTGGGGTCAGTGTCCCCTAGGTGGATGGCCAGGGGGCACCCTGAGGCCTATACTGCAAGCCCAGGGAGGGAGGTGGACCCCTGGGTAGCTTGCTGGGGTCAGGGGCCTCTAGGTTGAGATCCAGGGGGCATCCTGGGGCCTGTAGTGCAAGTAAAGGGACATCGGTGGACCCCTGGGTAGCTTGCTGGGGTCAGAGGCCCCTAGGTGGAGGGCCAGGGGATCCCCTGGAGCCTATACTGCAAGTCCAGGGAGTGAGGTGGACTTCTGGGTAGCTTGCTGGGGTCATAGGCTTCTAGGTGGAGGGCCAGGGGGCACCCTGGGGCCTATACTGCAAGTCCAGGGAGAGATGTGGACCCCTGGGTAGCTTGCTGGGGTCAGGGGCCCCTAGGTTGAGGTCCAGGGGGCATCCTGGGTACTATACTGCAAGTCCAGGAAGAGAGGTGGACCCCTGGGTAGCTTGCTGGGGTCAGGGGCCCCTAGTTGGAGGTCCAGGGGGCACCCTGGGGCCTATACTGCAAGTCCAGGGACATCGGTGGACCCCTGGGTAGCTTGCTGGGGTCAGGGGCCCTTAGGTGGAGGGCCAGGGGGCACCCTGAGGCCTATACTGCAAGTACAGGGAGATCAGTGGACCCCTGGGTAGCTTGCTGAGGTCAGAGACCCCTATGTGGAGGGCCAGAAGGTCCCCTGGGGCCTATACTGCAAGTCCGGGGAGTGAGGTGCACTCCTGGGTAGCTTGCTGGGGTCAGAGGCCCCTAGGTGGAGGGCCAGGGGTTCCCCTGGGGCCTATATTGCAAGTCCAGGAAGAGAGGTGGACCCCTGGGTAGCTTGCTGGGGTAAGGGTCCCCTAGGTGGAGGGCCAGGGGGCACCCTGGGGCCTATACTGTAAGTCCATTAAAAGAGGTAGACCCATGGATAGCTTGCTGGGGTCAGGCGCCCCTAGGTGGAGGGCCAGGGAGCACCCAGAGGCCTATACTGTAAGCCCAGGGAGGGAGGTGGACCCCTGGGTAGCTTGCTGGGGTCAGGGTCCCCTAGGTGGAGGGCCTGGGGGAACACTGGGGCCTATACTGCAAGTCCAGGAAGAGAGGTGGACCCCTGGGTAGCTTGCAGGGGTCAGAGGCCCCTAGGTGGAGGGCCAGGGGTTCCCCTGGGGCCTATATTGCAAGTCCAGGAAGAGAGGTGGACCCCTGGGTAGCTTGCTGGGGTAAGGGTCCCCTAGGTGGAGGGCCAGGGGGCACACTGGGGCCTATACTGCAAGTCCAGGGAGATCGGTGGACCCCTGGGTAGCTTGCTGGGGTCAGAGGCCCCTAGGTGGATGGCCAGGGGGCACCCTATGGGCTATACTGCAAGTCCAGGAAGAGAGGTGGACCCCTGGGTAGCTTGCCGGGGTCAGAGGCCCCTAGGTGGAGGGCCAAGGGTTCCCCTGGGGCCTATACTGCAAGTCCAGGGACATCGGTGGACCCCTGGGTAGCTTGCTGGGGTCATAGGCTCCTAGGTGGAGGGCCAGGGGGCACCCTGGGGCCTACACTGCAAGTCCAGGGAGAGATGTGGACCCCTGGGTAGCTTGCTGGGGTCAGGGGCCCCTAGGTTGAGGTCCAGGGGGCACCCTGGGGCCTATACTGCAAGTCCAGGGACATCGGTGGACCCCTGGGTAGCTTGCTGGGGTCAGGGGCCCTTAGGTGGAGGGCCAGGGGGCACCCTTGGGCCTATACTGCAAGTCCAGGGAGTGAGGAGGACTCCTGGGTAGCTTGCTGGGGTCAGAGGCCCCTAGGTGGAGGGCCAGGGGGCACCCTGGGGCCTATACTGCAAGTCCAGGAAGAGAGGTGGACCCCTGGGTAGCTTGCTGGGGTAAGGGGCCCCTAGGTGAAAGGCCAGGGGGCACCCTGAGGCCTATACTGCAAGTCCAGGAAGAGAGGTGGACCCCTGGGTAGCTTGCTGGGGTCAGGGGCCCCTAGGTGGAGGTCCAGGGGGCACCCTGGGGCCTATACTGCATGTCCAGGGACATCGGTGGACCCCTGGGTAGCATGCTGGGGTCAGGGGCCCTTAGGTGGAGGGCCAGGGGGCACCCTGAGGCCTATACTGCAAGTCCAGGGAGATCAGTGGACCCCTGGGTAGCTTGCTGTGGTCAAAGACCCCTATGTGGAGGGCCAGAAGGTCCCCTGGGGCCTATACTGCAAGTCCAGGGAGTGAGGTGCACTCCTGGGTAGCTTGCTGGGGTCAGAGACCCCTAGGTGGAGGGCCAGGGGCACCCTGGGGCCTATACTGCAAGTCAAGGGACATCGGTGGACCACTGGGTAGCTTGCGGGGGTCAGAGGCCCCTAAGTGGAGGGCTAGGGGGCACCCTGGGGCCTATACTGGAAGCCCAGGGAGGGAGGTGGACCCCTGGGTAGCTTGCTGGGGTCAGGGTCCCCTAGGTGGAGGGCCAGGGGTCAACCTGTGGGCTATACTGCAAGTCCAGGAAGAGAGGTGGACCCCTGGGTAGCTTGCTGGGGTCATAGGCTCCTAGGTGGAGGGCCAGGGGGCACCCTGGGGCCTACACTGCAAGTCCAGGAAGAGAGGTGGACCCCTGGGTAGCTTGCTGGGGTCATAGGCTCCTAGGTGGAGGGCCAGGGGGCACCCTGGGGCCTATACTGCAAGTCCAGGAAGAGAGGTTGACCCCTGGGTAGCTTGCTGGGGCCAGAGGCCCATAGGTGGAGGGCCAGGGGGCACCCTTGGGCCTATACTGCAAGTCCAGGGACATCGGTGGACCACTGGGTAGTTTGCTGGGGTCAGGGGCCCTTAGGTGGAGGGCCAGGGGGCACCCTGGGGCCTATACTGCAAGTCCAGGAAGAGAGGTAGACCCCTGGGTAGCTTGCTGGGGTCAGGCGCCCCTAGGTGAAGGGCCAGGGAGCACCCTGAGGCCTATACTGCAAGCCCAGGGAGGAAGGTGGACCCCTGAATAGCTTGCTGGGGTCAGGGTCCCCTAGGTGGAGGGCCAGGGGGCACACTGGGGCCTATACTGCAAGTCCAGGAAGAGAGGTGGACCCCTGGGTAGCTTGCTGGGGTCAGAGGCCCCTTGGTGAAGGGCCAGGGGGCACCCTGAGGCCTATACTGCAAGTCCAGGGAGATCGGTGGACCCCTGGGTAGCTTGCTGGGGTGAGAGGCCCCTAGGTGGAGGGCCAGGGGTTCCCCTGGGGCCTATATTGCAAGTCATGGAAGAGAGGTGGACCCCTGGGTAGCTTGCTGGGGTAAGGCGCCCCTAGGTGAAGGGCCAGGGAGCACCCTGAGGCCTTTACTGCAAGCCCAGGGAGGGAGGTGGACCCCTGGGTAGCTTGCTGGGGTCAGTGTCCCCTAGGTGGATGGCCAGGGGGCACCCTGTGGGCTATACTGCAAGTCCAGGAAGAGAGGTGGACCCCTGGGTAGCTTGCTGGGGTAAGAGGCCCCTAGGTGGAGGGCCAAGGGGCACCCTGGGGCCTATACTGCAAGTCCAGGGACATCGGTGGACCACTGGGTAGCTTGCTGGGGTCAGAGGCCCCTAAGTGGAGGGCCAGGGGTTCCCCTGGGGCCTATAATGCAAGTCCAGGGAGTAAGGTGGACTTTTGGGTAGCTTGATGGGCTCATAAGCTAATAGGTGGAGGGCTAGAGGGCACCCTGGGGCCTACACTGCAAGTCCAGGGAGAGATGTGGACCCCTGGGTAGCTTGCTGGGGTCAAGGGCCCCTAGGTTGAGGTCCAGGGGGGACCCTGGGGCCTATAATGCAAGTCCAGGGACATCGGTGAACCCTTGGGTAGCTTGCTGGGGTCAGGGGCCCTTAGGTGGAGGGCCAGGGGGCACCCTTGGGCCTATACTGCAAGTCCAGGGAGTGAGGTGGACTCCTGGGTAGCTTGCTGGGGTCAGAGGCCCCTAGGTGGAGGGCCAGGGGGCACCCTGGGGCCTATACTGCAAGTCCAGGGACATCGGTGGACCCCTGGGTAGCTTGCTGGGGTCAGAGGCCCCTAGGTGGAGGGCCAGGGGGCACCCTGGGGCCTATACTACAAGTCCAGGGACATCGGTGGACCACTGTGTAGCTTGCTGGTGTCAGGGGCCCTTAGGTGGAGGGCCAGGGGGCACCCTGGGGCCTATACTGCAAGTCCAGGAAGAGAGGTAGACCCCTGGGTAGCTTGCTGGGGTCAGGCGCCCCTAGGTGAAGGGCCAGGGAGCACCCACAGGCCTATACTGCAAGTCCAGGGAGTGAGGTGGACTACCGGGTAGCTTGCTGGTGTCAGAGGCCCCTAGGTGAACGGCCAGGGGGCACCCTGGGGCCTATACTGCAAGTCCAGGGACATCGGTGGACCCCTGGGTAGCTTGCTGGGGTCAGAGGCCCCTAGGTGGAGGGCCAGGGGGCACCCTGGGGCCTATACTGCAAGTCCAGGAACATCGGTGGACCACTGGGTAGCTTGCTGGGGTCAGGGGCCCTTAGGTGGAGGGCCAGGGGGCACCCTGGGGCCTATACTGCAAGTCTAGGAAGAGAGGTTGACCCCTGGGTAGCTTGCTGAAGTCTGGAGCCCCTAGGTGGAGGGCCAGGGGGCACACTGGGGCCTATACTGCAAGTCCAGGAAGAGAGGTGGACCCCTGGGTAGCTTGCTGGGGTCAGGGGCCCTTAGGTGGAGGGCCAGGGGGCACCCTGGGGCCTATACTGCAAGTCCAAGGACATCGGTGGACCACTGGGTAGCTTGCGGGGGTCAGAGGCCCCTAAGTGGAGGGCCAGGGGGCACCCTGGGGCCTATACTGGAAGCCAACGGAGGGAGGTGGACCCCTGGGTAGCTTGCTGGGGTCAGGGTCCCCTAGGTGGAGGGCCAGGGGTCAACCTGTGGGCTATACTGCAAGTCCAGGAAGAGAGGTGGACCCCTGGGTAGCTTGCTGGGGTCATAGGCTCCTAGGTGGAGGGCCAGGGGGCACCCTGGGGCCTACACTGCAAGTCCAGGAAGAGAGGTGGACCCCTGGGTAGCTTGCTGGGGTCATAGGCTCCTAGGTGGAGGGCCAGGGGGCACCCTGGGGCCTATACTGCAAGTCCAGGAAGAGAGGTTGACCCCTGGGTAGCTTGCTGGGGCCAGAGGCCCATAGGTGGAGGGCCAGGGGGCACCCTTGGGCCTATACTGCAAGTGAAGGGACATCGGTGGACCACTGGGTAGTTTGCTGGGGTCAGGGGCCCTTAGGTGGAGGGCCAGGGGGCACCCTGGGGCCTATACTGCAAGTCCAGGAAGAGAGGTAGACCCCTGGGTAGCTTGCTGGGGTCAGGCGCCCCTAGGTGAAGGGCCAGGCAGCACCCTGAGGCCTATACTGCAAGCCCAGGGAGGGAGGTGGACCCCTGGGTAGCTTGCTGGGGTCAGGGTCCCATAGGTGGAGGGCCAGGGGGCACACTGGGGCCTATACTGCAAGTCCAGGAAGAGAGGTGGACCCCTGGGTAGCTTGCTGGGGTCAGAGGCCCCTAGGTGGAGGGCCAGGGGTTCCCTTGGGGCCTATATTGCAAGTCCAGGAAGAGAGGTGGACCCCTGGGTAGCTTGCTGGGGTAAGGCGCCCCTAGGTGAAGGGCCAGGGAGCACCCTGAGGCCTTTACTGCAAGCCCAGGGAGGGAGATGGACCCCTGGGTAGCTTGCTGGGGTCAGTGTCCCCTAGGTGGATGGCCAGGGGGCACCCTGAGGCCTATACCGCAAGCCCAGGGAGGGAGGTGGACCCCTGGGTAGCTTGCTGGGGTCAGGGGCCTCTAGGTTGAGGTCCAGGGGGCATCCTGGGGCCTGTACTGCAAGTAAAGGGACGTCGGTGGACCCCTGGGTAGCTTGCTGGGGTCAGAGGCCCCTAGGTGGAGGGCCAGGGGATCCCCTGGAGCCTATACTGCAAGTCCAGGGAGTGAGGTGGACTTCTGGGTAGCTTGCTGGGGTCATAGGCTTCTAGGTGGAGGGCCAGGGGGCACCATGGGGCCTATACTGCAAGTCCAGGGAGAGATATGGACCCCTGGGTAGCTTGCTGGGGTCAGGGGCCGCTAGGTTGAGGTCCAGGGGGCATCCTGGGGACTATACTGCAAGTCCAGGAAGAGAGGTGGACCCCTGGGTAGCTTGCTGGGGTCAGGGGCCCCTAGTTGGAGGTTCAGGGGGCACCCTGGGGCCTATACTGCAAGTCCAGGGACATTGGTGGACCCCTGGGTAGCTTGCTGGGGTCAGGGGCCCTTAGGTGGAGGGCCAGGGGGCACCCTGAGGCCTATACTGCAAGTACAGGGAGATCAGTGGACCCCTGGGTAGCTTGCTGAGGTCAGAGACCCCTATGTGGAGGGCCAGAAGGTCCCCTGGGGCCTATACTGCAAGTCCAGGGAGTGAGGTGCACTCCTGGGTAGCTTGCTGGGGTCAGAGGCCCCTAGGTGGAGGGCCAGGGGGCTCCCTGGGGCCTATACTGTAAGCCCAGGGAGGGAGGTGGACCCCTGGGTAGCTTGCTGGGGTCAGGGTCCCCTAGGTGGAGGGCCTGGGGGCACACTGGGGCCTATACTGCAAGTCCAGGAAGAGAGGTGGACCCCTGGGTAGCTTGCTGGGGTAAGGGTCCCCTAGGTGGAGGGCCAGGGGGCACACTGGGGCCTATACTGCAAGTCCAGGGAGATCGGTGGACCCCTGGGTAGCTTGCTGGGGTCAGAGGCCCCTAGGTGGATGGCCAGGGGGCACCCTATGGGCTATACTGCAAGTCCAGGAAGAGAGGTGGACCCCTGGGTAGCTTGCCGGGGTCAGAGGCCCCTAGGTGGAGGGCCAAGGGGCACCCTGGGGCCTATACTGCAAGTCCAGGGACATCGGTGGACCCCTGGGTAGCTTGCTGGGGTCATAGGCTCCTAGGTGGAGGGCCAGGGGGCACCCTGGGGCCTACACTGCAAGTCCAGGGAGAGATGTGGACCCCTGGGTAGCTTGCTGGGGACAGGGGCCCCTAGGTTGAGGTCCAGGGGGCACCCTGGGGCCTATACTGCAAGTCCAGGGACATCGGTGGACCCCTGGGTAGCTTGCTGGTGTCAGGGGCCCTTAGGTGGAGGGCCAGGGGGCACCCTTGGGCCTATACTGCAAGTCCAGGGAGTGAGGTGGACTCCTGGGTAGCTTGCTGGGGTCAGAGGCCCCTAGGTGGAGGGCCAGGGGGCACCCTGGGGCCTATACTGCAAGTCCAGGAAGAGAGGTGGACCCCTGGGTAGCTTGCTGGGGTCAGGGGCCCCTAGGTGAAAGGCCAGGGGGCACCCTGAGGCCTATACTGCAAGTCCAGGAAGAGAGGTGGACCCCTGGGTAGCTTGCTGGGGTCAGGGGCCCCTAGGTGGAGGTCCAGGGGGCACCCTGGGGCCTATACTGCATGTCCAGGGACATCGGTGGACCCCTGGGTAGCATGCTGGGGTCAGGGGCCCTTAGGTGGAGGGCCAGGGGGCACCCTAAGGCCTATACTGCAAGTCCAGAGAGATCAGTGGACCCCTAGGTAGCTTGCTGTGGTCAAAGACCCCTATGTGGAGGGCCATAAGGTCCCCTGGGGCCTATACTGCAAGTCCAGGGAGTGAGGTGCACTCCTGGGTAGCTTGCTGGGGTCAGAGACCCCTAGGTGGAGGGCCAGGGGCACCCTGGGGCCTATACTGCAAGTCCAGGGACATCGGTGGACCACTGGGTAGCTTGCGGGGGTCAGAGGCCCCTAAGTGGAGGGCCAGGGGGCACCCTGGGGCCTATACTGGAAGCCCAGGGAGGGAGGTGGACCCCTGGGTAGCTTGCTGGGGTCAGGGTCCCCTAGGTGGAGGGCCAGGGGTCAACCTGTGGGCTATACTGCAAGTCCAGGAAGAGAGGTGGACCCCTGGGTAGCTTGCTGGGGTCATAGGCTCCTAGGTGGAGGGCCAGGGGGCACCCTGGGGCCTACACTGCAAGTCCAGGAAGAGAGGAGGACCCCTGGGTAGCTTACTGGGGTCATAGGCTCCTAGGTGGAGGGCCAGGGGGCACCCTGGGGCCTATACTGCAAGTCCAGGAAGAGAGGTTGACCCCTGGGTAGCTTGCTGGGGCCAGAGGCCCATAGGTGGAGGGCCAGGAGGCACCCTTGGGCCTATACTGCAAGTCCAGGGACATCGGTGGACCACTGGGTAGTTTGCTGGGGTCAGGGCCCTTAGGTGGAGGGCCAGGGGGCACCCTGGGGCCTATACTGCAAGTCCAGGAAGAGAGGTGGACCCCTGGGTAGCTTGTTGGGGTCAGGGTCCCCTAGGTGGAGGGCCAGGGGGCACACTGGGGCCTATACTGCAAGTCCAGGGAGTGAGGTGGACTCCCGGGTAGCTTGCTGGGGTCAGAGGCCCCTAGGTGGAGAGCCAGGGGGCACCCTGGGGCCTATACTGCAAGTCCAGGAACATCGGTGGACCACTGGGTAGCTTGCTAGGGTCAGGGGCCCTTAGGTGGAGGGCCAGGGGGCACCCTGGGGCCTATACTGCATGTCCAGGAAGAGAGGTTGACCCCTGGGTAGCTTGCTGAAGTCTGGAGCCCCTAGGTGGAGGGCCAGGGGGCACCCTGGGGCCTATACTGCAAGAACAAGGACATCGGTGGACCGCTGGGTAGCTTGCGAGGGTCATAGGCTTCTAGGTGGAGGGCCAGGGGGCACCCTGGGGCCTATACTGCAAGTCCAGGAAGAGAGGTGGACCTCTGGGTAGCTTGCTGGGGTCAGGGGCCCCTAGGTGAAAGGCCAGGGGGCACCCTGAGGCCTATACTGCAAGTCCAGGAAGAGAGGTGGACCCCTGGGTAGCTTGCTCGGGTCAGGGGCCCCTAGGTGGAGGTCCAGGGGGCACCCTGGGGCCTATACTGCATGTCGAGGGACATCGGTGGACCCCTGGGTAGCATGCTGGGGTCAGGGGCCCTTAGGTGGAGGGCCAGGGGGCACCCTGAGGCCTATACTGCAAGTCCAGGGAGATCAGTGGACCCCTGGGTAGCTTGCTGTGGTCAAAGACCCCTATGTGGAGGGCCAGAAGGTCCCCTGGGGCCTATACTGCAAGTCCAGGGAGTGAGGTGCACTCCTGGGTAGCTTGCTGGGGTCAGAGACCCCTAGGTGGAGGGCCAGGGGGCACAATGGGGCCTATACTGCAAGTCCATGGACATCGGTGGACCCCTGGGTAGCTTGCTGGGGTCAGAGGCCCCTAGGTGGAGGGCCAGGGGGCACCCTGGGGCCTATACTACAAGTCCAGGGACATCGGTGGACCACTGTGCAGCTTGCTGGTGTCAGGGGCCCTTAGGTGGAGGGCCAGGGGGCACCCTGGGGCCTATACTGCAAGTCCAGGAAGAGAGGTAGACCCCTGGGTAGCTTGCTGGGGTCAGGCGCCCCTAGGTGAAGGGCCAGGGAGCACCCAGAGGCCTATACTGCAAGCCCAGGGAGGGAGGTGGACCCCTGGGTAGATTGCTGGGGTCAGGGTTCCCTAGGTGGAGGGCCTGGGGGCACACTGGGGCCTATATTGCAAGTCCAGGAAGAGAGGTGGACCCCTGGGTAGCTTGCAGGGGTCAGAGGCCCCTAGGTGGAGGGCCAGGGGTTCCCCTGGGGCCTACATTGCACGTCCAGGAAGAGAGGTGGACCCCTGGGTAGCTTGCTGGGGTCAGGGGCCCTTAGGTGGAGGGCCAGGGGGCACCCTTGGGCCTATACTGCAAGTCCAGGGAGTGAGGTGGACTCCCGGGTAGCTTGCTGGGGTCAGAGGCCCCTAGGTGGAGGGCCAGGGGGCACCCTGGGGCCTATACTGCAAGTCCAGGAAGAGAGGTGGACCCCTGTGTAGCTTGCTGGGGTCAGGGGCCCCTAGGTGGAGGGCCAGGTGGCAGCCTGTGGGCTATACTGCAAGTCCAGGAAGAGAGGTTGACCCCTGGGTAGCTTGCTGGGGCCAGAGGCCCATAGGTGGAGGGCCAAGGGGCACCCTGGGGCCTATACTGCAAGTCCAGGGACATCGGTGGACCACTGGGTAGCTTGCTGGGGTCAGGGGCCCTTAGGTGGAGGGCCAGGGGGCACCCTGGGGCCTATAGTGCAAGTCCAGGAAGAGAGGTAGACCCCTGGGTAGCTTGCTGGGGTCAGGCGCCCCTAGGTGAAGGGCCAGGGAGCACCCTGAGGCCTATACTGCAAGCCCAGGGAGGGAGGTGGACCCCTGGGTAGCTTGCTGGGGTCAGGGTCCCCTAGGTGGAGGGCCAGGGGGCACACTGGGGCCTATACTGCAAGTCCAGGAAGAGAGGTGGACCCCTGGGTAGCTTGCTGGGGTCAGAGGCCCCTTGGTGAAGGGCCAGGGGGCACCCTGGGGCCTATACTGCAAGTCCAGGGAGATTGGTTGGACCCCTGGGTAGCTTGCTGGGGTCAGAGGCCCCTAGGTGGAGGGCCAGGGGTTCCCCTGGGGCCTATATTGCAAGTCCAGGAAGAGAGGTGGACCCCTGGGTAGCTTGCTGGGGTAAGGGTCCCCTAGGTGGAGGGCCAGGGGGCACACTGGGGCCTATACTGCAAGTCCAGGGAGATCGGTGGACCCCTGGGTAGCTTGCTGGGGTCAGAGGCCCCTAGGTGGATGGCCAGGGGGCACCCTTTGGGCTATACTGCAAGTCCAAGAAGAGAGGTGGACCCCTGGGTAGCTTGCCGGGGTCAGAGGCCCCTAGGTGGAGGGCCAAGGGGCACCCTGGGGCCTATACTGCAAGTCCAGGGACATCGGTGGACCCCTGGGTAGCTTGCTGGGGTCATAGGCTCCTAGGTGGAGGGCCAGGGGGCACCCTGGGGCCTACACTGCAAGTCCAGGGAGAGATGTGGACCCCTGGGTAGCTTGCTGGGGTCAGGGGCCCCTAGGTTGAGGTCCAGGGGGCACCCTGGGGCCTATACTGCAAGTCCAGGGACATCGGTGGACCCCTGGGTAGCTTGCTGGGGTCAGGGGCCCTTAGGTGGAGGGCCAGGGGGCACCCTTGGGCCTATACTGGAAGTCCAGGGAGTGAGGTGGACTCCTGGGTAGCTTGCTGGGGTCAGAGGCCCCTAGGTGGAGGGCCAGGGGGCACCCTGGGGCCTATACTGCAAGTCCAGGGACATCGGTGGACCCCTGGGTAGCTTGCTGGGGTCAGAGGCCCCTAGGTGGAGGGCAAGGGGGCACCCTGGGGACTATACTGCAAGTCCAGGAACATCGGTGGACCACTGGGTAGCTTGCTGGGGTCAGGGGCCCTTAGGTGGAGGGCCAGGGGGCACCCTGGGGCCTATACTGCAAGTCCAGGAAGAGAGGTTGACCGCTGGGTAGCTTGCTGAAATCTGGAGCCCCTAGGTGGAGGGCCAGGGGGCACACTGGGGCCTATACTGCAAGTCCAGGAAGAGAGGTGGACCCCTGGGTAGCTTGCTGGGGTCAGAGGCCCCTAGGTGAAGTGCCAGGGGGCACCCTGGGGCCTATACTACAAATCCAAGGAGAACGGTGGACCGCTGGGTAGCTTGCGGGGGTCAGAGGTCCCTAAGTGGAGGGCCAGGGGGCACCCTGGGGCCTATACTGCAAGTCTAGGAAGAGAGGTGGACCCCTGGGTAGCTTGCTGGGGTCAGAGGCCCCTAGGTGAAGGGCCAGGGGGCACCCTGGGGCCTATACTGCAAGTCCAGGAAGAGAGGTTGACCCCTGGGTAGCTTGCTGAAGTCTAGAGCCCCTAGGTGGAGGGCCAGGGGGCACACTGGGGCCTATACTGCAAGTCCAGGAAGAGAGGTGGACCCCTGGGTAGCTTGCTGGGGTCAGGCGCCCCTGGGTGAAGGGCCAGGGAGCACCCTGAGGCCTATACTGCAAGCCCAGGGAGGGAGGTGGACCCCTGGGTAGCTTGCTGGGGTCAGGGGCCTCTAGGTTGAGGTCCAGGGGGCATCCTGGGGCCTGTACTGCAAGTCCAGGGACATCGGTGGACCCCTGGGTAGCATGCTGGGGTCAGAGGCCCCTAGGTGGAGGGCCAGGGGATCCCCTGGAGCCTATACTGCAAGTCCAGGGAGTGAGGTGGACTTCTGGGTAGCTTGCTGGGGTCATAGGCTTCTAGGTGGAGGGCCAGGGGGCACCCTGGGGCCTATACTGCAAGTCCAGGGAGAGATGTGGACCCCTGGGTAGCTTGCTGGGGTCAGGGGTCCTTAGGTTGAGGTCCAGGGGGCATCCTGGGGACTATACTGCAAGTCCAGGAAGAGAGGTGGACCCCTGGGTAGCTTGCTGGGGTCAGGGGCCCCTAGGTGGAGGTCCAGGGGGCACCCTGGGGCCTATACTGCAAGTCCAGGGACATCGGTGGACCCCTGGGTAGCTTGCTGGGGTCAGGGGCCCTTAGATGGAGGGCCAGGGGGCACCCTGAGGCCTAAACTGCAAGTCCAGGGAGATCAGTGGACCCCTGGGTAGCTTGCTGAGGTCAGAGACCCCTATGTGGAGGGCCAGAATGTCCCCTGGGGCCTATACTGCAAGTCCAGGGAGTGACGTGCACTCCTGGGTAGCTTGCTGGGATCAGAGGCCCCTAGGTGGAGTGCCAGGGGGCTCCCTGGGGCCTATACTGCAAGTCCAGGGACATCGGTGGACCCCTGGGTAGCTTGCTGGGGTCAGACCCCCCTAGTTGGAGGGCCAGGGGGCACCCTGGGGCCTATACTACAAGTCCAGGGACATCGGTGGACCACTGTGTAGCTTGCTGGGGTCAGGGGCCCTTAGGTGGAGGGCCAGGGGGCACCCTGGGGCCTATACTGCAAGTCCAGGAAGAGAGGTAGACCCATGGGTAGCTTGCTGGGGTCCGGCACCCCTAGGTGAAGGGCCAGGGAGCACCCAGAGGCCTATACTGCAAGCCCAGGGAAGGAGGTGGACCCCTGGGTAGCTTGCTGGGGTCAGGGTCCCCTAGATGGAGGGCCAGGGGGCACCCTGGGGCCTATACTGCAAGTCCAGGGACATCAGTGGACCCCTGGGTAGCTTGCTGGGGTCAGAGGCCCCTAGGTGGAGGGCCAGGTGGCTCCCTGGGGCCTATACTGCAAGTCCAGGAACATCGGTGGACCACTGGGTAGCTTGCTAGGGTCAGGGGCCCCTAGGTGGAGGGCAAGGGGGCACCCTGGGGCCTATACTGCAAGTCCATGAACATCGGTGGACCACTGGGTAGCTTGCTGGGGTCAGGGGCCCTTAGGTGGAGGGCCAGGGGGCACCCTGGGGCCTATACTGCAAGTCCAGGAAGAGAGGTTGACCGCTGGGTAGCTTGCTGAAATCTGGAGCCCCTAGGTGGAGGGCCAGGGGGCACACTGGGGCCTATACTGCAAGTCCAGGAAGAGAGGTGGACCCCTGGGTAGCTTGCTGGGGTCAGGCGCCCCTGGGTGAAGGGCCAGGGAGCACCCTGAGGCCTATACTGCAAGCCCAGGGAGGGAGGTGGACCCCTGGGTAGCTTGCTGGGGTCAGGGGCCTCTAGGTTGAGGTCCAGGGGGCATCCTGGGAACTGTACTGCAAGTCCAGGGACATTGGTGGACCCCTGGGTAGCTTGCTGGGGTCAGAGGCCCCTAGGTGGAGGGCCAGGGGATCCCCTGGAGCCTATACTGCAAGTCCAGGGAGTGAGGTGGACTTCTGGGTAGCTTGCTGGGGTCATAGGCTTCTCGGTGGAGGGCCAGGGGGCACCCTGGGGCCTATACTGCAAGTCCAGGGAAGGAGGTGGACCCCTGGGTAGCTTGCTGGGGTCAGGGTCCCCTAGGTGGAGGGCCTGGGGGCACACTGGGGCCTATACTGCAAGTCCAGGAAGAGAGGTGGACCCCTGGGTAGCTTGCAGGGGTCAGAGGCCCCTAGGTGGAGGGCCAGGGGTTCCCCTGGGGCCTATATTGCAAGTCCAGGAAGAGAGGTGGACCCCTGGGTAGCTTGCTGGGGTCAGGGTCCCCTAGGTGGAGGGCCAGGGGGCACACTGGGGCCTATACTGCAAGTCCAGGGAGATCGGTGGACCCCTGGGTAGCTTGCTGGGGTCAGAGGCCCCTAGGTGGAGGGCCAGGGGTTCCCCTGGGGCCTATATTGCGAGTCCAGGAAGAGAGGTGGACCCCTGGGTAGCTTGCTGGGGTAAGGCGCCCCTAGGTGGAGGGCCAGGGAGCACCCTGAGGCCTATACTGCAAGTCCAGGAAGAAAGGTTGACCCCTGGGTAGCTTGCTGGGGTCAGGGTCCCTTAGGTGGAGGGCCAGGGGGCACCCTGGGGCCTATACTGCAAGTCCAGGGACATCAGTGGACCCCTGGGTAGCTTGCTGGGGTCAGAGGCCCCTAGGTGGAGGGCCAGGGGGCTCCCTGGGGCCTATACTGCAAGTCCAGGAACATTGGTGGACCACTGGGTAGCTTGCTAGGGTCAGGGGCCCTTAGGTAGAGGGCCAGGGGGCACCCTGGGGCCTATACTGCAAGTCCAGGAACAGAGGTTGACCCCTGGGTAGCTTGCTGAAGTCTGGAGCCCCTAGGTGGAGGGCCAGGGGGCACACTGGGGCCTATACTGCAAGTCCAGGAAGAGAGGTGGACCCCTGGGTAGCTTGCTGGGGTCAGAGGCCCCTAAGTGGAGGGCCAGGGGGCACCCTGGGGCCTATACTGGAAGCCCAGGGAGGGAGGTGGACCCCTGGGTAGCTTGCTGGGGTCAGGGTCCCCTAGGTGGAGGGCCAGGGGTCACCTTGTGGGCTATACTGCAAGTCCAGGAAGAGAGGTGGACCCCTGGGTAGCTTGCTGGGGTCATAGGCTCCTAGGTGGAGGGCCAGGGGGCACCCTGGGGCCTATACTGCAATTCCAGGAAGAGAGGTGGACCCCTGGGTAGCTTGCTGGGTTCATAGGCTCCTAGCTGGAGGGCCAGGGGGCACCCTGGGGCCTATACTGCAAGTCCAGGGACATCGGTGGACCCCTGGGTAGCTTGCTGGGGTTAGAGGCCCCTAGGTGGAGGGCCAGGGGTTCCCCTGGGGCCTATACTGCAAGTCCAGGGAGTGAGGTGGACTTCTGGGTAGCTTGCTGGGGTCATAGGCTCCTAGGTGGAGGGCCAGGGGGCACCCTGGGGCCTACACTGCAAGTCCAGGTAGAGATGTGCACCCCTGTGTAGCTTGCTGGGGTCAGGGGCCCCTAGGTGGAGGACCAGGGGGCACCCTGGGGCCTATACTGCAAGTCCAGGGACATCGGTGGACCCCTGGGTAGCTTGCTGGGGTTAGAGGCCCCTAGGTGGAGGGCCAGGGGTTCCCCTGGGGCCTATACTGCAAGTCCAGGGAGTGAGGTGGACTTCTGGGTAGCTTGCTGGGGTCATAGGCTCCTAGGTGGAGGGCCAGGGGGCACCCTGGGGCCTACACTGCAAGTCCAGGTAGAGATGTGCACCCCTGTGTAGCTTGCTGGGGTCAGGGGCCCCTAGGTGGAGGACCAGGGGGCACCCTGGGGCCTATACTGCAAGTCCAGGGACATCGGTGGACCCCTGGGTAGCTTGCTGGGGTCAGGGGCCCTTAGGTGGAGGGCCAGGGGGCACCCTGAGGCCTATACTGCAAGTCCAGGGACATCGGTGGACCCCTGGGTAGCTTGCTGGGGCCAGAGGCCCATAGGTGGAGGGCCAGGGGACACCCTGGGGCCTATACTGCAAGTCCAGGGACATCGGTGGACCCCTGGGTAGCTTGCTGGGGTCATAGGATTCTAGGTGGAGGGCCAGGGGGCATCCTGGGGCCTATACTGCAAGTCCAGGAAGAGAGGTGGACCCCTGTGTAGCTTGCTGGGGTCAGGGGCCCCTAGGTGGAGGGCCAGGTGGCAGCCTGTGGGCTATACTGCAAATCCAGGAAGAGAGGTTGACCCCTGGGTAGCTTGCTGGGGCCAGAGGCCCATAGGTGGAGGGCCAAGGGGCACCCTGGAGCCTATACTGCAAGTCCAGGGACATCGGTGGACCACTGGGTAGCTTGCTGGGGTCAGGGGCCCTTAGGTGGAGGGCCAGGGGGCACCCTGGGGCCTATACTGCAAGTCCAGGAAGAGAGGTAGACCCCTGGGTAGCTTGCTGGGGTCAGGCGCCCCTAGGTGAAGGGCCAGGGAGCACCCTGAGTTCTATACTGCAAGCCCAGGGAGGGAGGTGGACCCCTGGGTAGCTTGCTGGGGTCAGGGTCCCCTAGGTGGAGGGCCAGGGGGCACACTGGGGCCTATACTGCAAGTCCAGGAAGAGAGGTGGACCCCTGGGTAGCTTGCTGGGGTCAGAGGCCCCTTGGTGAAGGGCCAGGAGGCACCCTGGGGCCTATACTGCAAGTCCAGGGAGATTGGTGGACCCCTGGGTAGCTTGCTGGGGTCAGAGGCCCCTAGGTGGAGGGCCAGGGGTTCCCCTGGGGCCTATATTGCAAGTCCAGAGACATCGGTGGACCCCTGGGTAGCTTGCTGGGGCCAGAGGCCCCTAGGTGGAGGGCCAGGGGGCACCCTGGGGCCTATACTACAAGTCCAGGGACATCGGTGGACCACTGTGCAGCTTGCTGGTGTCAGGGGCCCTTAGGTGGAGGGCCAGGGGGCACCCTGGGGCCTATACTGCAAGTCCAAGAAGAGAGGTAGACCCCTGGGTAGCTTGCTGGGGTCAGGCGCCCCTAGGTGAAGGACCAGGGAGCACCCAGAGGCCTATACTGCAAGTCCAGGGAGGGAGGTGGACCCCTAGGTAGCTTGCTGGGGTCAGGGTTCCCTAGGTGGAGGGCCTGGGGGCACACTGGGGCCTATACTGCAAGTCCAGGAAGAGAGGTGGACCCCTGGGTAGCTTGCAGGGGTCAGAGGCCCCTAGGTGGAGGACCAGGGGTTCCCCTGGGGCCTACATTGCACGTCCAGGAAGAGAGGTGGACCCCTGGGTAGCTTGCTGGGGTCAGGCGCCCCTAGGTGAAGGGCCAGGGAGCACCCTGAGGCCTATACTGCAAGCCCAGGGAGGGAGGTGGACCCCTGGGAAGCTTGCTGGGGTCAGGGTCCCCTAGGTGGATGGCCAGGGGGCACCCTGTGGGCTATACTGCAAGTCTAGGAAGAGAGGTGGACCCCTGGGTAGCTTGCTGAGGTCAGAGGCCCCTAGGTGGAGGGCCAAGGGGCACCCTGGGGCCTATACTGCAAGTCCAGGGACAACGGTGGACCCCTGGGTAGCTTGCTGGGGTCAGAGGCCCCTAGGTGGAGGGCCAGGGGTTACCCTGGGGCCTATACTGCAAGTCCAGGGAGTAAGGTTGACTTCGGGGTAGCTTGCTGGGGTCATAGGCTCCTAGCTGGAGGGCCAGGGGGCACCCTGGGGCCTACACTGCAAGTCCAGGGAGAGATGTGGACCCCTGGGTAGCTTGCTGGGGTCAGGGGCCCCTAGGTTGAGGTCCAGGGGGCACCCTGGGGCCTATACTGCAAGTCCAGGGACATCGGTGGACCCCTGGGTAGCTTGCTGGGGTCAGGGGCCCTTAGGTGGAGGGCCAGGGGGCACCCTTGGGCCTATACTGCAAGTCCAGGGAGTGAGGTGGACTCCCGGGTAGCTTGCTGGGGTCAGAGGCCCCTAGGTGCAGGGCCAGGGGGCACCCTGGGGCCTATACTGCAAGTCCAGGGACATCGGTGGACCCCTGGGTAGCTTGCTGGGGTCAGAGGCCCTAGGTGGAGGGCCAGGGGGCACCCTGGGGCCTATACTGCAAGTCCAGGAACATCGGTGGACCACTGGGTAGCTTGCTAGGGTCAGGGGCCCTTAGGTGGAGGGCCAGGGGGGACCCTGGGGCCTATACTGCAAGTCCAGGAAGAGAGGTTGACCCCTGGGTAGCTTGCTGAAGTCTGGAGCCCCTGGGTGGAGGGCCAGGGGGCACACTGGGGCCTATACTGCAAGTCCAGGAAGAGAGGTGGACCCCTGGGTAGCTTGCTGGGGTCAGAGGCCCCTAGGTGAAGGGCTAGGGGGCACCCTGGGGCCTATACTGCAAGTCCAAGGACATCGGTGGACCACTGGGTAGCTTGCGGGGGTCAGAGGCCCCTAAGTGGAGGGCCAGGGGGCACCCTGGGGCCTATACTGGAAGCCAACGGAGGGAGGTGGACCCCTGGGTAGCTTGCTGGGGTCAGGGTCCCCTAGGTGGAGGGCCAGGGGTCAACCTGTGGGCTATACTGCAAATCCAGGAAGAGAGGTGGACCCCTGGGTAGCTTGCTGGGGTCATAGGCTCCTAGGTGGAGGGCCAGGGGGCACCCTGGGGCCTACACTGCAAGTCCAGGAAGAGAGGTGGACCCCTGGGTAGCTTGCTGGGGTCACAGGCTCCTAGGTGGAGGGCCAGGGGGCACCCTGGGGCCTATACTGCAAGTCCAGGAAGAGAGGTTGACCCCTGGGTAGCTTGCTGGGGCCAGAGGCCCATAGGTGGAGGGCCAGGGGGCACCCTTGGGCCTATACTGCAAGTCCAGGGACATCGGTGGACCACTGGGTAGTTTGCTGGGGTCAGGGGCCCTTAGGTGGAGGGCCAGGGGGCACCCTGGGGCCTATACTGCAAGTCCAGGAAGAGAGGTAGACCCCTGGGTAGCTTGCTGGGGTCAGGCGCCCCTAGGTGAAGGGCCAGGCAGCACCCTGAGGCCTATACTGCAAGCCCAGGGAGGGAGGTGGACCCCTGGGTAGCTTGCTGGGGTCAGGGTCCCATAGGTGGAGGGCCAGGGGGCACACTGGGGCCTATACTGCAAGTCCAGGAAGAGAGGTGGACCCCTGGGTAGCTTGCTGGGGTCAGAGGCCCCTAGGTGGAGGGCCAGGGGTTCCCTTGGGGCCTATATTGCAAGTCCAGGAAGAGAGGTGGACCCCTGGGTAGCTTGCTGGGGTAAGGCGCCCCTAGGTGAAGGGCCAGGGAGCACCCTGAGGCCTTTACTGCAAGCCCAGGGAGGGAGGTGGACCCCTGGGTAGCTTGCTGGGGTCAGTGTCCCCTAGGTGGATGGCCAGGGGGCACCCTGAGGCCTATACTGCAAGCCCAGGGAGGGAGGTGGACCCCTGGGTAGCTTGCTGGGGTCAGGGGCCTCTAGGTTGAGGTCCAGGGGGCATCCTGGGGCCTGTACTGCAAGTAAAGGGACATCGGTGGACCCCTGGGTAGCTTGCTGGGGTCAGAGGCCCCTAGGTGGAGGGCCAGGGGATCCCCTGGAGCCTATACTGCAAGTCCAGGGAGTGAGGTGGACTTCTGGGTAGCTTGCTGGGGTCATAGGCTTCTAGGTGGAGGGCCAGGGGGCACCCTGGGGCCTATACTGCAAGTCCAGGAAGAGAGGTGGACCCCTGGGTAGCTTGCTGGGGTCAGGGGCCCCTAGTTGGAGGTTCAGGGGGCACCCTGGGGCCTATACTGCAAGTCCAGGGACATCGGTGGACTCCTGGGTAGCTTGCTGGGGTCAGGGGCCCTTAGGTGGAGGGCCAGGGGGCACCCTGAGGCCTATACTGCAAGTACAGGGAGATCAGTGGACCCCTGGGTAGCTTGCTGAGGTCAGAGACCCCTATGTGGAGGGCCAGAAGGTCCCCTGGGGCCTATACTGCAAGTCCAGGGAGTGAGGTGCACTCCTGGGTAGCTTGCTGCGGTCAGAGGCCCCTAGGTGGAGGGCCAGGGGGCTCCCTGGGGCCTATACTGCAAGTCCAGGGACATCGGTGGACCCCTGGGTAGCTTGCTGGGGTCAGAGGCCCCTAGGTGGAGGGCCAGGGGGCACCCTGGGGCCTATACTACAAGTCCAGGGACATCGGTGGACCACTGTGTAGCTTGCTGGGGTCAGGGGCCCTTAGGTGGAGGGCCAGGGGGCACCCTGGGGCCTATACTGCAAGTCCATTAAAAGAGGTAGACCCATGGGTAGCTTGCTGGGGTCAGGCGCCCCTAGGTGAAGGGCCAGGGAGCACCCAGAGGCCTATACTGTAAGCCCAGGGAGGGAGGTGGACCCCTAGGTAGCTTGCTGGGGTCAGGGTCCCCTAGGTGGAGGGCCTGGGGGCACACTGGGGCCTATACTGCAAGTCCAGGAAGAGAGGTGGACCCCTGGGTAGCTTGCTGGGGTAAGGGTCCCCTAGGTGGAGGGCCAGGGGGCACACTGGGGCCTATACTGCAAGTCCAGGGAGATCGGTGGACCCCTGGGTAGCTTGCTGGGGTCAGAGGCCCCTAGGTGGATGGCCAGGGGGCACCCTATGGGCTATACTGCAAGTCCAGGAAGAGAGGTGGACCCCTGGGTAGCTTGCCGGGGTCAGAGGCCCCTGGGTGAAGGGCCAAGGGGCACCCTGGGGCCTATACTGCAAGTCCAGGGACATCGGTGGACCCCTGGGTAGCTTGCTGGGGTCATAAGCTCCTAGGTGGAGGGCCAGGGGGCACCCTGGGGCCTACACTGCAAGTCCAGGGAGAGATGTGGACCCCTGGGTAGCTTGCTGGGGACAGGGGCCCCTAGGTTGAGGTCCAGGGGGCACCCTGGGGCCTATACTGCAAGTCCAGGGACATCGGTGGACCCCTGGGTAGCTTGCTGGTGTCAGAGGCCCCTAGGTGGATGGCCAGGGGGCACCCTATGGGCTATACTGCAAGTCCAGGAAGAGAGGTGGACCCCTGGGTAGCTTGCCGGGGTCAGAGGCCCCTAGGTGAAGGGCCAAGGGGCACCCTGGGGCCTATACTGCAAGTCCAGGGACATCGGTGGACCCCTGGGTAGCTTGCTGGGGTCATAAGCTCCTAGGTGGAGGGCCAGGGGGCACCCTGGGGCCTACACTGCAAGTCCAGGGAGAGATGTGGACCCCTGGGTAGCTTGCTGGGGACAGGGGCCCCTAGGTTGAGGTCCAGGGGGCACCCTGGGGCCTATACTGCAAGTCCAGGGACATCGGTGGACCCCTGGGTAGCTTGCTGGTGTCAGGGGCCCTTAGGTGGAGGGCCAGGGGGCACCCTTGGGCCTATACTGCAAGTCCAGGGAGTGAGGTGTACTCCTGGGTAGCTTGCTGGGGTCAGAGGCCCCTAGGTGGAGGGCCAGGGGGCACCCTGGGGCCTATACTGCAAGTCCAGGAAGAGAGGTGGACCCCTGGGTAGCTTGCTGGGGTCAGGGGCCCCTAGGTGAAAGGCCAGGGGGCACCCTGAGGCCTATACTGCAAGTCCAGGAAGAGAGGTGGACCCCTGGGTAGCTTGCTGGGGTCAGGGGCCCCTAGGTGGAGGTCCAGGGGGCACCCTGGGGCCTATACTGCATGTCCAGGGACATCGGTGGACCCCTGGGTAGCATGCTGGGGTCAGGGGCCCTTAGGTGGAGGGCCAGGGGGCACCCTGAGGCCTATACTGCAAGTCCAGGGAGATCAGTGGACCCCTAGGTAGCTTGCTGTGGTCAAAGACCCCTATGTGGAGGGCCATAAGGTCCCCTGGGGCCTATACTGCAAGTCCAGGGAGTGAGGTGCACTCCTGGGTAGCTTGCTGGGGTCAGAGACCCCTAGGTGGAGGGCCAGGGGCACCCTGGGGCCTATACTGCAAATCCAGGGACATCGGTGGACCACTGGGTAGCTTGCGGGGGTCAGAGGCCCCTAAGTGGAGGGCCAGGGGGCACCCTGGGGCCTATACTGGAAGCCCAGGGAGGGAGGTGGACCCCTGGGTAGCTTGCTGGGGTCAGGGTCCCCTAGGTGGAGGGCCAGGGGTCAACCTGTGGGCTATACTGCAAGTCCAGGAAGAGAGGTGGACCCCTGGGTAGCTTGCTGGGGTCATAGGCTCCTAGGTGGAGGGCCAGGGGGCACCCTGGGGCCTACACTGCAAGTCCAGGAAGAGAGGTGGACCCCTGGGTAGCTTGCTGGGGTCATAGGCTCCTAGGTGGAGGGCCAGGGGGCACCCTGGGGCCTATACTGCAAGTCCAGGAAGAGAGGTTGACCCCTGGGTAGCTTGCTGGGGCCAGAAGCCCATAGGTGGAGGGCCAGGAGGCACCCTTGGGCCTATACTGCAAGTCCAGGGACATCGGTGGACCACTGGGTAGTTTGCTGGGGTCAGGGCCCTTAGGTGGAGGGCCAGGGGGCACCCTGGGGCCTATACTGCAAGTCCAGGAAGAGAGGTAGACCCCTGGGTAGCTTGCTGGGGTCAGGGTCCCCTAGGTGGAGGGCCAGGGGGCACACTGGGGCCTATACTGCAAGTCCAGGGAGTGAGGTGGACTCCCGGGTAGCTTGCTGGGGTCAGAGGCCCCTAGGTGGAGGGCCAGGGGGCACCCTGGGGCCTATACTGCAAGTCTAGGGACATCGGTGGACCCCTGGGTAGCTTGCTGGGGTCAGAGGCCCCTAGGTGGAGGGCCAGGGGATCCCCTGGAGCCTATACTGCAAGTCCAGGGAGTGAGGTGGACTTCTGGGTAGCTTGCTGGGGTCATAGGCTTCTAGGTGGAGGGCCAGGGGGCACCCTGGGGCCTACACTGCAAGTCCAGGGAGAGATGTGGACCCCTGGGTAGCTTGCTGGGGTCAGGGGCCCCTAGGTTGAGGGCCAGGGGGCACACTGGGGCCTATACTGCAAGTCCAGGGAGATCGGTGGACCCCTGGGTAGCTTGCTGGGGTCAGAGGCCCCTAGGTGGAGGGCCAGGGGTTCCCCTGGGGCCTATATTGCAAGTCCAGAGACATCGGTGGACCCCTGGGTAGCTTGCTGGGGCCAGAGGCCCCTAGGTGGAGGGCCAGGGGGCACCCTGGGGCCTATACTACAAGTCCAGGGACATCGGTGGACCACTGTGCAGCTTGCTGGGGTCAGTGTCCCCTAGGTGAAGGGCCTGGGAGCACCCAGAGGCCTATACTGCAAGCCCAGGGAGGGAGGTGGACCCCTGGGTAGCTTGCTGGGGTCAGGGGCCTCTAGGTTGAGGTCCAGGGGGCATCCTGGGGCCTGTACTGCAAGTCCAGGGACATCGGTGGACCCCTGGGTAGCTTGCTGGGGTCAGAGGCCCCTAGGTGGAGGGCCAGGGGATCCCCTGGAGCCTATACTGCAAGTCCAGGGAGTGAGGTGGACTTCTGGGTAGCTTGCTGGGGTCATAGGCTTCTAGGTGGAGGGCCAGGGGGCACCCTGGGGCCTATACTGCAAGTCCAGGGAGAGATGTGGTCCCCTGGGTAGCTTGCTGGGGTCAGGGGTCCTTAGGTTGAGGTCCATGGGGCATCCTGGGGACTATACTGCAAGTCCAGGAAGAGAGGTGGACCCCTGGGTAGCTTGCTGGGGTCAGGGGCCCCTAGGTGGAGGTCCAGGGGGCACCCTGGGGCCTATACTGCAAGTCCAGGGACATCGGTGGACCCCTGGGTAGCTTGCTGGGGTCAGGGGCCCTTAGTTGGAGGGCCAGGGGGCACCCTGAGGCCTAAACTGCAAGTCCAGGGAGATCAGTGGACCCCTGGGTAGCTTGCTGAGGTCAGAGACCCCTATGTGGAGGGCCAGAATGTCCCCTGGGGCCTATACTGCAAGTCCAGGGAGTGACGTGCACTCCTGGGTAGCTTGCTGGGATCAGAGGCCCCTAGGTGGAGTGCCAGGGGGCTCCCTGGGGCCTATACTGCAAGTCCAGGGACATCGGTGGACCCCTGGGTAGCTTGCTGGGGTCAGAGGCCCCTAGTTGGAGGGCCAGGGGGCACCCTGGGGCCTATACTACAAGTCCAGGGACATCGGTGGACCACTGTGTAGCTTGCTGGGGTCAGGGGCCCTTAGGTGGAGGGCCAGGGGGCACCCTGGGGCCTATACTGCAAGTCCAGGAAGAGAGGTAGACCCATGGGTAGCTTGCTGGGGTCCGGCACCCCTAGGTGAAGGGCCAGGGAGCACCCAGAGGCCTATACTGCAAGCCCAGGGAAGGAGGTGGACCCCTGGGTAGCTTGCTAGGGTCAGGGGCCCCTAGGTGGAGGGCAAGGGGGCACCCTGGGGCCTATACTACAAGTCCATGAACATCGGTGGACCACTGGGTAGCTTGCTGGGGTCAGGGGCCCTTAGGTGGAGGGCCAGGGGGCACCCTGGGGCCTATACTGCAAGTCCAGGAAGAGAGGTTGACCGCTGGGTAGCTTGCTGAAATCTGGAGCCCCTAGGTGGAGGGCCAGGGGGCACACTGGGGCCTATACTGCAAGTCCAGGAAGAGAGGTGGACCCCTGGGTAGCTTGCTGGGGTCAGGCGCCCCTGGGTGAAGGGCCAGGGAGCACCCTGAGGCCTATACTGCAAGCCCAGGGAGGGAGGTGGACCCCTGGGTAGCTTGCTGGGGTCAGGGGCCTCTAGGTTGAGGTCCAGGGGGCATCCTGGGAACTGTACTGCAAGTCCAGGGACATTGGTGGACCCCTGGGTAGCTTGCTGGGGTCAGAGGCCCCTAGGTGGAGGGCCAGGGGATCCCCTGGAGCCTATACTGCAAGTCCAGGGAGTGAGGTGGACTTCTGGGTAGCTTGCTGGGGTCATAGGCTTCTCGGTGGAGGGCCAGGGGGCACCCTGGGGCCTATACTGCAAGTCCAGGGAAGGAGGTGGACCCCTGGGTAGCTTGCTGGGGTCAGGGTCCCCTAGGTGGAGGGCCTGGGGGCACACTGGGGCCTATACTGCAAGTCCAGGAAGAGAGGTGGACCCCTGGGTAGCTTGCAGGGGTCAGAGGCCCCTAGGTGGAGGGCCAGGGGTTCCCCTGGGGCCTATATTGCAAGTCCAGGAAGAGAGGTGGACCCCTGGGTAGCTTGCTGGGGTCAGGGTCCCCTAGGTGGAGGGCCAGGGGGCACACTGGGGCCTATACTGCAAGTCCAGGGAGATCGGTGGACCCCTGGGTAGCTTGCTGGGGTCAGAGGCCCCTAGGTGGAGGGCCAGGGGTTCCCCTGGGGCCTATATTGCGAGTCCAGGAAGAGAGGTGGACCCCTGGGTAGCTTGCTGGGGTAAGGCGCCCCTAGGTGGAGGGCCAGGGAGCACCCTGAGGCCTATACTGCAAGTCCAGGAAGAAAGGTTGACCCCTGGGTAGCTTGCTGGGGTCAGGGTCCCCTAGGTGGAGGGCCAGGGGGCACCCTGGGGCCTATACTGCAAGTCCAGGGACATCAGTGGACCCCTGGGTAGCTTGCTGGGGTCAGAGGCCCCTAGGTGGAGGGCCAGGGGGCTCCCTGGGGCCTATACTGCAAGTCCAGGAACATTGGTGGACCACTGGGTAGCTTGCTAGGGTCAGGGGCCCTTAGGTAGAGGGCCAGGGAGCACCCTGGGACCTATACTGCAAGTCCAGGAAGAGAGGTTGACCCCTGGGTAGCTTGCTGAAGTCTGGAGCCCCTAGGTGGAGGGCCAGGGGGCACACTGGGGCCTATACTGCAAGTCCAGGAAGAGAGGTGGACCCCTGGGTAGCTTGCTGGGGTCAGAGGCCCCTAGGTGAAGGGCCAGGGGGCACCCTGGGGCCTATACTGCAAGTCCAAGGACATCGGTGGACCGCTGGGTAGCTTGCGGGGGTCAGAGGCCCCTAAGTGGAGGGCCAGGGGGCACCCTGGGGCCTATACTGGAAGCCCAG